>NC_044369.1:34346636-34664761 GCF_007364275.1 Archocentrus centrarchus | reverse complement strand
TGGTATTGCATGGTGAATCAGGATCTGGCGGTACTTCTCAGCAAACCCCATCAATCCTTACAATGTCCCCGGGGCCATGTGCAGAGATGCACTCCCACACCTTCACTGAACCACCCCCCATGCTTAACAGTGGGCTGCAGGCATTGGTCATGGAACCGCTCCCCCACCCTCCTGTGCACAAATCGTTGTCTACGTGTACCAAAAACTTCAAACTTGGACTCATCTGTCCACAGTACCTGTTGCCAACATTCTGGCGAAAAAAGTATTTAGTCTGATTTACAAATAAATTGTTTAAAAATCGTAAAATGTGATTTCCTGGATTTTTTTCACATTTAGCCTCTCATAGTTGAAGTGTACCTATGATGGGAATTACAGACCTATCTCATCTTTCTATGTAGGAGAACTTGTACAGTCATATACAGTGGTACCTCGAGATATGAGTTTAATTCATTCCACACTCAGAAAAGTTTGACCACCATCTACTTAAAAAAATTATGGCAACAAAGTGACACTTAATATAATTGAGTAGATTTTAAGAGCTCCAACTTTAAGTAAAAACTATTGATTTAATTAAGTAAATTTAAGTAAAACCATTAAATAGGAAATAATGAAATCATCAGTTAAAATATGTTGGATTTCCTAATAGTTTCACAAATTTTGAGTAAATCCAAACCAATTTTATTGCAAAAACTGATAAATATTTACTAAATATCTAAAAGAATTTAATTTAGATATACCAAATATCTGTAAAAAATGATTTGGATTTACTAATTTATTAGGTTGAATTAATTTATATTTACTAATTATCTGAATTAAATTAATTCATATTTATTAATTTTGCTGGGTAAAATTGATGCTATATTTCTAAAATTCTGAATAAGATTTATTTAAATTGAATAAATAAATCAAGTTTCATAAACTTATAACTTGTATCAGTGTCACTTAATTCAGCACATTTTAACTGCAACTGTTGGTTATGTTTACTTAATTGTTCAAATTCTCTTTGAACTAGTACCGCGTCTTAAAATCTATTTACATCTCTCTGTTGAATCTACTTAATATCATACCTTCTTTTTTGCAAGAATTAATTGAAAGTCAGTTAAGAAATTATCACTTAATATACAAAACCAGCAAGTATACATTTATTTAAGTAATTTTGCTAACATACACATTTTTATCATTTTCTTAAACCATGTTTGTGTAAAATTTAAAAGTACAAAGTGAATAAGTTATTTGTGCCAATTCAAAATTCCTCTATTAAAATTAAAATTAAAATTAAAATTATGTATCCCTGGTGTACACAGCAGAGTCACAAAAGCAAGCCCCTCAATAAGTATGAAGAACTGACTTTTTTACGAAATGCAACACTGAAACTCAGACATGTGACAGTGAACAAAAAACACTACATCAGAAAAAAAGATTTGTTTTCAAATGGTTTTCAAGAGTGGCAAGAACTTTGAGGCCCACAACCAGAGTGATAAAGTATTTCTGTAGGCAAACAAAGACACCCTGTATTTGAGGCAGAACAATTGCACAGGTTGACTTCTTAGTGTCAGATCTGTACAGCAAGTGCTTACAAATTAAGAGTTGCACAAAACAGATGAAGGTCAAACAATTTTGTCCATCTTCATATTGGAACTGTGAGGTGGTTTAAAGTGAAAGTGGACTGTATTCTGTCACTGATATCCATAGATCCTAAGCTGGTGGCAAAGTCCTCATAGTCAAATCAAGAAGCTCTGCATTTTCAAAACATTTGTCATTGTCAAAAGCATTACATCATATCCTTCAAATCAATGTCAATAACATTTGTTTTTCTGAACAAGTCCTGAAGACTTACATGCAGCACAAAATTCTGTGCCCTCAAGTAGCCAGTAACTTGCTCTTGAGGTTGTGTACTTTTGGGGAAAGCTTTGACCCATCCAGCTCGAGGAAGAGTTTCTGAAAGGCTTCAAAAGTGTACCTGACCTCCTTGGGGTACACAAGAGTCAATGCATAAGTCACAACCTTGAGCATGGCACGAGCCCTTAGAAAGTTGCCCAGGTTAGCTAGGACCTTTGTTCCATCTATCGCAATACCAATGTCCTCTTTATCCTCTGACGGATCAGTTTTGATGCTGTAGATCTTCATTGCTTGTCCAGAAAGGTTCTGTGCCACATGGTCTTCATCTGCATCCTACAATAGGAAAAAATATATATTTTAGACTGTAAAGCTAAAGATGATGGTCAAAAAACAGAGATAGAAGGATATATGCATTTTAACTTACACAATACTCTGTAAAGAGCGGAACTGCAGATTCCCCAAAGTACAACATCAAACACTGGATGACAAGGTCTCACGTCAAGCTGACAGTAGGATTGCTAGGAGCCTAAAATGACAAATTAATATTACTGAAGATCATAGTTCAGTTTTTAACAGGACACTTAGATTTAGAGAAACCATTGTTAATAATGCAGTGCCAAAGCAGCAAGTCTTTTGAATCACTTACTGTCTAAACTTAGGTTTCAGCAGACCAGCAATCACTCCAGAAGGTAACCAGTCCTTCCATAAAACCAATACATTTCAAATGTCATGTTTATCACTTAAAATCATTGATTTTGTGGTATCACCCAATACTTTTGGCAATATAGTGTATATAGGGCACACTATTTAATTTCTGTACGTAAAGATGAAAATATTTTGCATGAACCAATTAAATGGTCACATTTTTGAAAAGGTGTGATGAACAATGTCTAATTTGGTTACTATTAAGTGCATACAAACTGCTGGAATTACAAAAGTATCCACTTATTTAACATTTTATAGACACCACAGGCTAACATTTTCTCTTAAAGATTTGATGCAAACATAAATAAAACATTATATGGCCAAACTTATGGTTACCTTCAGTAGGACAGTCCACAACCTTAATCCGATGGCCCCACCCTTTGAGTGGAAAAGGTTCAGAAGCCTAGGAGAGTATTCTTCCAGCCTGGACATGAACTTTGATTCCAGATGCACTGTTGTAATTTGGTGAAACTCATCCTGGATCTATAAGACAAATGATGAACCTGTAAATATTTGTTATTCAAAACACCTGAAGCATGCTTTATGCAGCACCGAGCTGATACCAAGCTGTCTGTGCGTCCTTGCGACTGTCCGCCATGCAACTTTCCCACACTAACAGGTGTGTGAGCTAGGTGCCCTGGTGGAGTAGAAAGGCACCAAGTGCCCAATTAGGGCGCCCTGGGCCCACTCTCCTTCTCCAAACTGACACAAAGTGTGGGAATTTGCTGGGGGAAAAGTAGATAATTCGACTATGATCTCTATATCTCAAATGACCGCGAACAGCAGAGTCTGCGCGGTTTATTATAATGCGCACAATTCGCCCGACTCAGTATTAGGAGCCTAGTTACTAACCTCTCACGTTAACGGCGTTAGTGTGATAAAATTTCAGCACAACCAATCATCAAGAGTTTGATAACACGGAATAAATAGGGATTGAGGACATTTCTTGTGTGCCTTCGCGCTCACTTTTTAGCTAGCTTGTTGAGGTGGGGAGGCATGGAAGCTACGACTCTGAATTACGATAAACTGGACTAAATAGAACATACTGCCAGTAAACTTGTGAGGTTACTCACGGTAAAGTAATACAATATCCAACTGGTTGAACAACATAGACTTAAAGTGTTACTTTTGAAGCCTCTTACCTTGAATAAAATTGCATTCCACGGGCAGTAACACACTTCAACCAACGGTCGTGTGGAGCAGTTTCTGGCTGGGGCGGAAGTGTACGGCAGTTAAAAGCAAAGAGTTCCCATTGGGTAGAATTTACTAATTATTTGACGTTGTTGAACTTACTGATAAAATGTAATTAAATTCTACTCAATAATTTTGAGCTGAAAGTATTTTTTGAATACTAAGTAAAATTCAATTAATAAATAATTAAAAGATCATTAAATCAACATAATAATATACCAAACTACACACAGTCATTTTTTTATGAAAAAACTACTAATATTTATTTTGTAAATATTAATTTAGCCCAGTCACACTTTTTAGAGTGCAGAGCTGAGCTCGTAAGTAGAGCAGCTTGTATCTCAAACAAATTTTCCCCATTTGAAATAACGGAAATAGATTTAATCCGTTCCAGCCCTCTGACAAGTCCCCAAAATATCCCAAATTATGAAAAAATACATGTTTTTAATGAATTAAATTACATTAATTAATTTTTAAATTACAATAAAATTACAATTAAAAATTACATTTTTCAAGCTCCAGAGACTGTTTTTAATTAAGACAATTATACACAGATAAAACATTAAAAAAATAAATAAATAAAAGAAAAATAAGGTAATGTAATCTTAGGGTGGGGGAAGTGGGTGGATGATGAAGCCCGGCAGCGTCTCTGACCCGAGGGCGGTGCGGAGCTCCTGAAGAGGCACCTCCACGGTGCCTCTGCATTCTCCTGCAGTGATGGAGGTGGTGCTTTTAGAGGGAAACAGGCTGTTTGTGTATTTACATGTTTTCCTGTTTCCCTAATTACATTTTCTACTTAAACATTGTGGCTCTTTGGCCCTAAAACCAGAATCTGATGCCGAGCCTCTCTGCAGCTCCAGTGAGGCTTTCTTCACTTTTACTGTAGCCTACATTTCCCAGGATGCACTAGAACACTGTGTCCTTAGAGCCACCCTGCGTCTCAGAAGAATTCAGGAAAATCCAGTGGATTGGCTCTATGTGAAGAAAAACTAAGTCCCTCCTCCTGCTCCTCCACTATCACCTGGAATCTGATTGGTCCTCCAGCTTCCTGCAGTTTCACCTTTGACCCCCTATCCCAGTATCAGTCTGGTTCTCCTGGTTTGAGTCAGTTCTGAGCAGGAACAGCTCTGACAAACACACACACCCAGTTTACATGTATGGAAGCCCATTAGTGTCAAAACTACTTATTTTTAGTGTATTTAACAGACAAAATGCACAAAACACACAGTATACAGACACACCTGAAATCTAACATGCATATGTGTATAGTTTCATTAACACACACACACACACACACACATATATATATATATATATATATATATATATATATATATATATATATATAAAACGTATTCCTGGACACAGAGCTGACAGTTTCCAGCTGTCCACAAACTTTTGCCCAGCTCAGTCTGGTCAGTCACCTGTGAGGTCAATAATTAACTCTCCATGAAGTGTGTGAATAGCTGCGGCTGCCTCTTCTTCCTCTTCAGGTTCATGGTCATTACGTTGCAGTATTTTTGTCACTGCTCGGCTTCCATACATGACAGAAGCACCCACATAGACGGAAACATCTGCTGCAGCTGTTTGTCCCTTCAGGTAAGAAGCTGTGGCTCTTTGTATCTTTCAGGCCTTCTTTTTGCTTCTTCAGCTTGACTTTGTGCAACTTTCAGTAGCTTTCCTGAAGTTTCCAGTACTCAGAAATCATGGAAAGCTTCCAGCTGCTGGTGAACGTGGTGAATCTGCAGAGTAGTCTGTGCTGGGTGCAGCTGCAGTTTGATTCTTCTCTGCAGAGCGCTTTTAATCATTAACACGTGACCTGGTTTATTTATAGGAGCAGAGCTTTGTAACTCCTCTGTGAGGCATCAAGTAGGGACAAGTTCAGGAAACCAGTTCCATGCTGATGTGGAGGTTTGAAACAAAGCTGTTTGAGAACCTGAAGGAAACCTTTAAAGCTGTGGACACTTCCTCTGATTCACACATACAAACTTTCATGCTTCATGAAAGTTTGGAAACACACAGAGAGGAGGAAGGGAAGGATTTGTGCATGTGGAGTGAAACAGAGTCCCAGCTTGTGGGAATAACGTACACTGCAGTAACTGGGAGGAAATGGCTCCACCCTGGGGCTCCCTGCACCTGAACCAGGCCTGGTTGCTTTGTGTCCATCTGAGTCATCTGTTGTGTGTCATTTTGTGTCTCTTTGCCTTTGATTTTGCACATTTCCTGTCCCAGCCGGGTTGTGTTTTATGTGTGTATTGGCCTTGATGAGCTGTCGTGCTGTCAGCTGATGATTGTCTGTTGGGTCACGTCCGGTTTGAGCTTTGTTTGCTCAGCACAAACCAGCAGACTCCAACTAAAAGGCTTCTCAGTCACAGGATAGAAGACTTCAAAGAGTCTGGAGAAGGTCTCCAACCTCCTGCAGTCTCAGAGCTGGTTGAATTCTCTGAATCATCAGAACTTCCTTTACAGTATTACTTCCTGTACCAGAGGACACACTGGATCATTCTTTATGGCTTCATCTTACAGACCCCTGCAATTAACCTACCAACCCTCAGGGGGTGGGAGGTGATGCTCTTTTGTTGCATGTGCTACACCCTCACCTGGAAAACCCACAGAGACAGCTGTATTTGTGGACGGCTTTCAGCCTGATTTAACAGAAACTGCAGACAGAACTTCACTTTTCTGGATCACTGATTTTCTCAGCAGGTCAGAGGTTGAGACGAGCTGAACGAGCACAGGCTTCCTCAGGGTTCGGTTTCATCTCCACACATCAGCTACTGCACTTTTCCTAACAGACATTTTAGTGATCCTGATAGAGAGGAAGAGCACGGGCCACTTCTTCACCATGGTGTGACAGGGCAAAGCTTACCCTCGATGCTACAAAGACTGGGGGAAGGTTTGCTGATAATAGGAGCCGATGCTGTCTGCGGCTCATAGAAATTCTTTGGGGTGTTGCAGACTGAACTGAGGCTGCATGGCAAACTGTCTTTATTCCTGATTTCTTATCAAACCACGGAGGTTTGGTGCAGACTGGGCAATGTAGCTCTGAGTTACAGCAATTTTTTTCTTCATGACGAAACATCATAATGTGAGATGCTGCCAGGGTCACGCCCTTCGGCGAAAACTCGCAGTTTTGAAAACAAAGTAAGACCAACTCCTTAAAGCTTTCCAGAGGAAATTTGAGATGGTTCTGCTCAACCACCTTGGAGCTGGACCTCAAAGTGTAAAACATGACATTTCCTGTTCCTACTATCCATCATCCATCCATCATCCTGTTCCACTTGTACTTCTCAGGCTGATCTGATGAATGAAAAATAGAATCTGAGCTCACAGCAGAAAATAATGAAGCTCATTTTAAAGTATTGATCCATCAGCGTTGGTGTCTGTGTCCCAGATGTTTCCAGATGTTCCAGGTGTTTCAGTCCATATTGTAACATAAGGAGATAATAGTTTATCTTTCCTAACCTGGTTCAGGCAGCTGATGCTCTCTCTCTCTCTCTCTTTCAGTCATGTTGTCCTGGGCCGCCCACTCGCTCCGTCTCGGGGCCACTGGTTGCCAAGGAAGCTGGCGCTCCATAGCAACGATCATCTCTGGGAACAAAACCTCCAAGTAAGTCTGAGATCACCCAGGCAACCACAAACCAAACCAGGAAGCACACGTATCATCATGTGGGACCCAGAGTATGACTGGACACATGAATATACTTTAACCCCCCCCACTGAACTGAAGCTTGTGTTTCTGTATTTGCAGCGCAAACAACAAGTAAAGTGGAACTATTATAAACTCATGTAAGCCTGGAAGTGTCTTCTGTCCAAGTGTGCTGCAATCAGTTCCTGCTGAACAAACACAGAAAAACTGACAATCCATATCTGAGAGCTTCGAGACGGCTGATCAGAGCAATCAGAGTCCTGCAGAACTGTAGAAGCTCTCAAAGGGCGACGCAGTGGGGCACCCGGGCAGCTACGGGTGGAGCAGGCAGCCACATGCATATGCCGCTTTGCAGTGAGGGTGGCACGAGCTCGAGTCCCGGCTTGTTGTCAATTTGTCCTCGTGTCTTCCTCTGTGTCTTTCTCCCATTTCCTGTCACTCAATAACTGCCAATAAAGCCACTATGCCAAAAAAACAAATGGGTGACACAGGTGGGGGTTCACAGCACCATCACACAAACCATCACAAAACTGAGTGCTGAGCCCACTCTGAGTCACTCACAGGCTCCTCAGCCGCCGGCTGAAGTGAGGCGAAGGTCACACTGAACACGTTTCAGGTGCTCAGAGCCGTTTCCTGTCAAACACGCTTCTTTACTATCATGTTGGAGCACCCAAACAGGGGAGGGGGGACTTGAACCGGAACCAAACACCACAGGTCACCTGCTCTTAACCGTTTGACCTTTGACCCTGACCTTGCATCTGTGTGTGCAGGATGGTGAGAGAGAGACTGAAGAAGGAGGTGGAGAAGATGGCAAGCCAGTTTTCAGGGTTCAGACCCAGTCTGGTGGTCCTGCAGGTGAGAGAATGTGGCGAAGATTCATAATAATAATAATAATAATAATAATAATAATAATAGGAGAGTTCTTGCTGCTTATGTTGGCACTGTTCCCTTAAACTGACAAATACCAGCCCATCATCACTCAGACTAAAACTTAGGTGAAAGTAACAGAACTGAATGAAAGCAAACACAAGGGGCTGATCACACCTGTCTTCACCTGCCGGTTCGTTAAGGCCAGCGGAGCTGAGCCGGTCTCAGCACACTGTAAAAAAAGAAAAGTTGAGTCAACTTAAAAAAGTAAAGCAACCAGCTGCAAAACTTTTTTGAGTTTACTCAACTAAGGGCTAATGAATTGTGTCAACTTGAGTTGGGAAGTTCAGTCATTGTGTTATCTTGTGTTTTTCAAACTTAAGATTGCTATTCAGAGCTACTCATGTACTTAAGTCAAATATATTTAAATTACTACATTTGACCAAACTGGAAACTTCATTTAAATTGAAAACATGTAGTGACAGCAGTGCATATTCTTAGTTGAGAGATTCTTACTTTGAACTTAAAATGTTTAGTTAGTTTAGCTTAACTGTCCGTTAGTTGAGTATACTCAAAAATATTTTGCAGTGTTGCCTCCTTTTTAACCAACTAAAAACTGTGCAGTCTTGTAGAAAATCTTGTAGAAATCAAAAGACAGCAAAGAAGTTTTCAAACAGAGACTTTTTAATATCAAAATTTGAAAGCATTTTCTGTAAAACAAAATTACCATCTCTATAAGTTCTATTAATAACAAACATTAAAATGGTAGACAGCACAGGGTCAGTACACATCCTTATAATCAATTTTTTAGCCATCCAATCCAGCATCATTCACTAAGGTTCTGCTATATAAAGTGAATAGGAAAAAAAGTAACTTCTTTCATAGCATATGAAAAGGTAAGACACTATGTAGTAGTAATAAAAGGTAGATAAAAAAATTATAATACATCTCAAGTGCAGGATCAGCACTAGATAAATCAGCTGTACTTTAATCAAGCAATGAGGTAAAAAAAATAATAATAACTGAAACTTTTCAAATTACTTTATAACTTAATGCAAAAGTTGGTCACTAAAGAAAATCTGTTAGAATCCACTATCCTAGTCTCTCCCATATAAGTCTGTAGTTGCACATCTAATCTATTAGAGGACCCCGGCTATACCACATTTATCCCCTACTTAACGATTACCTGTTGATCAAATTTGTCTAGAAGGATCCTGATGTCCTTTCCGAGTGTTCCACAGCGTGATCAGTATAGCCTGATAAGCTGTGATGAGTGTGCATCCAGTGATGACAGGAAAGTCTTCTTCAGTTCTGCTCAAGTCATTCTGAAGAACTCTGCAAATATGTAAAAGAGGTGATTCATGCTCAATGCTGTGGCAAAAAGAATATGAAGAATTGATTCAAGCCTCACATTTAATTCAATTCAATTCAATTTTATTTATATAGCGCCAAATCACAACAAACTGTCGCCTCAAGGCGCTTTGTATTGTGGGTAAAGACCCTACAATAATACAGAGAAAACCCAACAGTCAAAACGACCCCCTATGAGCAGCACTTGGTGACAGTGGAAAGGAAAAACTCCCTTTAACAGGAAGAAACCTGCAGCAGAACCAGGCTCAGGGAGGGGCAGTCATCTGCCGCGACCGGTTGGGCTGAGGGGAGAGAAAGACATGCTGTGGAAGAGATCCAGAGATTAATATCAATTAATGATTAAATGCAGAGTGGAGTATAAACAAAGTAAATAAGGTGAATGAGAAACAGTGCATTATGTGAACCCCCCAGCAGACTAGGCCTATAGCAGCATAACTAAGGGAGGGTTCAGGGTCACCTGATCCAGCCCTAACTATAAGCTTTATCATAAAGGAAAGTTTTAAGCCTAATCTTAAAAATAGAGAGGGTGTCTGTCTCCTGAATCCAAGCTGGGAGCTGGTTCCACAGAAGAGGTGCCTGAAAGCTGAAGGCTCTGCCTCCCATTCTACTCTTAAGTATCCTAGGAACCACAAGTAAGCCAGCAGTCTGAGAGCGAAGTGCTCTATTGGGGTGATATGGTACTATGAGGTCTTTGAGATAAGATGGTGCCTGATTATTCAAGACCTTGTAGGTGAGGAGAAGGATTTTAAATTCTATTCTAGATTTAACAGGGAGCCAATGAAGAGAAGCCAATATGGGAGAAATCTGCTCTCTCTTTCTAGTCCCTGTCAGTACTCTAGCTGCAGCATTTTGGATCAGCTGAAGGCTTTTCAGAAAGCTTTTAGGACAGCCTGATAATAA
This sequence comes from Archocentrus centrarchus, assembly GCF_007364275.1. NCBI lineage: Eukaryota > Metazoa > Chordata > Actinopteri > Cichliformes > Cichlidae > Archocentrus > Archocentrus centrarchus. The sequence goes on along the minus strand of NC_044369.1, from coordinate 34,654,239 downwards.
TGAATTACAATAATCCAGCCTAGAAGTAATAAATGCATGAATGAGCTTTTCAGCATCACTCTGAGAAAGGATGTTTCTAATTTTAGAAATATTGCGCAAATGCAAAAAAGCGGTCCTACATATTTGTTTAATATGTGCATTGAAGGACATATCCTGGTCAAAAATGACTCCAAGATTTCTCACAGTGTTACTGGAGGCCAAAGTAATGCCATCCAGAGTAAGTATCTGGTTTGACACCATGTTTCTAAGATTTGTGGGGCCGAGAACAAGAATTTCAGTTTTATCTGAATTTAGAAGCAGGAAATTAGAGGTCATCCAGGCCTTAATGTCTTTAAGACATTCCTGCAGTTTAACTAATTGATGTGTGTCATCTGGCTTCATTGATAGGTAAAGCTGAGTATCATCTGCATAACAATGAAAATTGATGCAGTGCTTTCTAATAATACTGCCTAAGGGAAGCATGTATAATTTAAATAAAATTGGTCCTAGCACAGAACCCTGTGGAACTCCATAATTAACCTTACTGTCTGAAGAAGACTCCCCATTAACATGAACAAATTGGAGTCTATGAGATAAATATGATTCAAACCACTGCAGTGCAGTACCTTTAATACCTATAGCAAGCTCTAATCTCTGTAATAAAATGTTCTGGTCAACAGTATCAAAAGCTGCACTGAGGTCCAACAGGACAAGAACAGAGATGAGTCCACTGTCAGAGGCTGTAAGAAGATCATTTGTAACCTTCACTAATGCTGTTTCTGTACTGTGATGAATTCTGAAACCTGACTGAAACTCTTCAAATAAACCGTTCCTCTGCAGATGATCAGTTAGCTGTTTTACAACTACTCTTTCAAGAATCTTTGAGAGAAAAGGAAGGTTGGAGATTGGCCTATAATTAGCTAAGACAGCTGGGTCAGTGATGGCTTTTTAAGTAGAGGTTTAATTACAGCCACCTTGAAGGTCTGTGGTACATAGCCAACTAATAAAGACTGATTGATCATTTTTAAGATTGAAGCATCAATAATTGGAAAGACTTCTTTGAACAGTCTAGTAGGAATGGGATCTAACAAACATGTTGCTGGTTTGGAGGAAGTAACTATTGAAGTTAACTCTGAAAGATCAACTGGAGCAAAAGAGTCAAAACAAATACCAGCAGTGCTGAAAGCAGCCGAACATGAAGAATAATCTTTGAGATGGTTATGAATAATTTTTTCTCTAATGTCTAAAATTTTATTTGTAAAGAAATCCATGAAGTCACTACTAGTTAAAGTGAAAGGAATACTACAGAGCTCTGACTCTTTGTCAGCCTGGCTACAGTGCTGAAAACAAACCTGGGGTTGTTCTTATTTTCTTCAATTAATGATGAGTAGTAAGATGTCCTAGCTTTACGGAGGGCTTTTTTATAGAGCAACAAACTCTTTTTCCAGGCTAAATGAGCATCTTCTAATTTAGTGAGACGCCATTCCCTCTCCAGCTTTCGGGTTATCTGCTTTAAGCTGTGCGTTTGTGAATTATACCACGGAGTCAGGCACTTCTGATTTGAAGCTTTCCTTTTCAGAGGAGCCACAGTATCCAAAGTTATACGCAGTGAGGATGTAAAACTATTGACGAGATAATCGACCTCACTGGGAGCAGAGTTTAGGTAGCTGCTCTGCACTGTGTTGGCACATGGCACTGAAGAGCATAACAATGAAGGAATTAGATCCTTAAACTTAGTTACAGCACTTTCAGAAAGACTTCTACTGTAATTAAACTTATTCCCCACTGCTGTGTAATCCATTAAAGTAAATGTAAATGTTACTAAGAAATGATCAGACAGGAGGGGGCTTTCAGGGAATACTGTTAAGTCTTCAGTTTCTATGCCATATCTCAGGACAAGATCCAGAGTATGATTAAAGTGGTGGGTGGGCTCCTTTACATTTTGAGAGAAGCCAATTGAATCTAACAATAGATTAAATGCAGTGTTGAGGCTGTCATTCTCAGCATCTACATGGATGTTAAAATCACCCACTATAATGATTTTATCTGAACTGAGCACTAAATCAGATAAAAAGTCTGAGAAATCAGACAGAAACTCTGAGTAAGGACCAGGTGGACGACAGATAATAACAAATAAAACAGGTTTTTGATTTTCCCAATTAGGATGGACAAGACTAAGAGTCAGGCTTTCAAAAGAATGAAAACTTTGTCTGGGTCTTTGATTAATTAATAAGCTGGAATTGAAGATTGCAGCTAATCTAACAAAATATGTAGTTAACAAATTCATAAATACCAGCCTGTTCTTCAAAAAACAACCCTGGCCACTTCTTCATGACTTGATGGCCACTGCTGTGCATTCTCACACTGCATAAGTTGTGCTGATGAACCTTGGTTTGTGCTGGTGGATGGAGATGAAGATATACTGAGATAGAAGAGATTGAAGACTTAGAAGCTGTTTCTTCAGGCTGACCTGATGATTTCTGCAGAATCCTCAGTACAGCTCTTTCTTGAGGAAGCTTTGAATGCCTGTTAAATTACAAAGTTCATTTCCAAAATCAGGGTCCTCAAACTGAATCAAAAATTATGCTATGTACTTTGCTGCCACACAGGTCTTTAAATTCAGACAATTATCAAAAAAAATGTGACTTGTTTACCAGTCTGTTTATAGACTCTTAAAATGTGGGATTTTAACACACCAGTTGTCCTGAAAGTGCAAATGCAGTCTGTATACAGGCACAGAAGTGAGCAGAATTTTCTCTGTAATGCTTTAAGAGCACATCTTGACTGGGGTGGGGAAACTTGCACTCTTTGCACCGCATCCAAATCATATGAAGCAAGGAGGACAAAAAAAAAAGTACAAGTACTAATAATGTGAGTAATTTTAAAAAATCTAATGCTTGGTTCAGCTAGCTGCATTGGCTTGGCAGAAGTAGAACATGCTGGGTTTCATTCGGGAACCTGTTAACAGATTAGAGCATTCAGAGTAACAACGTAAGACAAATTGGTGTCTCGTCTCCTGTCTTGCAGTGAATCACCTAGAAATTTATTCAGTATCACCTGTTTTTCACCTTCCCATCAAAAGTTCATGACAAAGAAAGCTGATGTGATATTGACATTGTTCCATCAAAAAGACTAACAACTTTCACCATAGTTTTAATGTCTGAGCTTTTTCTGAATGGCACAGACATGAAGATACATTTTTTCTGATGCTCTCACAAAACTACCTGCCATTAAGGGGCATTAACTAAACTAAAACTAAAAGTATTAAGACAGAACTGGCTGTAACAGTGTGGCAGCAGAGATGCAGGAAAGACACAGCAGTGTTAACACATGTACAAAGTATTATATGTGTTTATGTAAAATGCATATCCCTGTTCTGGGAGGTAACAGCTGAAGTAAAGAAAAAAATAACAGCTGAAATTCACATCACAGCCAGCACAACACACATAGCAGAGAGCAGTGCAGATGTGGGAAAACGTGTCAGCGATGATCCACTCGTGTTAAAAGGTTGTTCTTTCCAAATGATGGAAATCTCAACAGAGAACTTTAATGCTGCTAATGTGGGTGAAACGCTCTGCTTACAGAGACGCCTGAGCTGCAGAGTTTGAACCAAGCATTGAAGCAACAAATTTGTGTTGAGGATTTTTTTATAGTCGAAATATTCGAGTTACTCGAGGAATCATTGCAGCCCTAATGCAAAGTATGAATAAGTAGTAGGACCTGTAATGAAACTAACTTGCCAAAAATAGAATTTAAAAGCAGATTTCAGTGATTATCACACACAACTCAAGGTTTTTACCTTAACTAAGGTAAGGCATGAACGTGTTTTTAACGTAAGACACAAAATTGAAGAATTACCTCAATGCAACCCACTCCACCTATGCAAAAAAACAAAAACAAACACTGCGCATTACTTTTGGGTTAATCATTATGGAATTAAAAACATAGGTGCATGATGTACAAAACAGACTGTTGCTTTATGTTTTTTCATTACCTGCAAAGTAACCTGTTACATCACTGAATCCAAGGTTCACCACCACTAATGTGAACTATGGTGGAGAAAAGTGTAGCAACATGCTAACTAGCTGGCTAACCAAAACAGACCAACCCTGCTAGACTAAAGTTGTACCCTTGTACTGAAAGTATTAGCTTTAAAGCAGACATTATATATGTGCAAATTACTTTCACCACACAAAACATGTTACATAAATGCGAACTTGAAAAAGGCGGGATTTGTGGTCGATCACTTTACCAAACTGCCATTCCTGTAAAGATAGCGATCGAAAACGATCGCTATCAGCTGAAATTCTCAGCCGAAATGCAGCGCCAGGCGATCAACCACTGACTAAAACCCTTAGCTTAACATAACATAAAAAAACTAGAAGGACAAATAACATAAAGCCTTCCCTGGTTTGTTTGTCCTTGAAGTAACGTACAGGTCATACTGCTTCCCTAAGGTGGTGTCAAATGCACATGCGCAGTAGTGCACAGCATGACGCATGCCCATGTTTGTTACTACAGCAGATCCCCAAATCACTATCTGAAGTTTGTTCAACCTAAAACTTTAAGTAGGTTGCACTACTTAGAGAGAAACTTAAAATTTTCAGTTGGCTCAACTTTTTAAAGTGTATTTATTCTCAGCTTTTAAAAATAAGTCAGAGTAACAAATATGAAGTTGGGCTTTTTAGAGTGCGCAGCTGCTCCTCTTCTCAGACCGCTCAGATCAGAGAGCCTTCCGGCTCACCTGCTCACACAGGCCTCGTTAAGCTTAACCTGACTGGCAGCGCCCCCTGTTGGTGACACATGCTGAGCACAGAGAGGGGTTTTTCATTAGTTATAAATGGACTGGACACAATATTAAAAACACCCCCGACTGAGTGCATGGCTATGTGTTTGCACCTGTGCTGATAAAAAATTAGACAAGGACAAAGAAAGTAGAACACCTGCCTCCAAACGCAGGAACTGTGCTGCATTTTTGTCTCATTATGATGATGTCACAGGTTTATAATGTCAGAGAGATGTGCTGATCTGTGGATCCATCACTGCTGAAACCACACAAACCAGCAGCTGAGCACAGAGCTCCCTCCCAGTCCAGGTCCACGAGGAGCCCTGGGTTTCCTCTTCCAGGTGAAGTATTCCCGCTCCTACCTGTATGCTTCATCATGGAGATGTGCTGAGCTTGGAGCTCCTTCATGTTAAAGTGTATCTGGATGATCAGGATGCCTCCTGGGCTCCTCCTCACCTTGGAGGTGGACTCACTGTAGATATGATGGATCTCTGTAAGACAGCAGCTCAGGATGCTGCAGGAGACCATGGAAGATGTCAGAGGGGAGGAGCATGTCTGGAATACCTGATTAATCTGCTGGATGGATCTTTATGGAGCAAGAGAGTTTGGAAAACTGCAGTCAGATTAAAAACTTTTACCTCATGTTCACTTTCAGGTTGGAAATGTGTGAGTTTCAGTGTGAGTAACACACTCAGACTGTCTGCATCCTGTGAGCTGCTCACTCACACTGAACAGACACAAGTAAACACCAACCCAGTAAAACTGCTCTGAGTGTAACTGTACTCAGATTACAGCTGCAGCCTCATCCAACACGGTCACTTCTGCTGCCGCGAACAAAGATGCCCCAAAGCTTCACTAACCGCAGGGTGACAGTGGTCGTGCCACTGTTTGATTTCCACTCCATCACAGAGGCAGCTGAAACCTTTCAAAATAAGAGCATAGATGTAAAAGTTCAGTTTTTTGTGTATATGTTACAATAACAGGACGCCACCCACATTCAAGGTGTGTGTGTGTGTGTGTGTGTGTGTGTGTGTGTGTTTCAGGCAGGAGACAGAGATGACTCTAACCTGTACATCAGCACCAAACTGAGGGCTGCAGCCGAGGTGAGAATCACATACATACACGCACGCACACACACACACACACACACACACACACACACACACACACACACACACACACACACACACACACACACCACAAACTGTGAGCTGATTCAGAGCTGATCATTAACTGCTGATCAATGCAGCTGCTCTTTGTTTCCTGCAGATCGGAATAGAAGCCAAACACATCCGACTGCCGAACACAACAACGCAGGAGGAGGTCAGACACCGATGCTCTCCATCATCATCACCCGGCCCTGATTGAAGGTCTGACGGCTTCCTGTTTCCTGTCCTCCTGCAGGTTCTGCAGAGCATCATGTCTGTCAACGAGAACCCATCCGTGCACGGTCTGATCGTCCAGCTGCCGCTGGACTCTGTCAACCACATCGACACCGATCTCGTCACCAACGCTGTGTCCCCACAGAAAGATGTGGACGGGTCAGTGAGTGCATCACGTCTTGTTTGTCACCGAGCACTCATCACTAATTCTGCGTGTGTGTCTGTGTGTGTGTGTGCGTAGGCTGAGCTGCATTAATGCAGGGAAACTGTCTCGAGGAGATCTCAGCAGCTGCTTCATCCCCTGCACTCCCAGTGGCTGCATGGAGCTCATCAGGCAGACAGGTAGCAGCAGACTCATGAAGCCTTTTGTATTTGTGTTGTGGTGTTTTGAGTTTTGTATTCCTTGAGTTGAGGCTCCTTTCCCTGGATGGTTTAGTTATGTTTATATCACGGCTAAAAGCCGAGGGCAAAGGGAGGACCCAAATGCAATCTGCATCGACCACCTCATGCAAATGCAAATTTATTAACCCTCCTAAAACCTGACTACCCAGGGTTGAGACCAGGAAGCAGAGTTGCAGTCTTACACGCCTCTCTGCAGCTTCTCTCCTCCTGCCATCCCCCCAAAACCCCATCCCCATAGAGTCGGTGCCTGCTCCCAGACCACCAAAAACCAAAGCTAAAATCAGCAAAAAACTATTTAAGCATAAAAATTCAAAAACAATAAATAATACAGCTTCATCAACTGCACCAAAAAATAAAACAATTAAATGTGGATTATTAAACATTAGGTCTCTCTTCCAAGTCCCTATTAGTAAATGATTTAATAATTGATCAACGTATTGATTTATTCTGCCTTACAGAAACCTGGTTACAGCAGGATGAATATGTTAGTTTAAATGAATCAACACCCCCGAGTCACAGTAACTGTCAGAATGCTCGAAGCACAGGTCGAGGAGGAGGAGTAGCTGCAATCTTCAATTCCAGCTTATTAATTAATCAAAGACCCAGACAAAGTTTTCATTCTTTTGAAAGCCTGACTCTTAGTCTTGTCCATCCTAATTGGGAAAATCAAAAACCTGTTTTATTTGTTATTATCTATCGTCCACCTGGTCCTTACTCAGAGTTTCTGTCTGATTTCTCAGACTTTTTATCTGATTTAGTGCTCAGTTCAGATAAAATAATAATAGTGGGTGATTTTAACATCCATGTAGATGCTGAGAATGACAGCCTCAACACTGCATTTAATCTATTGTTAGATTCAATTGGCTTCTCTCAAAATGTAAAGGAGCCCACCCACCACTTTAATCATACTCTAGATCTTGTCCTAACATATGGCATAGAAACTGAAGACCTAACAGTATTCCCTGAAAGCCCCCTCCTGTCTGATCATTTCTTAGTAACATTTACATTTACTTTAATGGATTACACAGCAGTGGGGAATAAGTTTTATTACAGTAGAAGTCTTTCTGAAAGTGCTGTAACTAAGTTTAAGGATCTAATTCCTTCATTGTTATGCTCTTCAGTGCCAACACAGTACAGAGCAGCTACCTAAACTCTGCTCCCAGTGAGGTCGATTATCTCGTCAATAGTTTTACATCCTCACTGCGTATAACTTTGGATACTGTGGCTCCTCTGAAAAGGAAAGCTTCAAATCAGAAGTGCCTGACTCCGTGGTATAATTCACAAACGCACAGCTTAAAGCAGATAACCCGAAAGCTGGAGAGGGAATGGCGTCTCACTAAATTAGAAAGATGCTCATTTAGCCTGGAAAAAGAGTTTGTTGCTCTATAAAAAAGCCCTCCGTAAAGCTAGGACATCTTACTACTCATCATTAATTGAAGAAAATAAGAACAACCCCAGGTTTCTTTTCAGCACTGTAGCCAGGCTGACAAAGAGTCAGAGCTCTGTAGAGCCGAGTATTCCTTTCACTTTAACTAGTAGTGACTTCATGGATTTCTTTACAAATAAAATCTTAGACATTAGAGAAAAAATGATTCATAACCATCTCAAAGATTATTCTTCATGTTCGGCTGTTTTCAGCACTGCTGGTATTTGTTTTGACTCTTTTGCTCCAGTTGATCTTTCAGAGTTAACTTCAATAGTTACTTCCTCCAAACCAGCAACATGTTTGTTAGATCCCATTCCTACTAGACTGTTCAAAGAAGTCTTTCCAATTATTGATGCTTCAATCTTAAAAATGATCAATCAGTCTTTATTAGTTGGCTATGTACCACAGACCTTCAAGGTGGCTGTAATTAAACCTCTGCTTAAAAAGCCATCACTGACCCAGCTGTCTTAGCTAATTATAGGCCAATCTCCAACCTTCCTTTTCTCTCAAAGATTCTTGAAAGAGTAGTTGTAAAACAGCTAACTGATCATCTGCAGAGGAACGGTTTATTTGAAGAGTTTCAGTCAGGTTTCAGAATTCATCACAGTACAGAAACAGCATTAGTGAAGGTTACCAATGATCTTCTTACAGCCTCTGACAGTGGACTCATCTCTGTGCTTGTCCTGTTGGACCTCAGTGCAGCTTTGATACTGTTGACCATAACATTTTATTACAGAGATTAGAGCATACTATAGGTATTAAAGGTACTGCACTGCAGTGGTTTGAATCATATTTATCTAATAGACTCCAATTTGTTCATGTAAATGGGGAGTCTTCTTCACACACTAAGGTTAATTATGGAGTTCCACAGGGTTCTGTGCTAGGACCAATTTTATTTACATTATACATGCTTCCCTTAGGCAGTATTATTAGAAAGCACTGCATCAATTTTCATTGTTATGCAGATGATACTCAGCTTTATCTATCAATGAAGCCAGATGACACACATCAATTAGTTAAACTGCAGGAATGTCTTAAAGACATTAAGGCCTGGATGACCTCTAATTTCCTGCTTCTAAATTCAGATAAAACTGAAATTCTTATTCTCGGCCCCACAAATCTTAGAAACATGGTGTCTAACCAGATACTTACTCTGGATGGCATTACTTTGACCTCCAGTAACACTGTGAGAAATCTTGGAGTCATTTTTGACCAGGATATGTCCTTCAATGCACATATTAAACAAATATGTAGGACCGCTTTTTTGCATTTGCGCAATATTTCTAAAATTAGAAACATCCTTTCTCAGAGTGATGCTGAAAAGCTAATTCATGCATTTATTACTTCTAGGCTGGACTATTGTAATTCATTATTATCAGGCTGTCCTAAAAGCTCCCTGAAAAGCCTTCAGCTGATCCAAAATGCTGCAGCTAGAGTACTGACAGGGACTAGAAAGAGAGAGCAGATTTCTCCCATATTGGCTTCTCTTCATTGGCTCCCTGTTAAATCTAGAATAGAATTTAAAATCCTTCTCCTCACATACAAGGTCTTGAATAATCAGGCACCATCTTATCTCAAAGACCTCATAGTACCATATCACCTCAACAGAGCACTTCTCTCTCAGACTGCTGGCTTACTTGTGGTTCCTAGGATACTTAAGAGTAGAATGGGAGGCAGAGCCTTCAGCTTTCAGGCGCCTCTTCTGTGGAACCAGCTTCCAGCTTGGATTCAGGAGACAGACACCCTCTCTATTTTTAAGATTAGGCTTAAAACTTTCCTTTATGATCAAGCTTATAGTTAGGGCTGGATCAGGTGACCCTGAACCCTCCCTTAGTTATGCTGCTATAGGCCTAGTCTGCTGGGGGGTTCACATAATGCACTGTTTCTTTTCATTCACCTTTTTTACTTTGTTTATACTCCACTCTGCATTTAATCATTAATTGATATTAATCTCTGGCTCTCTTCCACAGCATGTCTTTTGTCCTGTCCCCCCTCAGCAGATGACCCCCCCTCCCTGAGCTTGGTTCTGATGGAGGTTTCTTCCTGTTAAAGGGAGTTTTTCCTTTCCACTGTCACCAAGTGCTGCTCATAGGGGGTCGTTTTGACTGTTGGGTTTTCTCTGTATTATTGTAGGGTCTTTACCCACAATACAAAGCGCCTTGAGGCGACAGTTTGTTGTGATTTGGCGCTATATAAATAAAATTGAATTGAATCTAGGACAAGACAGCAGGAGGTAACTGTGCAATATTTATTTACAACGTCAGAAAATAAAGTGACAATGCCAGGTGAGGAAAATCCCAGGGGAGATTCTGGTAGGGCATTCTTTCACTGGAAACAAGCATGGAGGGAACACTCAGGTGAGAGAGGACTCCTCTCTGAATAGAGAGAAGGATAGAATAGAATAGAATAGAATAGAATGCCTTTATTGTCATTATACAGGATGTACAATGAGATTGGAGGGCCACTCCTGTTCAGTGCCATGTAACAGAAAATCAAACTCTCTAAAATGAAAATAAAAATATTATAAAAATATTATAATCTAGTATAATCAATATGATCAAGAGATATACAGAAAATAAACAATGTGTAAAATATACAAAAAATAGAATGTATAAAAATATATACATACATACCTACATTGGTGCATCTATACAATGTAAGAAAGTAAATGCGTGTATACATATAATAATGAAGATGATGAATATTGCACTTGGTGAATGAATATTGCACTAGTGAATGAATACTGGATATTACACAATATAGGAGTGATAGATATTGTTCAGTATGAATAATAGATATTGCACAGAGATGTGGGTGCTGCACAGTTACAGTGGGTGAGTGTGTGAGTTCAGGGTGGTGATTGCTCTGGTGAAGAAAACTGTTCTTGAGTCTGTTTGTTCTGGCTTTGATGCACCTGTAGCGCCTGCCAGAGGGCAGCAGGTCAAACAGGTCAAAGCCAGGGTGTGAGCTGTCCTTGATGATGTTCCTGGCTCTGCTGATGCAGCGGGAGGTGTAGATGTCCATCAGGGAGGGGAGAGGACAGCCAACGATTCTTTGTGCTGTCTTGACTACCCTCTGAAGCCTGACCCTGTCTGCCTCAGTGCAGCTGCCGTACCATACTGTGATACAGTACATCAGCAGGCTCTCAATGGATGAGCGGTAGAAGGTCAGCAGCAGGTTTGAGTCCACTCCGACGCTTCTCTGGCTGATGAACTCAACATCTTCTTTGCGCGCTTTGAGTCGGGAAGCCGACAGCCCGCTGCGCTCCCGGCCGGAGGGGCGGAGACACTCACTGTGATGGAGCGCGACGTGAGGAGGGCGTTTAGACGTGTAAACACCAGGAAAGCGGCTGGACCAGACGGTATTAGCGGACGTGTCCTTAAGACCTGCGCTGACCAGCTGGCACCTGTGTTTACAGTGATATTCAACCTCTCACTGAAACTGTGTGTGATTCCCACCTGCTTTAAAAAGTCCATCATAGTCCCTGTCCCAAAGAAACCACACCCCAGCAGCCCCAATGACTTCAGGCCCATAGCACTCACCTCTGTGGTGATGAAGTGTTTTGAGAGACTCATCAAGACATTCATCACCTCCTCACTGCCCACCACCCTTGACCCACTACAGTTTGCATACCGGCCAGACAGATCCACAGATGACGCCATATCCTTCCTCCTCCACAAGACCCTTTCACACATAGACACTGGTAAGGGGAACTATGTGAGAGTGCTGTTTGTAGATTACAGCTCAGCATTCAACACCATAGTTCCCTCCAGGCTGGTCTCTAAGCTGCTGGACCTGGGCCTGGGCCCATCCCTGTGCAGGTGGGTTCACAGCTTCCTGACCAGCAGACCACAGGTGGTACGAGTGGGTCACCTCACCTCATCCTCCCTCACCCTCAACACTGGATCCCCCCAAGGCTGTGTGCTCAGCCCTCTGCTGTACTCACTGTACACCCATGACTGCGAGGCCACGTCAGAGTCCAACGTCATCATCAAGTTTGCTGACGACACTGCTGTTGTGGGACTAATCTCTCACAATGAGGAGACAGCCTACAGGAGAGAGGTCTCCCGCCTGGAGAACTGGTGCCAGGAGAACCACCTCCTGCTCAACGTCAGCAAAACGAAGGAACTGATCGTGGACTTCAGCAGGAAGCAGCAGAGGGACTACCATCCACTTGTCATCAGTGGTGCTGAGGTGGAAAGAGTGGACACCTTCAAATACCTGGGAGTGACCATCTCACAGGACCTGTCCTGGACTCATCACATAAACATCACTGTGAAGAAGGCCAGACAGCGTCTCTACCTCCTCAGGCGGCTGAGAGACTTCAAGCTCCCACTCAAGGTGCTCAGGAACTTTTACACCTGCACCATCGAGAGCATCATGCGTGGGAGCATCACCACCTGGATGGGAAACTGCACCAAGCAGGACTTCATGGCCCTAAAAAGGGTGGTTCGTTCAGCTGAACGGACCATCAGAACCACCCTCCCCAACCTGCAGGACATTTACACCAAGCAGTGCAGGCTGAGGGCCATGAAGATCCTAAAACAGCCCAGCCACCCCGGACACTCTCTCTTCTCCCTGCTCCCATCAGGCCGGCGTTACCGCTGCCTGAGGGCTAAGACTGAAAGGTTGAAGAAGAGTTTTTACCCACAAGCCATCCGTCTGCTCAACTCTGAGCCCTAACTGGACCATTATTGCACAGTGTAAATATCATAATTTAAAAAGTGTGTATAGTGTAAAGTATATAGAGTATAGTGTATAGTGTGAATTACTTTTTTTTAATTTTTATTCTTATTTATATGTGTGTGTATATATGGTTGCAGGTACAAAATACATTTCACTGTGCATTGTACTGTGTATAACTGTGCATGTGACAAATAAACACTATCTTATCTTATCTTATCTCTTATCTTATCTTAAGTTGTTCTTCCTGAGGACCCTCAGGAAGTGAAGTCGCTGCTGAGCCTTCTTGATAACAGCTGTGATGTTATCTGACCAAGAGAGATCAGCAGAGATGAGGACACCAAGAAACCTGAAGGTGTGGACCCTCTCCACACGCTCGCCGTTGATGTAGAGGGGAGCTGGGTCAGTCCTGTGCTTCCTGAAGTCGATGATGATCTCTTTGGTTTTCATGGTGTTCAGTACCAGGTTGTTCTCTGAACACCAGGCTGTCAACTTCAGGACCTCCTCTCTGTAAGCTGCCTCATCTCCCTTTGAGATGAGTCCGACCACTGTGGTGTCGTCAGCAAATTTGACGATGAGGTTGTTATTGTGGGCCGGACTGCAGTCATGGGTGTAGAGGCAGTACAGGAGGGGGCTCAGCACACAGCCCTGTGGGGAGCCAGTGCTCAGTGTGCGGGTGGAGGAGAGATGGGGGCCAAGTCTCACAGTCTGGGGCCGGTTGGTTAAGAAGTCCTTGATCCAGGAACATGTGAGAGGGGGGAGGCCCAGGGTGTGCAGTTTGGTGGTGAGAATGTCCGGGATGATTGTGTTGAACGCTGAGCTGTAATCCACAAAGAGCATGCGAGCGTAGCTCTGCTGCTGCTCCAAGTGGCTCAACACAGAGTGGAGAGCTACAGCGATGGCGTCCTCTGTGGATCTGTTTGCACGATATGCAAACTGATGGGTGTCGAAAGTGGGGGGCAGGTGGTCTTTGATGTGCTGGAGAACCAGCCTCTCAAAGCACTTCATGATTACCGGTGTGAGGGCCACAGGGCGGTAATCATTTAGGCTGGTGACAGATGACCTTTTGGGCACGGGGATGATTGTGGCTGTTTTTAGGCAGGGGGGGATGACTGCTTGGGCCAGGGAGCGGTTGAAAATCCTGGTGAGAATCAGGGTGAGCTGGTGGGCACACGCTCTGATCACCTTGCCAGGTACTCCGATAAGTTCTTGTTTGCCAGAAAGAAGTTAGTGGTTCACAGGCAATTCCAGGATGATGCAGAGGATCTTACTTGTTAGCCGGTCTTGTGAAATCCGTGGAAGAGATATAGAGTTGCTGTGGAAGCCTTGAGGTTGTCCAGGAAGGCAGGCAGGCAAAGGGTAGTGATGAGGTAGATCCAGAAGGTAAAGGTGGGTGGGAATATCCAAAAACACTGCCAAATGCAATCAGAGTTGAACCTAGTAGCATAGGTGCAAGGCAAACACAGAGGTATGAGCAGAGGCGCAAAATCCACAAGAAGGCCTGGAGTTCCTACCCCACAATCACAGACACTCTGGTGAAGACTGAGGAATCAGGCTGAGCCTTAAATACTGCGCTGATGGCCACTAAACAAGAAACAGGTGTGACAGCCCTGACCGCCAGTCCCACCCTAGAGGCAGGAGGAACTCCATGCTGCCTGCCTCCTGGAGGAAAAGGAAAAAGAGTTCACAGAATAGCAGCATTGTGTGTTTCATGTGTGTAAAACACACATGAACATCAACAGGGAGAAACATAAAGAAAAAAACATGAACTCAAAACTGAATAAACTCTACAACAAACTTCAGCGTCAGTGCAGAACACGTGGTGTATGATTTAAGAGATTAAGATAGTGTTTATTCGTCACATGCACAGTTATACACAGTACAATGCACAGTGAAATGTATTTTGTACCTGCAACCATATATACACACACATATAAATAAGAAGAAGAATAAAAATAATTAAAGCCGCAAGCGGCGATGAGCGGGCCCTCGCACCCGGCGCGCGTCGACCCGTGGCACGCTCCAGCCGAACCGCGCTCGGAGGTTCTCGCAGACGAGAGAGTAGCTGGCTCACCCGGCTGCTGACAGCTCAGCAGGCTAGCCGTACTTCGCGTCGATCGTCTCCCGCTTCCACTAGGTGGCGTCGGTGAGTGCCCACTAATTAATATGTCACAATGCTTTATGTAATGCCTGCAGCCATCAATGAAACTGTAATGACCATAGGATGATGAGTATCAGTGTCCTACTGATTTCCTGTTGCCACTAGGTGGCGTTATGAGTGTGAAACAAAGCTGATAGAGGGGTGTGTCCAGTCTCCCTTACCCTCCCATTAAGCCTGTGAAGTTTGAGGCAGATCGGACAATGTATGTCAGAGATGTAACAATTTGGTGCACTGTGGTATATGAGTAAAATCCCACATTTAGAGGGTTGCTACGGCAACACCGTTCAATATTCTACAAACCATGAATATCTTTTGATGGGCTACTTGTGTAGATGATCTGGAGCCATTTTGGTGTGACTGGTTGAAAAGCTGTAGTAGAAGATGATTCAAATAGCAGGCCTGAAAAATGTGAAAAATGCTGCAAAAATGACACCTTAATTAGAACATGTCAGGCTTCCTGTTGGATTTCGGCTATCGGTCCAAGAGACTTTTTTGTACGTGTTAGGATGTTACTTCAGCATGCACGATTTCAGGTACACAGACCAAGCACTGCCCTGGGGCTGATGTTTAGAACCTATCTGGGCCTGAAATGGAAAAAAAGTCCAAATTCAGAGGGTTGCTACGGCAACACCGTTCAATATTCTACAAAACCATGAATATCTTTTGATGGGCTACTTGTGTGGATGATCTGGAGCCATTTTGGTCTCACTGGGTCAAATGCCCTAGGAGGAGTTGAGGCAAAAAGGCCTGAAAAAGGCGAAAAATGCTGCAAAAATGACACTTTAAAGTAAACGTGGCTGACTTCCTGTTGGGTTTGGGCTATCGGTCCAAGAGAGTTTTTTGTAGACGTTAGCATCTTACATCAGCAGGCACATTTTCAGGTACATAGAGAAAGCACAGCCCAGGGGCTGATGTTTAGAATCTCTGTGAATTTGAAATTGAAAAAAGTCCAAATTCAGAGGGTTGCCATGGCAACACCGTTCAATATTCTACAAAACCCTGAATAACTTTTGATGGGCTACTTGTGTAGATGATCTGGAGCCAATTTGGTGTCACTGGGTGAAATGCCCTAGGACAAGTTCGTTCAAATAGCAGGCGTGGAAATCGCAAAAATTGACACCTTCAATTGAAGATGGCCGACTTCCTGTAGGGTTTAGGGTATGGGTCCAAGAGACTTTTTTGTACGTCTTAGGATGTTACATGAGCATGTACATTTTCATACATGTAGATAAAACGTAGCTCCGGGGCTACTCAAAAAACTTGCTATTTTAAGATATTCCGAGCTGCCACTAGGCGGCGCTCTAACGTTTATGGACTTTATGCATATGAGTGTGTTCAGGGCAGCATGCTTATCACACCACTGAAGTTTGAGCCAGATTGGGCAAGTTGGCTTTGAGTTACAGCCATTTTTGTGTTCATGGCGAATCATCGAACTTTGCCGTCCCATAAGGGTCACGCCCTTTTGTCAAAAACTCACAGTTTTGAAAACACAGTAAGTCCAACTTCTTAAGGCTTTCCAGGTGAAATTTGAGATGGTTCTGCTAAACCACCTTGGAGCTGGACCTCCAAGTGTAAAATATGACATTTCCTGTTCCCACTAGGTGGCGCTGCGACTGATATTAAATATTGTCATATGTATGTGTTCAGGGGGGCACCCTCATCCTACTGGAGAAGTTTGATGCACATTGGATCATGTAGGTATGAATGAGAGGCAATCAAAATTTCATGGCGAATGATCAAAGTTCAAAGGGGCATAAGGACCCCTCCCCCTTGGCAAAAACTCACCATTTTCGAGATTTAGATTCCCCTGGGGGTGTAGGTTAGACAAACCAAATATGAAGATGATAACGTCTAAAACCTCTGAGTTATTAGAAAAAGTGTGAGGGCTGCAAATCGCCAAATTTGCATAATTAATTCAAAATGGCGGACTTCCTGTTGGGTTTAGGGCATGGCTCCAAGAGGATTTTTTGTGCGCCTGGACATGATATACATGTGTATGAAGTTTCATTCATGTACGTGAAACACAGCGGTGGGGCTCCAGTTTAGGGGGCGCTAGCGAGCCATTTGGGCGCGCCCTTGCCCGAGCCCATTAAAATACTTAAATTTTCACCAGGTGTGACGCATGTGCAAAGTTTCATGAGTTTTTGAATATGATAAAGCCCCCAAAAAGCCAATTCATTTGCCTGAATAATAATAAAAAAAATAATAATAATAATAATAAACGAAGCAATTACAATAGGGCCTTCGCACAGTTCGTGCTCGGGCCCTAAAAAAGTAATTCACACTATACACTATTCTCTATATACTATACACTATACACACTTTTACGTGGGTACACACTTTTACGTGGATACACACTTTTACGTGACATCAGAACGGAGCGAATGTTGGACAAAAACAAACTTTTTGAAGGAGTCAAAGGTCAAATCCAGCTGCATCCTGATGTTCTCACCTCCTGAAGCTGCTTCTGTTTTGGAGCTAGCTTGGTTAGATGCTCTAATTAGTCTTGCAGGGTCTTTGCGGCCTCTGTACAACCTACGGAAGTGGCCGACCTCATGTCCTCATTCATGCTTGTGTAGCTGGATTGTGTGTGTTAATTACCTTGTGGTCGTGCTGGTGTTTTATATGCGGTGCCAGTTGGGACTTTTTTGGTCCTCGCTCTTTGTGCTCAGTTTTTTGGCTGCAAACATATTTGTCCCTGTTTTTTCACTTTCTTCATTCCCTCACATCCATCCCAATAGTTCCAGCAGTCTCCCTCCAGGAATTTGCTGACATTTGTGAGTCCTTGTATTGATGCTTTGATTATTATTCCTGATTGTCATTCTCTCACTGATAAATTCAGACACTGCAGTGAAAAGTAGCCGGAAACGCACAAGCACTGAACAGGTTAATCACAATATTGTGGGCTGCGTGGACCTGACCTGTAGTTAGATTTCTCCAGAAATGTTTTTTTGCTTTTAATTATAGTTTTTATTTATTTCAGTTAACAAAAATGTTTTTTCCAGTTTCAGTTTTCATTATTTCATTAATTTTCGTTGACTGTAATAACCCCGTTTGTTACAAAGTTTACGGCTGGCAGGAACCAGCTTGGTGGTATCACGTGGTATAGCCGAACTCGTATGTAATTGGTCAGTGGGTTTCCCTGGACACTTCACCACTACCATAACGACTGTAAAAGCTGCGCCGGTAAACCAGAAAGTGCTCAAGATTTTAATTAAGTGGTCATTTCTGTTTCAGTATTAGGTTCTGGTCCGCATGAGACATCATTTCGGTCCGGATCAGGACCAAGGTCTGCCTATTGGTGACCTCTGTTCTAGTCCTTGAGTTTCCAGCTTGGTTTGTTTCCCTCCGTGTTCCTTGTATCTTGTGTTGCCAAACTTGTGTGTTTGTTGTTGTGTGTCTTGACCTTTGTTTCTGGTGCTTGGTTTTAGTTCAGCTGTGCCCCCAGGTGTCTCCTCTTTCTGTGTATTTACAGCAGCTGTGTGCCTGTTTTCCTCACTCCCAGTGTGTTTCCTAGCTGCCACGTCTGGCTGTTGTCTGCATTCAGGGTCCTCACTCATCACTGTCCACACGCTCTGCATTATCTACAAACCGTGATAGAACACGCTGACCATAATGGGCCCAGCAGATGTAGCAGCATATTTAGAGGAAAAAAGGTGGAGTTGTTAAAGCTTGAAGCTTGTTCAGAGGCTTTTAGAGACTACTGCTGTGAGGGCGTGATGAGTGGCTACCTCTGCTATTGAAGGCCTGTTCTTTACACTTTACACTCTCACATTCAACATTTTAAAGGATGGTTTCTTTCCCTGGATCAAAATGCACTTGGCTCACCTGTGTCTGATTCCACACTCCCATGATCTGCCTGTTACTCGCCTGGCCCTGCTTCCTTTTTGGCAAGCCAGTGGTCAAATGATGAGGAGCGGGCCCCTGATCCTTCATCTTCAGCTGCTAAGAAGAGACATTGCACCCGTCGCCGAATCACCTCCCCGAGGCAAAGATGCCCTTCCGCCTCGACACCGCCTGGCCCGCCAAAAGATGCAACCTCCATCTCTTCAGCTGCCTCCTGCAAACGAAGTCATCGGTGCTCTTCATCACAGCCTGAGACTGTTTTTCAACCCACATCAGCCGTCTCTGAGTACTTTACAGTCAATCCCTTTGTTTGAACCTGAAGCTTTGGTGTGAGTCTGCTGGCTACAATAAACAGTTTGAGTTACCGATTTCCAGGCTGGCCAGTAACAAAGAGAGTGTGTTTTGTATTCTTGAGTTTCTGTGTTTCTGAGCCAGATCAAAATAAGCCAGAGTTCAGTTCATAAGCTGGCTGATTAGAGACGGGGTCTGTGCCGACGAATGCTCGGCATTGAACACCATCACCCCTCAGCGCCTCATAAACTGGACCGTCTGGGCCTCGGCAGGCAGTCAGAGCTGGCAGAAACACTTCAATCACCATCTCACCGAGCACAGGGGTTCCTCAGGGATGTGTGCTCAGCCCCTGCTTTTCACTCTGCTGACTCATGACTGCACTCCCAGCCACAACACCAACCCCTTCGTTAAGTTTGCAGAAGAGTGGTGGGTCTCATCAACGACAATGATGAGTACACTACAGGAGTGAGGTGAGCAAACTGCCCACATGGTATAGAGACAACAACCTCTCCCTAAATGTGACAAAAGCCGAGGAAATAATCATCAATTTCAGAAGATCTTACACCCAGCACCCCCTTCAACCACCAAGGGTGAGTAGCATCAAATTTCTGGGTGTGTATATCTCAGATGATCTCTCCTAGACCCCCAACTCTGACCAAGAAAGTGCAGCAAAACCTCTACTTCCTCCACAAACTGAGGAGAGCGAGAGCTCCAGCACCCACTGTGGACGCTGTTTACAGGGGCATCCTAATCAGCTGCATCACTGCGTGGTTCAGAAGCTGCACAGCCTTTGAACAGAAGACTGCGGCGCATAGTGAAGGCAGCTGAAAGATCATGGGTACCCCTCTGGACACTACACTGTAATCTGCACACACACACATTCACCACACCCCCTCTCCACCCGAGTCACAGCCTGAGGTCCCCACGCCACCTGGGCGTGAGCCTGAGTCTGAGGGTCCAGTGTCGCCCATCTATTACATCGCTGGCCTTCAGACAAGCCATCAGACGGGTCCCGTCTTCTTTGTCGCAAGCCTCTTCAGGGTCCCCGCTGCCTCTGTCAAAACCACTGTTCTGTTTAAAGGTTTAATGATTTGCAGCAGGAGATACACAGTTTGGTGTGTGATAAATGAGCAGTGATTATTATCTACGCTTTGTCAGGATAAAAATGGGATAATGTCCAGTAACATATTCATCTGACACATAAACATCATCACTGTGTGTTCCATTAAACACCTTTCACCCATTACTTCCTGTTCCTTTGCAGGCGTGTCCGTGGTGGGGAAGCACGCGGTGGTGATCGGTCGCAGTAAAATCGTCGGTGCTCCGATGCACGACTTGCTGCTATGGAACCATGCCACTGTGACCACCTGCCACTCAAAGACACCTGACCTACCTGAGCAGGTGATGACAGCCAGCCACAGGTTGATTCTATCTTCTTCAGCAGAAGGATTTCAAATTAAAGCAAAAACATTTGTTTCACTGAACACTTCAGGACTTTATGAAGGTCTCACAGTGTGTGTTGAAATGTTCGTTGTTCAGGTTCATGAGGACTGGCAGTTCCTAGCAGTTATTAAAATCCTGAGAACAGGATCCAACAGGCCAGCAAACAAAAGAACTCACAAGCACACAGGAAATGGAGACAGTTTCAGAGGAGGCACTGAGACAGGATGTGTGCCTGACTCTAAGTCTCTGAGTCTTTACTGTAAAACTTCTTCTGAACTTCTTCAATTATGCTCAAAACCCAACATACACTAATTATTAAACAAGAGAAATAATCAAAGAAATGAGTAAAAACTGAACTCAAACGATCTCAAGCACACTGAAAGCTAAAATTCCAAACAGAATCATATTTAAAATCATAGATAAGTTGAACCAGCTGTGCTGCATCCTCCAGTATATGAAAACCAAGCAGCTCCTGAAGGAATCCAGGCTGAGCTCACTAAACCTCAATTCAATTCAATTTTATTTGTATAGCACCAAATCACAACAAACAGTCACCTCAAGGCGCTTTGTATTGTAGATAAAGACCCTACAATAATACAGAGAAAACCCAACAGTCATAACGACCCCCTATGAGCAGCACTTGGTGACAGTGGGAAGGAAAAACTCCCTTTAACAGGAAGAAACCTCCATCAGAACCAGGCTCAGGGAGGGGGGGTCATCTGCTGTGACCAGCTGGGCTGAGGGGAGAGAAAAAAAGACATGCTGTGGATAATAATACTAATAATATTGCTCCCATAATCTCCAGCATCTGCAGCTGACATCAAAACAAGCAGATATTTCCTGTAAGTGAAGATGCATTTCCTGTGTGCAGGTGGGCCGGGCTGATATCCTGGTGGTGGGGGCTGGCAGAGCAGAGATGGTGAGAGGAGAGTGGGTGAAGGAGGGCGCGGTGGTCATTGACTGTGGAATCAACCATGTCCCTGGTACGAGAGGCACCTTTCCATACTGCACTGTCCTTTAAAGAGCGCCCCCTAAGTAACCTCTCTGACTTCCTGGTTCCTGTGTGTGGACCAGTATTGACTGCCACCTCAGTTCCAAGCAGCTAAATAACCAGCGGCTTACAGAGATGATGATGATGTTTGAGAGAGCAGCAGCTGTTGTTCTTCATTTACTTTAACAAATCAACACAAAGCCCCGGCCAGCAGGGCTTTCCCATGGAAACAGTCTTGGGAGTGTGGGCTGCCCTAAAACAACCTGCGACTTCCTGCAGTCAAAAATAAAAAACATAAACAATAATCAAATTCAGCTCTTAGACTGAAACTTTTTAAAATAATTCACTGTGACCTTTGACCCCTGCAACAGATGAGACGAAGGCCAGTGGTAAGCGGGTGGTTGGAGACGTTCACTACGCCTCAGCCAGTCAGAGAGCAGGATACATCACACCTGTTCCCGGAGGGGTGGGGCCGATGACGGTGGCCATGCTCATGGAGGTGATTTTAATTTTTTGAATTTATCTAATTTTACTGTTTTAGTTTAGAGGATTTGATATTTATGAGATTCAAAAGAAATTTAAATGAAATTAAAAACTCAGATGTTTTTAAAATAAATTTTATTTCCACAAAAGATAAAAACTTAAACAGGTTCAAACTGGAACGTCGTTTCTTCTCCATAAAAGCTCTGTTCTCTCAGACTGACATTCATGGCAGTCGCCCAATCAGAACACTGTGTTCTAACAGGTGAAGGGCTCAGAGGTTTATCAGAACCAGGTAAAATAAAGTGGACAGGCTGAGAGGGTTTCAAATCTCAAAGATTTTTTGTGTTTATTTCTTTGTTGTAACGATGCTTCTCTTAGTAAATCTCAGACTTTTGGAAAGCTTGTTTATGTCTCTTAAATGGAGCCACATTTATAAGCAACATGCCCCACAGAGCGGGTTTTTCGGTGATTAGCTCCAGGATTTGGAAGTGGAGAGGATGGGATGGCCTGCCTGCAGTCCTGACCTCAACCCACTGAACACTGTGGGATCAGCTGTTGGTGCCAGAGTGACCAACACAACCACACTGGCAGACTGATGACAGATGCTGGTTGAAGAATGTGATGCCATTCCACAGCAGTGTGTGACCGAGCTGGTGACCAGCATGAGGAGGACGGGCCAGGCTGCTGTGGCTGTGTGTGGTTCTTCCACATGCTGCTGAGGCTCCTGCTTCTGCAGCATGTGGAAGAACCACACACTGCTCCTGCTCCTGCATGGATAAACTGTTATATTGCTACTATGTCTTCTTTCTTCACACTTCAATCATCCAATCCAATAAACACCAAACAGAGTCAGTATCAGAATCTGCTGTTTGACAGAGAAGTTTTTCAGGGCCACAGCCCACATACTCAACTCTGCTGCTCAGCCCATGAATGCATTTTCCTCACAGGTTTGGCACTGTAAACAGGCTTTATACCATTGTAAATCCTGTTTACAATGGTATAAGATTTACTGCCAAGAAGCAACAAAGAAACAACAAAGAAATCACCAAACACAACTTTCATTACTTTTTGTGGTGTTTAATGTGTTGTGTGTGCATGTCTATCTGTGGAGTGTAAACAATAAAAAAAACATGACAGATTTTGTAGGTACAGTAGTACATCATCTGCATATCAGCTGATCTGGATCTCATCTGAAACTGCATGTAGTGTGTGTGTTTCATAGACAATCTGATAAATTGTGTACACACAAACACATAAAACTTACATACGCAATTATTCAAATTCCAGTTATTGAAAATAAAGAAAAAACATAAAACAGTAAAACTGGAGGCAGCCAGGAGATGGCCTTAAAATTGTGAGAAAGCCGGAAAAACGGGAGTGTTGGCAGGTCAGATGGTTAATCGGTTCTCCTCGTGGTTTTTCTTTGCTTCAGAACACGGTGCAGAGCGCTCAGCGTTTCCTCCTGAAGTCGAGGAGATAAAACATCGACACTGACGGGTAAAGCTGAGCTCAGACTTTCATATTTTAAACCAGGGTTCAGTTTTTTCTTTAGAAGTGAACCCTGGTGAGTACCGGAGTATCCTGGGTGTAACTGAAGGAGATATAAATGATTAAACATGGGGATCTGCTGGAACAACGCTTTTCAGGTTGCTATAACTCTGACAGTTTTTGTGTGTTTTGTCTGTTTTTTTGTCAGGCAGGTGGACAGTGCCATTGCAGAGATGATGTCTTCAAAATTAAAACAGGAACACTTCCTGTTTCAGAGGCTGAACTCATCTTTGCTTTAGTCTTAATTCTGGTTTCTGACCTCCTCTGTTTGCTTCTTCACGTAACAGCAGCAGGACACGCTGTGCTCGCTGAAGCTGCCAATGCTCCGCTCTTTGCTCAGAATTTATTTTCTTCCTTCTCTTTCATTTTAATAAAAATCTTTTACCATCTCATATAAAACATCTGTCAGTAACAGTGACTCATATAAACCAAACAACACAATCAAAGTAACTTTGCTCCCTATGAACCTCATCACCCTCGTGTCACAGGACACAGCATCACCTCGGCTTTGGGTCTGAAACAGATGTGAACCCTGGAGTTTCCTGCTGATTCCCGTCTCTTCAGTCTGGATTCAATTACGGAAAACAGACACACAGTGGGACTTTTATTGTGAAAAACTGAACCTTTGACATGCTCGAGCTTTACATAAATGTTCTCAAATGCAACAGGTCACGTGTTCATGTTGTGTTCAGGCTGTGACCTTTGAACTCATCTGCAGCTCAACCTCGGGGTTGTTGTTACGGAAACAGACAAGTTGCTTTCCGCTGCCGACTGAAGTCAACACAAACTAATCAGATATCTCAGAGGGATCGATGAATTGCCTATTGGCCGAACGCATCATTAATATTAATTATTAAAATACATGTCTGAGGTTTCATCGTGTAAATAATCTGTAGATCTGAAGTTTAATTGTACTATATTGAACTTTAAACAAAGTTAAGCATTCAAACTCGTTTATCTTTGTGTGTTTATTTTCAAAAACCTGAAGAACAAAAAACGAACAAATTAAATAAATAACTGGACATAAAAGATGTCTGTAGCTGAGGAACACCTGTCCCCTAATCTGACTGATGCGTCCAGAATCTCCAGAGGAGGCCGTGAGAGAGAATGCAGGTTTATGAAGCTCTATCTATCTTTGATATAGAGAGAATAATGCCAAATTTCAGCGAGAGCCTCATTTTCAGTTAACGGTGGTTATAGTTTTACTCTGTGCTCATGAAAGAAGCGTCTGACGAGCAGCCGTAAAACTTCAGACGCTGCTGAAAATCAGTTCAAATAAATCTGAGTTCAGCTCATTGCTCCGTGGGCTTTAGTTTTTGACACATCACTTCCAGCTGCTCTGACCTTTAAATAAAATCTTCTTCTCCTCTTCTTCACACTCACCTGTCTGCCCTTTGTGATGAAGGCCTCATTAAAGCAGCTGGTTTCAGTCTCAAAAACAGCCATAATTTTTTTTCTTGGATATATATATATATATATATATATATATATATATATATATATATATATATATATATATATATATATATATATATATATATATATATATATATATATATATATATATATATATGCACAAACATGAAATATTTTTTATTAAATCATTACTAAAACTGGTGTGAGGAAAAGGAGCGAATGCCTGAGAGGAGGAAGGTCATATTTATTAAAAACTCATCACTGCTGACTGAACTATTCACTGAACACATTAAAGCTGCAACAATCCAACAAGAAACTCCAGCAGCTGGAAAGAAAGGGCTGTTAACATTGCTGACTCAGAAAAGATCAATTATTATCAATAATAACTCATGAGGAGAATCTGCAGCCGCTCATCAACAACTCATTAACCTGTGAACTTGTTTTTACCCTGAGTGGTGACTCTCAGGCAGAGTCAACTTTTTAACCTTGATCAGCTGATCATTTTCCTGCTGAGAGAAACCTCTGGCTCTGAATGATCATCCAGCTGTTTTGGCGTCCTCTTTTAGGTCCAGGTTTGGTCTCCTCCAGCAGTAAATATCTGCGCAGACCTTAATCAGAGCAGAGAGGTCGGCTCAGCATATCAGAAACAGAAGCAGCCAGGGTGTGTGCTGTGAATAAGGTCTGCAGCTTGCTGGGTCAGGATCTGAGAACCTGGTCTTCAGGCGTGATCTCTCTGGACACAGCTGGAGATGCTCTGCTGTTCTCTGGTCAGCTGATCCACAGCGGCGTTCACGGCAGCTCGGACCAGTGAGCGAGCCATCTGAAGCAGTCGCCGCTCACTGTGGTCAAAGCCGAGGAGGTGGAGGAGAAGGAGGTGGTTCGCTGAGGAAGAGCTGGCCTCCCAACACTCCTCTTCCTCCTCCTCTTCCTCCTGAGGACAGAGCTCAATTCGAATGGAGGGGCCGTTCACTGGCGCCTGAAGGTTCTCAGAGGAGGTCTGGAATGCCGTCTCCTCTACTAAAACCTCAGATGAAATGAGGAGCTCATTATGGCAGTCCGGGCCCGCTCCATCAGAGTCACAGAAAACCTCGACTTTCTCTGGAGAAACGACCTCGACTTCGACTTTGATTTCGAGTGGTGGAGCACCTGCGGTGATGTCATCGACCTTGTGGGCTGTTTCTGGTTCAGCTTCTATCATTTCCTCCTTCATTTCTCCTGCTGTTGGTTTTAGTAGACTTTCTGTTGCAGCTCCATCCTGCACTGGCTCAACGGCCATCTCCACCACCTGCACCGCCTGCACAGCATCTGTCTGAGCCTCTGAGACCACCATCGTGTCTTCCTGCGGGCGCTTCTTTCTGATGAGGAACCTGCGCAGTTTTTTCTGGATGTTCAGCAGATGATCACTGCCATCACTTCGCTCCTCCTCCCTCTGCTCATCAGAGGACGTCCTGGACTTTCTGAACTTCGGCCACGCCCTCTTGTTAAACATCTTCTTCTCTGACATTTCTTCATTCTCCTGCAGCGCCCCCTCTGGTTGAACTGAGCCGTCATTTTGGTGCTTCTCTGAGCTTTTCTCAAATTTCTTTGTTTGCCTTCTGATACAAACAAGCTCTGAGAAGAACCTCCTCCACCACCTGCATCTCCTCCTGTTTCTGCAGCGCCCCCTGCAGTTTCCTGTGGGTGGAGCCTCTCCCTCCACACTGCTGTCTTCTTTCAGCTTGGCTTCTCTTTGTGCTGCAGCGGCCGAACATGTCGCTGTGGTTTTATTTTCCATCTCCTCTTTGTTGTCCCCATTCTCAGGTGGGTCCTCGCCCTCGCTCCCGGTGCTGGCTCCCAGCGGCAGCTTCCTCTCCACTCGCCGAGTGTCCTCTCCACCTGCTGTCGCCATGGTTTGGAAAGCTAAATGTTTTCTGGGCTTCCTGGAGGCCTTTGATGAAACCTGCAGACAGAGAAGCTGATTCATGAGCAGCAGGTTATTAAACTGAAATGTTTTCTGCTCTCAGGATAAAACTTGTCATCATTTCATTACACGCAGATTTAATCAGAGCTCAACAGGAAACACACAGACGCTGTTTCCCTGGCAGTCTCTCAGACAGAAACCAGGGCATTAACAAAATATCACCACATCAATCCGACTCAAACGTCTGAAATCCTCAACTTTATTACATAATCAATATTTTAGAAAACTAAGCATTTGATCCTGAAAATGAGTAACTGATCAGGGAGAAAGCTGGACTTCCAGCAGCAAAGCTGTGAGACGCTGTGCTGCCGGGACGACAGAGAAAGACGCATCCGCACACCTGAGTCTGTGGGCTACAGGTGTGCAGGTCAAAATGAAGCTCTTCAAACCTCAGAAAGAAAGGTGCTGTGGGAGGAGAGCGAGCGGTGACGGTTTAGCTGTAATTAGGGAACAAATATCAGCTGAACACCTAAAGGCAGGTAAGTCAGAACATTTAACTGGTCCTTCTTTAAGCATCTGGCTGTTTTCATCAGCAGGCTGTTCACGGCTGTCAGCTTAACTCGGTTTGGAAATAAACTCTGAGACGGTCTGTGTTCAAGTACTCTGACCGCTCACATCTTCATAATTTCATTCTCAATGGCACGGAGCACCACGGAGAATGAAAGGAGGCCTGCAGCTCTCTGGGATACTTTGGCTGACATCCACCTCTGAGGAGCTCGCCATCAGCTTCCTTCTGCTTCAGGTCATTCAGTGAAACTCAGGGACCTCCTCCTCACAGTCTGATCCAAACACTTCCTGTCAGTGTCTAACCTCAGCCTCACAGTGACAGGAAGTTTAAATCAGCTGATCAGTGCTGGATAACCTGCTGCCTTAAAAACAAACTTCCTCCTCTCAGATAATAAAACTACCTGCTCACTGGGTGACGACGTCATCAGATATGCAGTGATGATGTCAACAGGATCAGAGATTAATAGATACATCCTCACCTGCCTGCTTCCTGTTGATCGGATCTGTTTCTCTCGGAGTCTTCAGGAAACAGCGAGCTCATCTCTCTCCTCCGCTGCCACTGCTGCTGCACCTCCCCAGTTTCCATAGCAACCACACTGATTGGCGTTTTCTGTTTTACACAGATTTCTTTTTCAATAAAGTGGTGGTGGGTGGGTGGGGAGGGGGGGGGCAGCGATGTCCCCTGGGGGAGAGCGGCAGGAAATGGCGTTTCTGTCCTGTAATCAGGTTTGTGTCATCAGAGGGTCCAATCAGAGCAGAGTCCTCACAGAGAGCACACACTCATACAGCTCAGTGTGCTACAGCCACGTGTCACCATCCACCTGTCAGTCAAAGAGGCCACGCCCCTAATAATGCAACCTTTAAAACTGCTGAGTCATAGAGACATCCTCCCCAGCTGGAATGAAGGGGGAGATTATCCACAGAGACCAAAGCAGTTTCTCTATCAGCTGTAAACATATTTATTCCTGCTGGAAGATTTAACATGGGAGTCTATGGGGACTGACTCAGTGCTGCCTCTGCTGGACACCAGTTGAATATGAATCCATTTAAAATGTCTATGAAGGCTTTAACTCTGATGAACTGGAAGCAGGAAGAGGCGATGCTCAATCTGAACTGAATGGAGGTCACTGTTTCTTTACTTTGATCTCTTTTCTCATCGATTAATGAGCGCTGATATGATGTTTGAGGTCGATATGTGACGCAGCCACAGGTGAACTCTGACCTGAGGCCTTGGGAATGAAATCAGAGGCTATGTTCACACTGCAGCCTGAAGTGACCCAGATCCATTTTTTTGCCCTTATGCGACCTGTATCCGATCTTTTCATCAACACAGGTCTGATCTTCTCAAATGCGACCTGTGCCTGTACGGCCAGGTCACATTCATCCGACCTGCACGTCATTGATACTCGACAAACATCACTACTCTGCGTCCTGCTACGCGGAAGCAGGAAGAAAAACAAACTTACTTCCACAAACACTGAGCACGCTCTCTACGTGTGACATTAATACGTCCTCTACTGCGCATGCGGGACCCTTTTAGGTTCATTTGCAGTTCACACACAGATCGCATCTAAGTGGCATATTTGGAAATGTGAACGACCACGCCAAAAAAATCAGATTTCACAAAAAATCTGAATTGGGTCACTTCAGGCTGCAGTGTGAACGTAGCCTTAGATTACCATCCACCGCCCACCAAAACATTTCAAGAATCTGTCAGCGTCCCAGCGTTCCTCTGTGAATACAGACGAGAACATTTACGACGTGCCAGTTTGGGTTACACTGATTGGCTGCAGTGTTCACATGAAGGGAGACACAGCCAATCAGCATGCTCCAAGAAGGTGGATGTTCCTCATTTTTCCCGTTTTTATTAAATCAAATAGGTCATTTTTTTTTCGTTCTATCAACCGAGCCACAGCCACCCCCGTGATATCCAGGCTGATATCCAGAGGGATTGAGGGGCTCATGGACTGAGTTGTGTGTCTGTGTGAAGTCTTTCAGGGTGTTCAGATCGTGTGTACTCGGTGGTTGAGTTTCTCCCAGCATGCTGCACCCCCGAAGTTGAGCAGCAGAAAACAGCTTCAACCAAAGAAAGGTCTTTATTTAGAATACACAGATGCTGGGTTTTCCTCTGGGTCTCACTTCCTCGTAATATTTCACTGCTCTCAGCCTCGCGTGTTTTCAGATTTACTTGGATGGTAATCTAAATTTACAGAGTCTGGAGATGAATAAACTGGACCTGATGAGTTCTGTTTGCTTGTTTCTGTGACTGCAGCCAATAAAATCTCTGTGGGACTGTCCCTTAAAAAGCTGAATCATTGATCAGTGATCAGTTATTGATCTGCTGCAGGCTCTCTGTCCTCTGAGCCTATTTTTAAACATGTGAAGGAGAAGCTCAGCAGCTTTTGTTTCTATGGCAATGG
This sequence comes from Archocentrus centrarchus, assembly GCF_007364275.1. Classification (NCBI taxonomy): domain Eukaryota; kingdom Metazoa; phylum Chordata; class Actinopteri; order Cichliformes; family Cichlidae; genus Archocentrus; species Archocentrus centrarchus. Next base: position 34,624,515 of record NC_044369.1, on the reverse strand, counting down.
AGGGCAAAAATACATCCATCTGTCCCTAAGCAACAGCACGCTGACCAATCAGATCGCCCAACAGGTGAGACTGACAGGAAGCTGTTGGGAACCTTGATCCAGGTTGTGGGTGGTGCATGATGGTGGGTTGAGGAGCTTGTTGAAGTTGACATAAGTGGCACAAAGGCAATCACACCTGCTAAACACAACAAACATATGGTGAGTAGAGAGGCAGCAGCCACCAAACTGAGCACGACTACATCACAGAGGTAATGATGAGCGGGTCAGCGCCATCCACACCGAGTAAGACACCCGCAGCAAAGAAAGTGAAAGCAGCAGAGGTGGAAGAAGGTGATGGTGTCTCCAAACAACCACACCAAAGGCAGCTCTAAACTCAAACTGTGGAAACAAGAGCAGCTAGCTGACCCGAGTGTGCAGGTAAACAAGCTAACTCTGTGCTAGCCGGGTTCATGAAAGCTGTTCAGCGGATCAACACTGAGGACGTGGAAATCTACACAGAATGTCTGGAGAGGCGAAATGAGGGGCTGACCAAAGGAAAGGAGAGAGTGAGAGCAGGAAGGGACCCACAGAGGAGGCCGGAGGCTGCACCGAGGGCCTCCTCACTCAGGAAGGAGAACTTTTTTAGTGATTATAATTTAACTGATGTTTGGACAGGAGTGAAGAATGAATGCATTAAAATGAGATCATTAGAGATATTGAAGGCAAGGACTCAGCTGTTGGTAAAAAAAATTCCTGGAACTGAACAGGAATAAATGGGAATATGAAAGGAATTTATTCCGGGACATCACTCAGTGCTGCTGTAAAGGAAAACTAAAGATGCAGGAGGAAAATTAAGTGATAGAGGTACAGTCTAACTCACATGAGTTTATCTTGAGAAAGCCCAGCACAGCTTTCAGAAGGTTGAGACCCAAATGGATGCTGGTGAGAAAAAGCCATCATATTTTAGTCATGTGCAGAAATGCAGACAGCACAGATGTTTAATCACACTGATGCAAAGAAAGAAAAAAAGAAGAAATTTGCTCCTCAGATTATTCTGCAGATGATGCTGATAAGATGCTCAGTGCCAAGAACATAGTTTTTATCAGCTCTTCTGGAAGAATTTAAGAACCTTGTCATTTAAGAATCCATAGAGAAGAAAGAAGTGATACTGAGTATGAAGCACGGTTTAATTACCTGGATTCCTCAGTGGGGATAAATGTATTAGTGTTATATAATAGCTCTGCTTTGCTAGGACACGACACCTGCTCAAAATTAGAGCGCAGCAAGGATGCAGTACCTCACCACAGTTGTTCATCATGGCTGCAGAGCTGTTGTCTATTCTGATTAAAAACAGTCACAGTGAAGGGCTAAATGTGATGGTAAACAGATAATAATAAGTCAGCTGGTAGATGACACCACCCTGTTTTTGGAAAATGAGAACCAGGCCCCTGGTTCAAGTGACTGACCACATGTCCAAAGCACTGGGCATAAAATAATGTGATAATGTGAGGTGTAATATACAGATTAAAAAGGAAGTGAAAGATCTTTGGATTGTAATTTGCAAGGATAAGTTATTAACAGAAAACAGAAATATCAGTGGAAACACTGAGAATTGTGAGTCAGTTTTAAACAGGTGGCTGCAGAGGGACGTTACAAGATTTTGGGAGGATTTTGTTATCTGTGATGGGCAGCTTGTCTATACAGCTTTTTCTTTGCTCATATGTCTGAAGATAATTAAAACTATAAATCATTTTGATTTTGTTTGAATCATATTTATCTAATAGACTCCAATTTGTTCATGTAAATGAGGAGTCTTCTTCACACACTAAGGTTAATTATGGAGTTCCACAGGGTTCTGTGCTAGGACCAATTTACATTATACATGCTTCCCTCAGGCAGTATTATTAGAAAGCATTGCATCAGTTTTCATTGTTATGCAGATTTTTTTTTTCTCTTCAGCTCTCAGCGGAGACGGTCGCACTTTTCTTCTCTCCCAGCCCTTCCTTTCTCCCCTGCTTTGCTGCTTTAGAGCCTCTCTTCACACAGCTTCTGAACTGGAATTTATAATTATGGATCTGGTCAGCTGGTCTCTCAACGCCATTGTGTTGATCAAATTTTCACCATGAGGAGATTGGGGGAATGAGAACCCTATTCCCTCTTATTAATTGACATTCCAGCTGGCTACGTTATGGATTCCTGTGTGGTGTGGAAGATGACGTGCCTGGCCGTATTGTCAATGGAGGACACACACGTTTGGCTTATTGACACTGGGGTTTCTCTGAATTGGACCTGGAGATACCTGGCTTGTCGTTGCAATTAAGGAAGTCTAGGCAGCTGTCTGGCCTTGGTAAGGTTGCTTATGATGGGAACGCGGGAAGGGTACAGACTCAAACTCAGACTCTGTATATCTGGGAGATCTTGGAGATGTATGTATCTGTTTTTGCAGGGCGAAGGAACGAACCAGGAAGATTCGGATGAACTGCATTTTTTGGACTGCTGTTTATCAAATTGTCTCTGGGATGTTTGTAAACAGATGCTCTACCCCCCCCGCTGTCCTGTCTTCTTCTGACCTGTGTTGGACTGATCTCCCTGACCTAGCCGCTGATGAACTCTACATCTTATCAGAACTGTTAGCTGAGGAGGGAGTTTGAGTCAGCCCACCCCCCACCCCTCCACCCCCCACCTCCACTGGCTCCCCTGTCCATCCCTCCCCACCCTAGTGCTCCCATGCTATATGTTTCTGCACTATCACACATACTGTGTATGTGTGTATGTATACAAAGTATGAGATGATTTTTTTCCTCACTCATCCCTATATGTTTTCACTATAGTTTCTGTCTTTTAATGGCAGCGCCTCCAGAAGGGGGGCAGCATGGCCACAGTTCACCTATCTCCCCATGTTTGTTCTGTTTGTCTTCTTGGATGGGTTTTCTGTTAACTGGAATTTCCCCATTGTGGGATCAATAAAGTATCATCATCATCATTATCATCGTGATACTCAGCCTTATCTATCAATGAAGCCAGATGACACACATCAATTAGTTAAACTGCAGGAATGTCTTAAAGATATTAAGGCCTGGATGACCTCTAATTTCCTGCTTCTAAATTCAGATAAAACTGAAATTCTTGTTCTCGGCCCCACAAATCTTAGAAACATGGTGTGTAACCAGATACTTACTCTGGATGGCATTACTTTGGCCTCCAGTAACACTGTGAGAAATCTTGGAGTCATTTTTGACCAGGATATGTCCTTCAATGCACATATTAAACAAATATGTAGGACTGATTTTTTTGCATGTGCGCAATATTTCTAAAATTAGAAACATCCTTTCTCAGAGTGATGCTGAAAAGCTAATTGATGCATTTATTACTTCTAGGCTGGACTATTGTAATTCATTATTATCAGGCTGTCCTAAAAGCTCCCTGAAAAGCCTTCAGCTGATCCAAAATGCTGCAGCTAGAGTACTGACAGGGACTAGAAAGAGAGAGCATATTTCTCCCATATTGGCTTCTCTTCATTGGCTCCCTGTTAAATCTAGAATAGAATTTAAAATCCTTCTCCTCACCTACAAGGTCTTGAATAATCAGGCCCCATCTTATCTCAAAGACCTCATAGTACCATATCACCCCAACAGAGCACTTCGCTCTCAGACTGCTGGCTTTTGATTTGTTAAGCAAAATGTTTGATAAAATCTTCTCTGGATGTTTTATTTTCAGTTCAACTCAATATGCATTTTGCCATCAGGCCTCAGTTTCCCAGAATGCCTCTGTGCACACCTGGCTGCTTGGTTCTCTGCTGACACCTGCAGGTCAGGAGCTGTCAGAGGACAAAAATGCTCTTCTGCAGACTGATGAACAATCAATTCATCAATCCACAGGTAATTTATCAATAATCGTCTCTGTGATAAACCACTGATGTCAAAAATACACATTGGTAGCTTTGGTTAGTTTGTTAATCAATAATCTAATTAATAATCAATATGAGTGTTCTGACTGTTTTTTTCCCATTAAAGTATTTGATTGATTTTACACAGTTATTACTTAATTGATCAGGTTAGGAAACAACAGCGGAGCTGCAGCCTGACTGGTGGAAAAAAACATTTATTTACAAAACTTCATTGATCTATCCATGAAAAAACAGACGCGTTCACGTACAAAAACATGTCAACACTGAACTTCCTGTTTGTTTGGTATTTTTACAGCAAACACAGACAGAAGACGACGGCACAACAGTCACACATTCACCAATCAATAATCAATAACACCTCATTATCAATGAGTACTGGCCATGTGACAACTGAAAGGAACAGCAGAGACCAAGGTTGGAATTTAAAGGAACATTCTGCCAATTTCCACCAATATCATCCTGTTAAGACTCCTTCAAAATAAACGGTTTAAAATGAAACCAACTGTAACTCCTTCAAAATAAAGATTTTAAGATGCAACAGATGTAACTCTTTTAAAATAAAGGTTTTAAAATGAAACAAACGGTAATCCCTTCAACATGACATTTTAAATTGCAACTGAAACTGGCTCCTTCAAAACAAAATGTCAACAGATGGTAACCTCTTCAAAATAAAAGGATTAAACTGCAACAGACTGGAACTCCTTCAAAATAAAATGTACAATTTAACAGGGTAATTCCAACAAATATTTCAAACTCAGTAACTCTTTCAAAATAAAACTGTGCTTGTTGGCTTTTATTTTTTTAGACTGTTTAAAGATTTTTTCCAGAGTTTTACAATAAATATACAAAAGATTGAATATTTTTAAAACTTTCTTTAAAATTTAAAATAAAAGTGTGCCCCTGTGGAGGTCCGCTGGGACCCGCTGAGGGTCAAAACTCACTGATTGACACTTTTCCCAGCTGTACTTCCTGTCTTTATTTTTGTGCCTTTCTTTGTTTCTGATCTAAAAGAGAAAACCAGAAGTTAAACCAGAAACTGCTCTTTGCCCACGGAGAAACCGTCTGCTGGAAACCAGTTCCATCACCTGGACTCTTTGCGTCTTTGTTTGAAGGAGGAGTCCTGACTCAGTGTAAGAGTGCCCTCCAGAGGTCCTACCAGCACATGTGGAGAAGTTTGACTTTAACATTGCAGACTCAAGTTGAACGCTCCTTCCTGCTGGGAGGACATGATCAGGATTCCTTCCATGGAGGATAAAGACCTGCAAGTCATCCCTTCAACTCCATGTTTTTATTTGTGGACTCTAAGAGAGCAGCTTTGTATGAAACACAGTTGATAATAATCCTTCTGTACCTGACAGCAGGCCTAGGTGCAGCCCCTCTGTTTGTGTTTTAGCTCTTACTTTATTCTGACTGGAAGGCTTCTGGAAGCCTGCTGAGGGGCAACACCTCCTGATGCTTTAAGATGAGCAGTCACAGCAGTTGGAGCTTTTTCTCACCGGGACGACTTTTACCTTGTTATAGGAAATTAAACATCTCACTCTGTGACCTCGTGTATTTAACAGAAAATCAAGAAAAGTCAGAGACAGGATGAGTCCAGAACATTCAGATCTTCTCTTTTGGCAGCAGAGTGCTGAAGGTGAAGGTTCAGACTGAGTTAGAACCCCAAAAATCAAGCTAGAAAGGTAACAGCTGGAGCCAGCGTCCAGAGACCGTCGCTGTCTCTGCAGGTAACTCCACTGTGTTTTCAGCCTGAAGCTGTGGCAGCTCTTCAGCCTTCGCGAAGGTCTTACTTTGACCTTTGACCCTGACCTTTGTATCTGAACCGAGTCTTTATTTATTTATTTATTTATATATTTTTATTTTTATTTAGTATAGTCCTTGGGGTTACAGATCTTGTACAGCACTTTGGTCAACGTCGTTGTTTTAAATGTGCTTTATAAATAAACTTGACTTGACTTGACTTGACTTTAGCACAGAGCAGAGAAGTGTTCACTGAGTTTACAGGCATGAAGAAGCTTCAGGAAGCAGGTCCATGAGAAACCTGATGTCACTTAAATCTGGCTGATCCCACGTGAAAGGTCCTCCTGCCGGGCGGCCAGCTTCCAGGCTGCTGCTGTGAGATCTCCTTGGAAGCCTGAGCGCTGACACTGAGCGTGCTGAGACCTCAGACCTGCCCACAGAGCTACCGTCAGCCTCTGCTTCACTGTGGTGATCAGAGCTGAGTGTGCTGAAGGTGGCCTGCGTTCACACCAAGTCTGAGGTTCTGCAGAGGTCTCAGAGCGCTCAGCAGGATTACAGAGTCTGCGCAAAGACCTGAACTAAAAATATCAAACCTAAGGTTCTCCCACAGTCTGAGGGCTCTCCTCACCAGCTGACAGAAATGTCGGGCGAGCTTGTGGCAGTTTGTGATCAGTCTGGTCTGTTCCACAGAGACGAAGAGAGCTCGGAGAAAAGGCAGAGAACCCTGTGGCTTCGGGTCAGTTCTGACAGCAGGTTTCTGCAGCTGCTGTAACTCCTCTTCCTCATCCTGTTGGCTGTTTGGAGCGTGAGCTTTCACTGCATTGCTAGATTTTTATTTACACGCTGTCTAAACTTCAGGACACTCAGAGCTCAGTACAGCAGCACTGGAAAAACCTTCAGAGACTCAAGCTGAATGTTTAATGCTCCTACAAAGGAATCTGTACCTGCAGAACAACAGCTCCTCTAATCTGCACTCTGTCCTGTGTTTCCTGCTTGTTTGTAACCCCGTCATGATGAACTTTCTTGACCAGGTGTGCACAGAAAATAAAGCTTGAATAAATAAGTTGATGTGTCGTCATTCATGGGGTTTTGTACTGTGAATTTATCTGCCAGTCACACTGACAGCACTTCACACCAACACAATGTTCGCACAACACCTAAAAATGAAGATGTCACTCGCTGCTGTTTTATCTGAGCTGCTGGCATTTAGGCTCATGCAGGCGGGGAGTATTGTGTTTCAGCTGCAGACACATGCTCCTGTTATACTTGGCTGAAGTCACTAAGAGGGCAGGAAGGTCTGACGATGAACTTTACGTCAGTCAGACCCAAACACACTCGCTTAAGGAAACTATAACACGCCCATTATGGACAAGGTGCCCCAAACGATCGGTCACTTCCAAGCAGGTTTACTGTTAGGTGTTTTAATCTTAAACCTAACTGAGCAGTTTTTAGTGTCTAAACCTACCCAGCAAGGTGAAGGGAAAGAAAAAAGTCAATCAATAACAAAAATCTAAAACACAAAGAACAACGTGGACGGCCGGAGGAGAACTGAGAGATCCAGAAACACATCCAGCGCTGCAGGAGAAGATGATCCTGAACGTGAGATCTGCCAGATTTAAGACCAGGATTTTTTAGACCTCGTCTCATAACTTTTAGATCACACTTCATACAAAAGACTGACACAACCACCAAATGACAGAAATCGTATCTCTGAGCTTTTCGTAGTTCAGAAACAGAAACGTGGTTTGTGGAGAATGCAGCTGCAGACTGTCATGATGCTCTGAGCTCTGCTTCACGCCATCAGACTGACACACACCCGACCTCCATGATGGTTCTGACATCACAGCGTGCACCTCCTCTTCCTCTCAGTCTCAGACGGACTTCACTGTCGGCTGCTTCCAGGTTTAGAGTCTCTGCTGCTTCATTTTCAGAGAAGGAAACACAAAGCAGTGAAATGACTGACAGGAAGTGACATTAGTCAGAGGTTAGGACTGATCAATAACTGCTGATTATTCTGCTGATTAATCAATGAATTGTCCAATAGCATCTCCAGCAGTCCAGAGAAAAACCAGCAAACACTTCAACTGATGGTACATAACAGAGTTCCTGATCAGTCAATCAATCAATCAGTCAGATTCTTCTGAGGTTTCTGGGCTGAAACTCATCAAACAGTCCGACCTATCAGCTGGTGACCTCATAGCGTCATGATCACATGACCAGTTTAAACACACTCACACACACCCCCACACACAGGTACGGACCCTTCAGACAGAACACCACCCTCAGGGTGTCCCATTTCGTCCAGTCACAGCTCTCATTCCCGATGGCATCACTCGACCGGCACTCCATCCACGCTCTCCTGGGAGATCTCTGAGTCCAGGGAGTAGCAGGAGCTGCCATTGTCCTGAGTGTCCCTGTTGGGCTCCTCAGAGAGCACTGCGGGGGTGCCCACTGAGGCTCCCCCAGGCTCGGCGGCCCCCTCGCAGAAGTTGGCAGAGGCCTGGAAGAGCTGGCTGCAGAGGCGGTTGTAGCGATGGTAGCGGGACGGCTTGCCCGTGTGGGTGTACATGTGCTCCTGCAACTGGCTCTTGTGGGAGAAGCGCAGGCTGCAGACGGCACAGGCGATCTTACGTTTGCGTGAGTGCAGGATGGAGGGGGCGGGGCTGCTGCCCCCTCCTCCGCTCCCGCCACCCCCTCGGCTCCTCCTCAGCTCAGCGGCCAGTTGGTTGGCTAGCGCTTGGCTCTGCCTGAGTGCCTCCTCCAAACATCCTGCATCCAGCTGCTCCTGAGCCCCTGGAGGGCCCTCCTCCAAGCCAGCGTCCAACTCACCACCCTGCGACAGCCCCTCCATGAGACGGGCGGGGTCAAGGGCGTGGCTGAACAGGTGCTCCCGCAGGCCCTCGGGGGAGGAGCAGCGCTCTCCACAGCGAGGACAAAGTAGGACCAGGGGCCGATCTTTGAACAGGAGGCCCTGACTGGGACTGCTGTCCTGAACTGGAGACCCCGCCCCCGGACCTTCCTCGCCCTCGCCATCCTCCTCCTCCTCCAACCGCTCCTGCTTGACACGAGTTGTTGAGATGTCCGAATCGTCTCCAGATGCCACAGAGCAGACGTTGCGTAGCGCAGAGGCCTGATGGTCCGAAGAGACCCCCTCCAGTCCAACAGCGAGCGACAGCTGGGAGTGAGACCGCCCCCCTCGCCCTGAGGACCGCCCGTCCTCAGCCCCACGTGACACCGTGGTGGTCTTGGGGACACCGGGCCCCTCCTTGTTGGCCAGCTGGGAGGAGATCTGGATGCCGTAGAGGTTGGACATGCGGACCACGTTGTTGGCAGTTTCAGTGGCCCCCTCGCCAGTTTTGCGGCACAGCTGGTAGGCGTGAAGGAACTTGATGCCCTCCTGGAGCCGGCTCTGGTCCACCGGCTGTTTGGGACACATGCCGGTGTACATGATGTGCAGCAGGTAGCTGAAGACGTCTGGCTGGATGTCCGTGGGCTGGATCTTTATACACTCGCTGAGGACACACACAGACACGAGGTCAGCATGACCAACAACAACCAAACCTTCAGAATCGGGATCACAGGGGTGCTGCTCCTTTATTCTAGTCTCAAACTGATTTTAAGGGGTGATTGATCAGATTTTAATTCCACTTATGATTTTGGCATCTAACCATTATAAAGCAAAATAATTTGGATAAAACACTAGATTTCATTCTCAGTACAGTGCTCTTGTTTTTTGGTGCACTATAAATCAAACGCATCCTTTCCTCAAAGTTACTCACTGTTTGGCTCAGCTCGAGATACGATTACTCAGAGATTCCTGGCAGTGACCAGAGACCATCAAATGGTGAGGTCAATTAGCTGCTAGTAATGTAATGTGGGCGGGTCCAGAGTTAAACTTTCCTAAACTTTGATGAGAGTACCAATGGGAGCAACAGATACCTCCGACGGACCTACGCAACCAGAGCCTGGAAAGTCCAGTGGTGACCAATCGTCACCTACAAAGAAAAGAATGATCCAAAGATCTAATTAAAGCTCATAAGGTGCTCGCCCTGTGAACGGTGTCTGTTCGTCCCCACCTGGCCCTGCAGACATCTTGCAGTGGAAGCTGAAGGCGAGCGGGGGCTGGAGTCCCGTCCTCCTGTGAGGACATTCACTCATCGTGTTTCCGTTCGTAGCTGATGCAGGTGTGTAGTTAACACTCTAACATTCAATTAGTTTTTGGAGATCAAATCCGACCCTGACCCATCTTTCTCCTGAAACAGACCAAGCTTGTGTAGTAAAATCCTGACTTGGGCAGATACGGTCTGCTAAACTCATCCAAGCTCCCGAGGCTGATCTGGTTACAGCATCACAGTTTCAGATTACAAGTGAATGCTCTGCAGATTCACGCAGCAAAGCTGGCTGGCTAACAGCAGGCTGTGCTGCGACAGACGTTCCTCTGACTGAGGAACATATGCTCAGCACACTCTGGATAATCCTCCTGGACGAACGTTCGATTCCGTATGACCCTCATCAGGTTAGGGTTAGGGATCGGGATGAGGGACTCCAGGGCCCGAGGAGTCGCCCCCTGCTGGACGTGCATCTGTCTATGCTCATCTCTGTTAAAATCATACCTGAGAGGCAATATTGGCCAGCTGTCCAAATAATATCATGATCCTGATACTGCTTTGTGTATAAAGTGAAGCAGTACAGATTTTATCCATCAGTAGGTCCTCTAAAGGCCCTACAGACAGATAACATTTACTTCTACAGTAACATGACAGCGAGCACAGCATGTATCTGACCTGATCCTCAGCTACAGAGCTTACTCTCAGCCCTCACCTGGACTGATGGATGAAGATCATCTTGAAGTAGTTGGAGAAGGCGGCCAGCACGGCGCGGTGAGCTTTGAAGTAGACGTTTCCGATGGCGACGGTGCAGTCGCACAGGAAGCCAAACTCCCTCTGCACGTTGAGCTGCTGCAGCAGGAAGAGGCTGTGCGACGACACCTCCATGACCCCGTCTGAAACACACAAACGCAACAAGGTTCAACGGCTCGATACCGGTAAGGTTCAGGCCGGTACCTCAATCTGGACTTTTCTAATGGTCTATTGGATTCATCATCACAGTACACACTCATAAATTTAACCACCTTCACTCAGTGTGTGAGAGGCTCAGGCAGCTGGGTGATGTGTGCTTTGAGAGTGTCGATGCAGAAGTATGGAGAAGGTCAGAAGGAGCTGCACTGACTCTTTGTGGATCCAGAGAAAGCAGATGATAGGCTGCTGAGAGAGGAACTGTGGTCCTGCACGAGGAAGTCAGGAGGGCAGAGAAGTCTGTGAGGGTGGAGCAGGACACAGATGGTAAATGGTAAATGGACTAGTTCTTATATAGCGCTTTTCTACTCAGTATGAGCACTCAAAGCGCTTACACGAGGACAGATGAGGACAGAGACACAGGGGTGGGGTGTGTGGTGGGGGTTGCATCAGGGATCTGCTCTGAGCCCCCTCCTTCTGCAGTGGTGATGGACAGGCTGACAGATGAGGTCAGCAGGAGTCTCTGTGGGTGATGATGTTTGCAGACAACACTGTGATCTACAGTGAGAGTAAGGAGCAGGTGGAGGAGAGCCTGGAGAGGTGGAGGGATGCTCTGGAGAGAAGAGGAATGAAAGTCAGTAGAAGCAAGACAGAAGAGGCTGAGATGGCTTGGACGTGTGCAGAGGAGGGATAGGGTGAGATGGAGGCAGATGATCTGCTGTGATGATCACCAGAACCACTTTTCCACTGATATCTACTTGGCTTGGCTCAGTTTTTAGGATTTTCCATTAGGTGGCAGTACCTGGTACCAGGTGCTTTTTTAGCACCTACTCAGCCGCGGTTCCAAGAGAGCTGGGTCGACCCGAAAATGTGACATCAACAGAACGCATGCCACTGATTGGCCAGACAGTGATGTCACTAGATGAGTCACGAGAAAGCCTCCTTCATAACAAACAAACCAGAAAAATGCTCCACACTGAGCAGCACTGAGTTTTTGAGCTCAGTGGCTAATGCAAGACTCCAGAGGAAGCTAGACGGAGCTACCGTTTGTGTCGCATACATATGACCTCACAGCCGCCTTGCTGAGGTGGCCCTCAATTGTGATGGAAAACAACTGAAATCGAACCAATCTGAGTAGGTACTGGTGGAAAAGAGGGATAAATGCCTGAGGCCAAAGCAGCCTGATGGCGCTCACTCTTCTCTGACTCCACCACACACTGCTGGATCCTCTGGTGAACACCAGAGGAACTGCGTCTCCTACAGGGGGCGCTATTCATGCTGCTTTCTGTCTCATAAAAGACTTAAATGATCACCATCTGAGCTCAGTGTCTTTCACACACGCACACACACACACAGTGGCATGTTTGACATTTGCACCTGAAAAACTGAAGGTGTCCTTTAACCCTGTGATGTCACATGAAGTCAGGTTCACCTGGGCACGTCACCCCTGACCTCAGCGAAGGTCACTTGCACATGAGACTGAACCTAACACACACACACACTCACACACACACACTCACACAAGGAGGGGCGGGGTGTTCACATCAAACTGACCCGAACACACCGGAAACCGGACACCCGCGCGACCCAGCCACACCACCAGCTCCGCGCGTGCACGTCGCGTCTCGCCCGCCACCGTGCTGCATCCTCCTCCATCCTCCGTCTCATTCACCACACGCACGTCCTCATCATCACCTCCACACATACACGCACGCACACACAGGCGCGTATGCACGCTCCCAACGCCCCGGCACACGCCCCGTGTTCGCGCGCGCCGGGCACGCGCGTCGTTAATGAGCGTCTTACCGCAGAAACGAGCAAATTGTCTCCAAGATCCTGAGCCGATTTGTTGCTGCAGAGGATCTCGCGAAGAGTCGCGTCACCTCTCGCGAGAGGACGGGTCAAAGGGGGCGGTCACGTGCCCGACTGTCAGACCCATTAAGTCAATAATCAATAAAGAATTTCATCTGTTTGCTACAGAAAGGGGACGAAAATAAAAGCTCGCATTTAAAGATAAACTTAACCTTTTTTTGTCAATTTTTAGCAGGTAAAAGTCAACTGAAGAACAACCAGTGTGAGCACACACACGCACACACAAACATCTGTAAGGAATCCCAGAGGTGCCGAACAGAAACACATGGTGGGGGTGGTGGGGGCCCTGAAGGACCGCTCTGCAGATGAGAAGGTGCAGTGATGGAGCCTGTAGAAAGTCCAGTCTGCAGGCCTGAGCTCTGATCTCCAGGACAGTCTGCTGAGTGCTCCACACACATTAGAAACACACTTCCATCCAGCTCCTCGCAGGACACCGGGGACCAGGCTCACAGGAACCTTTCATTCTGGTCGTGTTAAAAACTCTGTGACGTTGTTTGCTCTCGTTTTCACAACAGGAATTTTCAAGCCTCCATCAGTCTGTGTTCACCTGAATAGAATAAAAACACTCTAATAATTTAAATAAATTAAAACTAAAAACATACAAAAATATAAAAACCAAAGACATAAATTTGAGTGTATTCATGTAAATTCTTATGACTACAGTTAAGGCAGTGGCTGTGATAATAAATCTAAATTTGGAACATACTGTATATCTACACGTATGTACAATAAATCACACTGTTGAACCACAGTGTCACCTATTAAGGGAGGAGTTATAGAGTTTGATGGACACAGAATGACCTCCTGTGGTGCTCTGAGGTGCATTTTGCTGCCCTGAATGTGCTGCTGTGTCTCATCACTGTGTCGCAGAGTGGGTGGGAGCCATGGTCCATAATGGCCTGCAGCTCAGACAGCATCCTCCTCTCCCACACTGTCATCAGCAACTCCAGGTCCACTCCCACAACATCACTGATTTTGTGGATCAATTTGTGGGGTCTGTTGGTGTCAGCCACCCTCAGCCTGCTGCCCCAGCATGCAACAGCAGAGAGGATGGCACTCGCCGCCACAGACTCATAGAAGATCCTGAGCACAGCCCGGCAGATGTTGAAGGACCTCAGGGCCCTGAAAAAATAGAGACGACTTTGGCCCTTCCTGGAAAGAGCATCAGTGTTCTTAGCCCAATCCAGTTTATTGTCCATGTGCACTCCCAGGTATTTGTGTCCACACTGACCTCACAGGGAGCCTCCCCGAGCTCTGCCCTGCAGGCCAGCATGAGCGCTGTAAACCGGATCCTGAAGGCTACGAGGAGCCACCAAAGGGATTAGCAATGGGGTGATATGAGACCATCTGACTGGTCGTAAACAGCCTCACGACAGCGTTTGGAATCACCTGCAGGTGATCCATGGCAGAGTTACTGAGAGAAAACTGAACCACCTCCGACTCCTGTTTAAATACCACAGATCGTCATATTTCTCAGAAGAAACACGATTTGCTGTTTAACAGAGGAGAAGACAACCACAAAGTTACATAAACTGATATGAACATCGGAGGATGAGGGTCCCAGATTATTCCTGATCAGGAGAGCAGCAGCTCTGATTAGCTCCGAGCTGCAGAAAATGTTCCCGTCAGTTCAGTCTGTGGGTTTGAAGGAGAAACGCAGCTGAACATCAGCATCACTGCGGCTCACACAGCCTCGCTCTGAGTAATAAAAATCTGTGCAATCTCCATACCCAGAATCCTTCACTCTGTGCAGCAAACACACCTAAAACAGGCAGAAAGCAGCACCCTGGACTCCAGGACAGCCTCTCCTGCACACAGCTTCATGATGGTGGAGCAGAAAGGAGGACGAGGTCCAAGATGTTCTCAACAGCATCTCTCTCTCTCACACACACACACACACACACACACACCTCTGGGCCTCTGTACATCAGTCAGGTGACTGATGGTAACTTCAAATCTGTGTGAAATATGTTTTTATTAAGCTTCTCTCTGCACAGCTGATCATTAGTATTGATCACAGCAGCTGTTAAAGTAGATCAGAGAGGCGTCAACGCTTCTTCCAGTCTGCAGTCGACTCTGAGCCCTCCTCCTGCTGGCTGCTCTCCGGCTGCATCCGGGTGGCGGCCTCAAGTAACCCCGAGAAGTTAGAGAGAAAACACACAGCTCTTTCCGGTTGTTATTTTCACAATAAGACTAGCGTTATAGCCTTTTGTTGTAACTTTAATGAAAACATTTATTTGACTGTGAAGGGTCTCTCCAAGGAAGAAATATCTGTTTACTATGATTTAAGTCAAAAAATCGCGATTGTTTTATTAAGGGAGTATTCTGTTGATTATCCAGATAAATAGCTTTTATTAATGAACAATAATAAATTTTCAAAAGAGAAAAAAACAACTCTTTTAAAATGAACTGCTCGCTGGTTTCTAGAAACTGCAGTTTTTTAATAGTTTACTGCAAACAACAGCTGCCAAAGAACTAAAGCCTTTATTGTGTTCCTGTGATGTTTTAAAATCTGACTTTTTAAAGGAAACATTTTCTTAAAGGCAGAAAGAAATAATCACAAGTGCAGTAATGTCAGATACAATAAGGTATCTGTGCCTAAATCAAACAGCCTTTACTCTGTCCTCCATCACTAGGAGGCTGAGAATCTTCTAAAACAACTGCATCTCCTGGATGAGGCAGATTTGGTGTTTGTTCGTGTGTGTGTGTGTGTGTGTGTGTGTGTGTGTGTGTGTGTGTGTGTGTGTGTGTGTGTGTGTGTGTGTGTGTGTGTGTGTGTGTATGTGTGTGCGCGCACGCATGTTTAAGAGTGCTAGTGAATGTAAGATAAGACAAAACTTTAATCATCCCACGACGGGGAAATTTGTGCATTACAGCAGCTCAGTACAGAGAAAAATGAAAAGGATGAGTAAAAACAAATGAACTAAACTAGAATAGAATAGAAAAACTATATACACGATGAATCGGGTCACACAAAGAGAACTAAAAAAAAATAGACCGCTACATTTCATTTTACTTTGAAGGAGCTCCGCCTGACCGGAAGCTCCTTATTTGGGCTTCCTCGCTGCGCGCGACTTGACGCGGCGGCGGCTGTGCGGAAGTGCTTTCATCCTGCGGGAGAAGAAGAAGAGGCTGCGCCTTCGTCTCCACAGTAAAACGTCCGCGGAGGACCCTTCGGAGCCCGGAACACCCACATCAGCAGCCCCTCCGCCGGCCTCCGGGACGCACGGTGAGTGGACGGCTCCTTGCCCGGCCTCGGGGCCGCCAGGGCGGCGGACGGTGAGCGAAAATGCCCGCGGCCTGCTGGTGCTGGCTGAATGCGGGTGGCAGTGCGGGGGCGGCGGGGCTGTTTGCGGGAGAGCGAGCACGCAGTCAACACCCGCCGTTACACGCACCGCATCCTGGAACCGTTTACAAAATATAAGTCTTAACAAATAAAGTGGAGTTTGTCAGCGTGTGGCGGCGCTCCGGGCTCACTGAAGGCTCCTCAGTGAATGCCGGAGGGTCCCTGAAACCCGCCGCGACGTGCCGGCGCTCCGCGGGTGGGCGCTCTGAGCCCTCGTCGTGCTTCGTGTTTTTATTGTGGAGGAACCGTCGCAGGAATTTCCGGCGTGGACCACGCTAGTAGGGGTTAGCTTGGCGCAGCTAACCCCCGCCGAGCTGTAATCTCCATTTTAGCTCGGCGGTGCGTTCGGCCTCCACCTCCGGCCTCACCCTCCGGCCTCTTCCCGGCTTCGCTCACAGGTCGGCGGCTCCCTTGGGGTCCGTCTGCCGGTGACTGACAGTCCACCCCGCGTTCCTGCGGGCGCGGGCGGGGGCTTCCAGTAAGCAGGGTGGTGGTGGGGGTTACAGCGGAGTCTGGATCAGAGACAGACGTTTTTTCATCCACTGACCCCCGATTGTTCATTACGGTTGTTGATTATTAATTAGCAGAAATGTACAGGTTTCTGACCTCTGACCTTTTTGCTCAGGTACTCTGCAGGTGGTAGAAGCACGGGGACAGGTACATCAGATATGTGCAGATAATTTTCATTTATTGGCTGATCCGTGAGCTCTGAAACTTTGCTGCTGGCAGCAGTTTAGAGTCACAGACAACAACCAGCTGATCGTAATAAATCCAGGACTGGTTCTGATAACGAATCAATAATTCATTTTTGACTGTGATCATAGTACTGACTCATAAATAACTGCACACAACAAATGTGCTGGGGAAATAAATGTCAGAGTTTAAAATCACTGAATCTTGGTTTAGGTTTGGCTTATTTAAACAGTCTGTTGCAGTTCAGGTGTGACAGCGACGTGTTTGATGAGAGAGGAAAATACCCTGAATCGGTGAGTGCAGCGACGCCGGCACCACGCCGGGCGTTTCCATCCCGCACGAGTCTCTGAAAGAGCCGCCAGCAGCAGTGATGCAGCCTAAATGAAGCCTCGGTGGTGTTTCTGCTGTAATACGAAGTAAAAGTATATCTGCTGAATACTTCAACATTAACAGAAGTAACTGCAGCAGCTGCACTGTCGCAGGTAGCGGTGCTGCAGGACCACTCGGGGACTCGTTTGGAGGTGTTTGTTGCCTCCACCTTCTGCAGGGGAAGATGTCTTGTGTATTTTGCAGAGTGTGCTGTGTTGTGTCAGGGTTGTTGAAGTAGCTCTGCTTTAGGCACTAAATCAGCAGGACTGTCACAACAGAATAAAATCTGATTCCTAAAGACCGGATCGTCTGGGAGGCGGACCCCGTCCACATTCAGAGTACCGCCGATTCACATGTTGTTTTCTGCGGCACCGTGAAGTGTGATCCTTGGATCTACGTGGTGCCTATTTACACCTGTGCTGGTGTCTCTGCAGCTTCCCCTCCAGCACACAAGTCAGCAGTGGAGACTTTGTCTTCCAGTCCATTTGAAAAATGGCAGCAGAACAAGAAGCAGCTGGAAACAGCTGTACTGAACCGACCAATTGCAGTCATCGAGGGCTGTGGCGATGTGTAACTGCATTCGTCAGAGCACGTCAGGTGACGGTGTAGATTAAACGCAGAAACACGTGACCGACAGTCAGCTGGTGCTGAATTAAAGATGGTCTGTAGATCAGAGGTGTAGTCCAATCCAAACTTATTTATAAAGCACATGGAAACAACAAGGTTGACCAAAGTGCTGGACATTACACAAAGGGTAACACAATAAAATAAATGCATGCAAACACATTAATAAATATATCCAAGAACTCACAAAAATACAAATGATAATACAGCAGCTTTTAAAACATGCAGAGTGGAGGTGGGCCTAACATGAGGGGGCAGCTCGTTCCACAGTTTAGGGGCTGGGACTGAAAAAGCTCCAGCCCCCTGTTGTCTGTACAGGACACCTTCACCTGTGATCACAGCAGGTAAATCATCGGTACGTCTAATTTTAACGCTCATTTCAGTCTTTTTATGGGGGGTAAACATTCCTGAGTCACAGCCTGGAAGGCTCAATAAACCCAATACAAATATCTGAATTAATACCACAAAACAGGAGCTCAGTTCACACAGTGACACAGGAGAAAAATGAGCACAAATTTAACACAACACAGTGTTAAAAAAACTAAGTGCTGACTGAATCCCATCAGCTCAGGATGTGAATCAGAGTTCAGCTCAAGTAACAGGTTACAGGAGGAAATGTCTCGCTCTGATTACACGGCTTTTTGACACAGGAAGTGACACCTTGGTTTCAGTTTCAGTGAGACGTGGCGGCGAGGCGGGATGGTGAAGGTACGGGTCTGAGCAGAGTTTTTAATAAGCTTGGTTGGGGCCGGAGGACTGGAGCTTGATCTCAGCTGATCATGTTTTGGTAGCTGCTTTAGAGATGCTGGTTTTCCTCTGGCCCACATCTGGCAGCTCTGTAGATGTTACTAACACAGACAGTTTGAGAAGCTGTTTGTCCTCAGACCTGCAGAGACTGTTTGGCCCAGATGTGGCCCACATCTGCAGAGTCTGCATCTGTATATTTGGTAAAAGTTGAAGCTTTTTAACCCCGTGTACTTGGAGGCTGTAACTCTGCAAATATTCATCATGAAAAATTGCTTAATTTGATCTATAAAAGCTGTTGTATAATGAATGTCAGCTGATTGTGAGGCGGTCAGGCTTGACTCTTATGTGCAATAAGCATTTATTTCTGCTTCAGCACAAAAACATGTGTGACACAAGTCTTACACGAGGTCACTTCCTGTGAGAACTGCTTGCGACAGAGTGGAGCGTCCTCCCCACAGAGAGTTTAGAAAGGTGAGAGGAATGAACCTGCCGTCCTGTCGGCAGCACATGCAGCAGTGACTCTGAGTGTGTGTGCTGTTATCAGTTCACACTGCATTAAATCTGAGCAGCTTTTTCCCCTGCAGGAAATGCACTGATTCATCGCTGCAGCTCAGTTTCACAGCGTGATGAGTGAGACTGGAAACTGAGCTGCAGCAGCCGATGGAGGAGCTTTGTGATTGTTTGAGAAGCTGCAGTCAGAGCATGGCGGCCCAGAAGCAGACCTGATTTTACTGAGCAGACTCGGCATGTGAACTCAGTGCTCTTTTTGTGTAAAGTCAAATTGAAGTCAGACTTGCTGATGAGTCATATCAGGCCTGAGTGTCCTGCCTCACTGAGCGCCGGCTCACACGTTATGAAAGTTGACCACAGACAAACCTCAGCGCCTCACAGACTCTGACTGTGTCTTCTTCTGTTGTCCACAGGGCAATGGCGAGGCCGAGCCACAGCGATCACGTCCTCCAGCAGCTCAACAACCAGCGCGAGTGGGGCTTCCTGTGCGACTGTCTTATCGCCATCGGTGACATCTACTTCCGAGCGCACAAGGCTGTGCTGGCGGCCTGCAGCTCCTACTTCAGGATGATGTTTATCCGGGATCAGCAGGGGGCGGGCCGCCTGGACCTGAGCAACATGCAGATCAGCGCCGAGTGCTTCGACCTCATACTGCAGCTCATGTATCTTGGGCGCATCGTTGTGGGCAGCTATGAGTTTGAGGAGCTGAAGGCGTCCATGGCATACCTGCAGATGTACTACATCCCCGACTCGCTTGAGGACCTCAGGGACATCAGGAGCTCCAACCTCACGCCGTCCTCCTCAGCCTCCTCCTCCTCATCCAGCTCCTCCACTGGGCCCGCCAGCGGGAAGATGATGTTCGGAGTCCGCATGTATGAGCAGCAGAGGCCTCCCCCACCTGAGGGAGAGCGCCTACCAAAAGCTGTTACCAGCAGTACGGGGCGTCCGACTGTTCCCGCCACTGTCAGCAGGCCAGCGGCGGCGGTGGAGGAGGTGGTGACTACTCCTCTGATTGTGGGAGCAGCGGTTTCAGACGGTGCAGGCGAGCAGCCGTGTGACCTGAGGAAGAGGTCGAGCGGCAGGAGCTCAACTCTAAAGGACCGCCCCAGGTTTGGCCGCACCTACACCTGCGATGACTGCGGCTTTGTGTTCAGCTGCGAGAAGCTTTTAATCGAGCACATCCTGACCTGCACCAACCGCAAAGCCTTCCATCCACCCAGAGGCAACACAGAGGGCGACAACGACTCGAGCAAAGCCGAGAGCTCCGCCTCTGAGAGTGTGGAGGAGCACAGGGTTGTCTGTAAAGGTGAGGACGACTGGCCCGAGGTCAAGACCACCCGGTTGATCACAGCTGGTACAGACAGCGAGCCCGGGTCCACCAGGAGCATCAAAACTGAACCGGAAGAGAGCATGTTCCCGGAGATCGAGGTGGTCCGGGTTGGAGAGCACACCGCCAGAGACTGTAACGCACGCTTCAGTGATGCTGCGCTGAGGGAGAAGACGCCGTCAGACCGCGAGCCAGAGCCTGGTGTCTCCGGTTTGGAAAACAGCAGTGAGCCTTTTGAAGGCGATGAGTCCGGAGTCCCTGCAAAGCTCCGGAAGATCAAAGATGAGAAGCAGGACACCAGTGGCGCCCCCTGTGAGCTGTGTGGTGCTTTGTTACTGGAGGAGGACAAGTCGGCCCACTACCTGTCCAACCACATGGGGCACATATGTGCCTGTGGGAGATGCGGCCAGGTGTTGATCAAAGGGCGGCAGCTGCAGGAGCACGCAGAGCGCTGCGGAGAGTCCCACGGCGCCGAGTCGGACTCCCACGGCGAGGACGAGGCGTCCCTGCTGGAGGAGCCACAGGGGATGGAGGAGGGGCTGCTGGAGGCCTGCCCACACTGTGGCCTGCTATTCCAGAATGAGAGCCTGGCGCTGGAGCACGCTCTGTCCTGCCACGACCAGGAGCTGTTCCGGCCCGTGATGCTGGAGGAGGGCGCCGAACCCGACCACCGCCGTAAACACTTCTGCAGCATCTGCGGCAAAGGCTTCTACCAGCGCTGCCACCTGCGGGAGCACTACACCGTCCACACCAAGGAGAAGCAGTTCACCTGCCAGACCTGCGGGAAGCAGTTCCTACGGGAGCGCCAGCTCCGCCTCCACACCGACATGCACAAAGGCATGGCGCGCTACGTGTGCCCCGTGTGCGACCAGGGAACCTTCCTCAAGCACGACCATGTGCGCCACATGATCTCCCACCTGTCGGCCGGGGAAACCATCTGCCAGGTGTGTTTCCAGATTTTCCCTGGCGGGGAGCAGCTGGAGAAGCACATGGATGTCCACCTGTACATCTGCGGCGTGTGCGGCGAGAAGTTTCGCCTGCGCAAAGACATGAGGAGCCACTATAACTCCAAACACACCAAGAGACTATAACGGCGCGGCGCCCGCTGCATTCACGAGTCTGTTACTAAGAAGCCATAAATGTGAGAACAAAGAATGCACTTGAACACCAAAAAGACTGAATCTGCACTTTGATACCATATGCATAACCTAAAAGGGCGGTCACACTGCGAGCAGCGAGCCCACGCTTTAGTTACTCCCGTCTACAGATGGGAGTAACTAACACTCCAGGTCAGTAGAACTTGTGCAAATAAACAAACAGGAAGCTGGTTGGTTAGTAGATACCTGAGGAGAGAGAATCTCATGTTACTTTTAAATCAATAACAGGTAATTAACCAGTGACAAACAGTCTGAAGCGCGTCATGTACCAGTCGTTATTCATAAACATCCTAAGTAAAGCCATGAGTAAAACACACATTTACAGGATTTTCTTAAACTTTAAATCAAATCAAAAGTAAACAGAAAGTGGGCGGGGCATACAGGCTCCTCCCACAGGCTCTTTTTAAAAGAGCCTATTTATGGACCTCTCCCAGCCTGCGTCCATGGTGAGTCCACGGGGTGAGCGACAGGAAGCTGTCGTAAAAATAAAAAATGTTCAGTGTGGAGCTGAACTCAGCAGGAAATGAGGCGGAGCTTTGACAGAGACACGAAAACGGCAGCTGCGAAGGAAAGGGGTGCGTTTGTTTTATGATGGACAGACCAATGAGAGCTGTTTAGTCGAAGTGAACACAAATTCATTTTATCCTGAGGCCAAAACTTGGTTCCAGTGTCTGCGCGTCAGCTGAGGAAGAATACATCAAAATTTAACCAACAGCTAAATTTGATTAGTCTGCAAGAGCGAGATTTCAGGAGCGTTCTGGTTCCTTTTTTATGTGATCTTTATTTAACCACGAGGTGAAAGTCAAACCTGACCTTGCATTAAACGCTGATCAGGTGTAGTTACATTAATGGGCGGGGCGCGTCAGGTCACCGGTAAGAGTGACTCTCGTTAGTAAAGCTGCTGCTGTTACCGCTCAGTCTGAGCTCTCCGTCATGTGTAGAATATTTAAACTGGGTGAGCTTAAATTAACTCGTAGAAACAAAGTGAGCGCTGTCCAAACTGTCCAACCCAAACCTTCACATCACGTCTACCAGAACACAAACCGAGACTACGAGAACCGAAATCTGTCCGTGGAGCCGAATCTGAATGTTAAATTATTTAAGGACTTTTTGTGGACTCTTCAGTGCTTCTGAGCAGCAGAGCTTCTATTTTTAAGATGTTACGCCCCTTAAACTGGCTGCTGCGCATCAGGCTGCAGCTGCTCCCGGTTCTTAAAGAGTGGGCCAAACTGTACATCAGCTGATATCTGCAGTCATTCTCCGCTCTGTCAGCTGATGGCGCTGCGTTCACAAATCATTTTTCAGCTGAACATCTGTAAAATGTCCATTTCTAATATTCACTGACTGCTGTGATAACCAATCAGCAGGCCACAGAGCAGCTGCTTGCCTAGGCGCTGTGATTTAACGGGCTGGGCATTTTCACGCTAATAGGAGGAGGCCCCACCCTCTAACACCACCCCTTACAGGTCTGAAGGAGGCAGCCACTAAATTAGCAAAACATGAGTCTAAAAAAATCCCAACCAGCTGTGAACTCTTAACGCCAAAGTTTCCGTCCAATCAGTCAACTGGAGTCGCCGATCTCCACGAATCGGCAGGCTTGAAGTTTAGCATACTTACACCTCCGTTTACGTTATCGTCACCTAAAACCGTCCTCCTACACCGAGCGCTGACTTAAAAACGAGTCATTACACCGACACCGACACTGACGCACACAATGAAACTCCGTCCATGCCTGGTTGGCGCTAGTGCTGCTCGCAGTGTGAGCCTCAGAGGAAATACAAACTGGTGTGTCTGCTGGAATGGCGCCCCCTGTGGCTCACAGCAGAGGGGTTTCTCTGTGGAGACAACTTCCTGTTTGCGGTGCCTCACGCTTCGATGTTTCCCACAATACTAAAGTCTGTGAAGGCGCTCGTGTCGCAGTGAAGCCTGCTTCCTCGCTCTGTCCCACACGCTCTGATTGGTGCCTTTACTGTAACACTTCGTCCTTCCTGTCAAACTCACAGCAATGCGTGATGGGGGGGGCGGGCCGACACAGGAAGTCACAACCCCCCCCTCAGGCCACGAAAACGCTCAACAACTAAACACTAGGAGCCGTCGACTCGACTGGTAGTTTCTGTTACTTTTCGACTTCTTCTGATGCCTTACGAGTCTCTCAAAGTGTTCGCTCGCCATCGCGGCGCCATCAGAACCAGATCAGAACCAACCAATCATTAGAAACTGGTTCAAATGACACTCGGCCAACTCAAACTATCCGAACCAAGCGGAACGAGCTCGATGAAATGTTTCTGCGGCTGCTCGGACAATCACGTCGTCTTGTTTTCTCGTTGACTCACGGTGAGTGTTTTACATCATGTGACTGAAGGAGAACCAAACACGTCTGCACCACAAACCTCAGCTGTAATCAAACTAATCGAACTTTAGCCCTGATCGGCACTAACAGCTGGTCCAGTGAGTCCAGTACGGACCAAAATCAGGGACCTATCCCCCTTTAAAAGGTTTCACTAGTTTAGGAGCCACTTCACCAGTTTAATCCTGACTGGACTGGACTGCAGTGATCCAGCTCAGACAGGACCGGGTCCAGGCGGACCTGACGAGGCAGCGGGTCCATCCCGGTGACCCTACGTGTAAATGAATGTCCTTTTAAAGCTAACGAGTCACCTTAACGATGTCCAGCTGTTTGTTGTTGTTCAGTTTTTTCTGGTTTGTGAACACAGAACTTTGTTAAGCTCTTAATAAACCAAGTGAACTTCTGTTTGTGGACTGAAGGCTCTGTTTCTCCATCCTGCAGAGGACGAAGGCTCTGCTCAGCATCAGTTTATAATCAGTTATTCTAACCCTAACCCTGCTGCTCCTTTGGTTAAAAGTAAACAGAGCTTTAAGAAATCAATTATTGGTTTGTGAATGATGGTAAATCCTGAGCAGGCCTTCTGTCAGTGGATGAAGGTCAGTATTTGATGAGAACAGGTGTGTCGATGATTGATCAATAACTAATCAGACCATTGATCCAGTCTGAGCTCCCAAACCCTGAGCTGTGTCCTGCAGTGTATCTTGGGTCTGGCTCCTCAGCTCCTCATCCAGGAGGTTCTTCTGACAGATGGACACATCATCAGTAACTGTGATGTTTGCTGATCATCAGCTGCAGAAAAGGAAGGTTGCACGCCGGCCCCCGCGCTCTGCAGCTGAGCGGGGCCCCCGGGGGCCGCCACGCTGAGCCAGAGCATGGAGCTGAGACTGATGCCGACTGACTTTAAATCAAACAAACTGCATTCAGATGTTTTTCTAAACGTTGGCTCAACACTGACTGCTTCACATCAATGTTTCAGTCATGACTGCTGAGTTTCAGCTGACCTTTGACCTCTGCTCACCTCAGCTGCTGGCAATAACTGGCCTGTTCTTCCTTCTCTGATCAGCATGATGGGTCTTATTGTGTAGGATTTTATGTTGTTAAAACAAATGCAGCACTTCCTGTGTGTGTTTCAGATTAAAGGTCTAGTGTGAGGTGTTTATTTTGAAAAATGAAACATTTAATTGGAATAAATACAGACAGGACAGGAAGTTGATGCACCCACATCGAGGCCACGAAGACCGTCCTGAGTCAAGTGACCACTTCCAGCTGGGACACATCAAACTGCATCTCATAAATATTTGTTTTTATTATTCTAACATGACTGAAGGTGAGTGCACGATACAGTCCTGTGTTTCTAAACACTACAATAATCTTTAATCAGATTATTGAGCTTCTCAGTAACTATGAGGCCCCGGCACACTTAGTCTCCACATCAACTTTGAATCTGAAAATATCAAATCAAGACTTTTTTTCTTTTTATCTGTGTTAGGAGTAAAATATCATCTCAGAGGAGAGTCTGTAATATTCCTGTACAGTCAAAATGTCCTGGTCACACTTTATGGAAACCGTTACTAAAAACTCAGGAAGGGTTCATGTGAATCTCATTCCAGCCTGTGGTTCAGGGTGTGTCCACATGGGGGAGCTGCAGGAGGGGCTGATGGAGGGTAGGAAGACTGAGACGAAGAAACCTTCATTCAGACAGGAGAGCTCTCAGATGCAGGGCGAAGCTCAAAGCCCAGTGACGGGTCCACGTTATGAAGTTTTCTCTGCTCTGTGATTGGTTGCTTTTAGATTTCTATGTCGTGCACAGACAGGGTAAAAGACAGAGTGCAGCGTCTCTGCCACAGCTCGGCCTGATGAACAGAGGCTCCAGAGTAAACTGCAGATGGAGCTGAAGGCCCAGAGCTGCTCACCTGTAAAGGAAGCAGGTGAAGCTCTGGAACCTGTGTGGAAGCTTGGATAGAAACAGCAGAATGGTTCCTTGTACTGTTTTTCAGTAAAACTCATTTTGCAGATATTTCATGCCTTCCTGTCACAGCCTGTTTTCATCATAAAGGCTCAGACCGGCTCAGGGTTCAGACGTCTGATGGAGTTTGTGCAGGTGGATCTCTGCAGATGTGAAGGTAGGTGTGTATGTGTGTGTCATTAATGGCTCTTTCGGCATCATGTGACCAAAGTATCAGCATGCTTTTTTCCCATGATGCCGTGCAGGACTCCTGAGGCGTGCCAGTGTCAGAAACAGCCGTCAGTCTGGGCTGAACTCCCTGCAGGACGAGTCCGTGTCCTCCAGCAGCTCCACCTCTTTGTTCTCATTCATGTTTTTGAATTCTGTTCAAAGCTCAGTGAATCTGTAAGAATAAATTCCTGATGTCTGTTCATTTTAGCCACATGCCTGTCAGGGATTGGTCCACGGTGAAAGCTGCAGAGAGCATCAGTGCGTGTTCAGCTAAGCTGGGAATTGTAGTCTCAAAGAAGACGGTCACTGAAACCTGAGGCAGACTGACGGGTGCTAAAGACAACCTGGAGAAAGTGTGTCCTGGGTCTGCCCCGGGGCCTCCTGCTGGGACGTGACCAGAACACCTCAACTGGCTGCTTTCGATGTGGAGGAGCAGAGGCTCTACTTTGAGCCCACCCTGAATGACTGCGCTCCTCAGGGAGAGGCCAGCCACCCTTCAGAGGACAGTTTTTACCCACAGGCAGTCCTGAAACTTCCCCTGCCATTACATCACATAACCTGAACTGCTAGATGTTATGTTCAGTGTTTTAACTCTTTCATTCATTTATTATTTAGTCTTAATTGTGGTAATCTGTGGAGCTGATGTGTTGTCCTGTTGTTCTTGTAGCAATGACTAAAGGTAATTAAAATTAATTTAATGAGTATTCCACTTTTCATCGATCATAAATGACATTACATGGGGAACGTCTCCCTCTTCATCACAGGCTCTTTAAGAGCCACTTCACCCTAAATAAAAAGGAGCATTTCCTCAGAAACCTGCCCCAACCAGGAGGGGGCGCCAAAAGGCTGGCCTGAAAAATACAGACTCCACTGACAGCTGGTTCTAATACACACAAACGTTCACAGGATGCAATGTGAGTATTCAAATGAGAGACACACAGATGACAGTGAAACAGAAGCTTTATTCAGCGCAGAAGCATTTCATTGGTTGCAGCTCTTTGCAGTCAGGTCGCACAGACAGTCTGCAGGTGATCACGTGGTGCTGACGTTACCTAATGAAGGGGATAAAATCTGACTTTAATAAACACATTATTTTAGGTGTTTAAGTTACAGTTTCACTTTTGAAGAGGCTCACTCTTCTTAACAGTTTGCAATGCAGACAGTAGCTCAGTAGGTAGAGCAGGTCACCTACTGATTGGAAGGTCAGCGGTTCGATTCCTGGCTACTCCAGGCTACATGCCAATGTATCCTTGGGCAAGATACTTAACCCCAAGTTGCTCTCCGACCATCCTGTTGGAGTATGAATGTGTGTGAATGCTAGTTAATTAAAAGCACTTAGCTTAGTATAAACATGGAAGTGCTTGTATGAATGTGAGTGCATGGGTGAATGTAAACATGTTGTGTAAGCGCTTTGAGTGCTCTGACTGAGTAGAAAAGCGCTATATAAGAACTAGTCCATTTACCATATTCCTGGCTGGTTTCCAGGTGCAGCTGTGTGGAGATGATACCACAGTGCGTGCACTGAGCACGTGTCCGTGATGGCAGAGCTCAGCTCTGTGCACTGTTCTGAGCTCCTTAAACCTTTTCCTCTCACTGTAGGACATGCACACATTGACATATGTACGTAGACACCTCGCTGACTGGGTTGGCCCGTTGATGTTACGTAACTGTGTGTCCGCCATATTGGAGGAGGCAAAGCTACGCTGTGAACTAATACAAGTGAATGGACTGATCTCCATAACGTACCTTTCTACAAGTTATTCAAGTTAATGGGTTCATTCACACATTCAAATACGCACTAATATACACTGGGAAACTGCACAAAAAATCATTTTGTTTTCAAAAATGTGATCCCATTTTGTTATTTATTAATTTGCTTGATTACTTCTGACAACTGTTGTGCTTTAATTTCTCTGACTGAATCCTTCCAAAAGGATTAATAAATTCTATTCTATTCTATTCTATTCTATTCTATTCTATATACAACGCCTGCAAATTCTGTATTCAAAATGTTGTAATGACAAAATACAATAAAAAATAATTGTTCAGTCTCACCTGTGAAAGGTAAGCCCATGTGATTCAGTTTCGACTGTCAAACGGTTCAACAACTCCACGCAGCTCCAGAGTGACGTCATCACTGTGTTTATGATTGCCACATCCAATATGGCGGCGACGTTGACGTATCATTCAGCGCTCAGTGCGGCGTCTACGCATGAATGTTTATGAAAAAGATGATGAGAGGGCAGGGAAAGGGGGCGGGGCTACAAAGTACAGCAACCCTTGGAAACATTTCAACATGACCGCTGGTTAAACACTGCCCCCTGCTGGTCACAATTTAAATAACAGCAATAAATCGGAAGCAATCCAAGGTCAGCAGTTTAACACGAAAACCTCTCACTTTATTGCCACCAAAACATGGAAAACAGAAACTCACTTCATGGACGGAAATGCACACAGCAGGAAACAATGATGTCAGAGGACAGAGGGAAATGCAGACAATATATACACAGGGACTGACGAGGGACAACCAGAGACAGCAGGAGAGAACAAGAATCATACTAACGAGACTGGGGGAAGCAAAACTGAACACACTGCACAAGAAACCAGATACTACCAAAATAAAGCAGGAAATAACACAAACAGGATAACCACACAGGCACTGGGGAACCAGAAATCAATATGTAAACAATAACTAACTATGATAACAGAACCAAAAAGGAACTCAAACACAAAATGCTGGGCCCACAGCCCAGGACCATGACAGGAAATCCACAAACGCAAACATGTTTTACTGATGTTCAGGCAGAGGTTGTGGTCAGAGCACCAGACTGTCAGTTTATTCACTTCCTTCCTGTAAGCAGACTCATCAGTGTTGGAGACGAGGCCAAGCACCGTGAACTTGGAGATATGGTTTGTCTGGTAGAGCAGCTGTGTGTGGACTCAGCACAGAACCCTGTGGAGAACGGTACTGGTGGTCAGAGCTTAAGAGTTACACCCAGTTACACCGAGGTTTAATTACTGGGGTTTGGAGATGAGCTTGCCTGGTAGGATTGTACTCTAAACAGAACTGCAGTTGTAACCCAGGTGACAGTGTGCATGAGGTAAAAACCTGATTAAAATTTATTTTTGTTTATTATTTCATCTGGAAAAAAACTGGTTTAAAAATATTAAAAACAAACATTCAATCCATGGATGATTATTGGTTGGTTAAAAATATGTATGGTTGAAATTTTAAATAGGCAAGCTTTTATTCTGAAAGTGTCCCAGCGTGGCCCATGTGACTGGTAGTAGCCAACCGGATTCTTTTCGGTTCTGACCAAGATCGCTGCAGACACACAGACGTCGAGCTGCCGTTATTAAACAAAGGAAACTTATCTAAAAGAATATCTTTAATTTTTTGAGAAATTGTTTTGTTTTTCCACTTTATCCTGCCCTTCAGACGTGTGTACATTGCTGAATGGGACTTGGTGAGTTCGTAAAAATGTATTTTATTTCTTTTGAGAATTTTGTTACGTTGAATGTATTATTTGGGAAACAGTATAAGCTAAGATGTCAGATTTATGTTTTTTGTGTTTTAAAACTTGATATTATGATGCCCATGTGTGAAATTGAAGTGCAAGTGTTGTGTTTCCACTTATCTCCGCTCCGCCATTTTGGCAGGTGTGCAGCTTAATCAGCATCTATTAAGCAAAACGCTGACTCTTGGCTAATGTCTTAAGCAGCCAACGCTTTATTTTGTTTATTTATTGATATTTTATGTTGCTTACATTAGGCCATTTAAGTTGGAGTGGAGAAAAGTTGAGCTAGTACTGAAGTGGGACTTCATACGCGGTGAAACGAGATGGCGAGCCACCGGACCTGATGAACTGTGAATTTGCTGATCTGTGCATGTGGAGCAACATGCTGTCTGCGGAGTGTTGACCGTTTTCATCCGAACTGGTAGGATTTATCCTTGACTGCTAACAGCAGTGGATTCAAGACTAGCGCAGAACACAGACAATAGAGGGATCAACAGCAGGACAAAAGAAAAGAGACTCTCATGTGCATCGCACCTTGTTCAGCCTTTTGCTGGATTATTTTGAGTTGTCTTTTGGTTCAATATTTTTATTTTAATATTGAATGACCCTGTGTGGTACTGCTGTGATATTATTGAGATTGCAAACTATTTTGTTGGTTAAACCTAACATAACATTGAGTCTGCCGAATCTGAATACAGAGCCTAATTTTGTATTAATTTTGGAAAAAAAAATAATAAAATAGATAAATAGATTTTGAAGCTAGAGAACTAAACTAGGTTTAGTGACTACTGAGTTAACTCAAACAGACAAACCAAAGGGAACTGAACAAATAACCCTAAGTTGAAGTTATTTCTTTTGGTTAAGATAACAAAAAGAGGGATTATACACCAGGAAGGTGTATGCTGTTGTGTTTTCTGTTGTCAAAGTCTTTTATGGTTTTTGTTGTGTGTAAATAAATCTTGCCGGCTAATTTAAATTTATTCTCTTGGTCTGTGGTCCTTAATTGTGGTGACACTAACTCTACTCTCCATAGCCGAACCTGTCATCTGGTCCAAACCCTGTAACGACTAAGGTGTTACAGTACAAAAGTGGCGAGCCAGCCAGGAGAGTAGTAATAAAACCTTAACCACACTGTAAATAGAACCATAAAACCTTATTTTTGACCCAGACCTCAAAATAGGCCAAGACCGGCAAAAATGGACATTGTTGATAAAGAAAACATTAAAATCCCTAACTCAGTTATCATTGGGGGCTTCACTGATGCAGACTTTGATGAAGAGTTATCTGACTTCCTGAACAAGTATGGGCGCATCTCGAGAACCATTAAAGTTGATGATCTCCACTCTCCCTACCCCAAAAATGCCATTGTGGAGTATGAGAGTGGAACTGCCTTGATAGCGCTTGAACCCTTGCTGCCCTACAAATTTGAGAGACCTACTGGAGTCCCTTACATCAGAGCCCTGTCAACGGAATATGTGTCAGCTGTTACAACCAGCGCCACCCACAGCTTGATTAGTGAACTACAGAAAATCGCCAAATTAAGTGGCAAGCCTTTTGAGGATGTTTTGCATGAGCATCTGTCTGAATGCAGTCAGTCAGTTGCTGGTGATCCAGAAACAGCTGAAACTGCATTTCCTATGCAAGAAACACAAAGTAGACCTACAGCCACAGTCACCCAACAATCACAAGCTCTTCCAAGTGACCCAGTTAAGGTGAATGAAACCAACTTAAATGTAACTGAATCTGATTCAGGCAAGCCAACACAACCTGATCTGCCATGCAATGTTCCAAAAACCCTTATAACCCACCCAGAGGTTCAAAAGGTTATTGTGGAGCACATAGTTCGGAGTGAATCTCCAGTCTCACAGGCGAGTGCATCCTTTCGCCTGAGACCCTTTTCAGGCAGGTTACCTTGCCCTAGTCACGAGGTTGACTTTGACACATGGCGCCACAGTGTTGAGCTTATGCAGCAAGATCCTGATCTGTCTGACTTGCAGTGCTCACGGAAAATTTCAGACAGTCTTGTACCTCCTGCAGCCAATATAGTTAAACATTTAGGCCCTCAAGCTTTGCCTTCAGCTTACCTTGAGCTGCTCAATTCAGCATTTGGTACAGTGGAAGATGGCGATGAGCTTTTTGCTAAATTTCTTAACACACTGCAGGATGCAGGTGAAAAGCCATCACATTACCTCCATCGATTACATACAGCTCTCTCCAAAGCTTTGAACAGAGGTGGTGTTTCAGCTAGCGAGGCAGACCGACACCTACTACGGCAGTTTTGTCGTGGGTGTTGGGATAACGCATTGTTAGCAGACCTTCAGCTCGAGCGACAAAAAGATAACCCTCCTCCATTTGCAGAGTTGTTGCTACAGTTGAGAGTGGAGGAAGATAAACATGTTGCAAAAGAAAGCCGAATGAAAAAACACTTTGCTGCTACAAGACCAAAAGTGTCTTCCCACGCCCTTGCAGCAGCCACTGATACATCGGAGCCCATTTTGCAACATCAAATCACTGAAATGCGAACACAAATAACTGAGCTGCAAACTCAATTGACAAGATTAAGAGCACAGAAAGCGGACCAACCCACAGCTCCTCCAAGCAATGTGGTCGCAGATTTGAAGGCACAGATCACTGAGCTTCAGAGCCATCTTGCTAGACTTAAGCCACCAGGTTCTCCCAAAAAGAAGCCCAGCACACCACAAGCTAATGCTAAGACAAAGCCTAGACCCAAAATGCCTGAGCCAATCTCCACTACACTTCAAGCCACAAGGAACAGACCAAAGCCGTGGTATTGTTTCCACTGTGGTGAAGATGGGCATATTGCCTCTGCATGCTCAAATGACCCAAACCCATCCTTGGTTGCTGATAAAAGGAAACAATTAAAAGACAAACAGTTACTTTGGGATAAACAGAACAATCAAAACTCATCCCATTCTTTAAACTAAAAACAGCCCTCATTGCGGGACAGATGGGTGCTGTTAATGAGACCAGTCCCTCTCTGAAACAGTCATTCAGAAAAAAGAGACTGCACAACAAATCAACCACTGTTAAACTACCTAAAGGCTTAGTTGGAGCTAAGTATACTGCTCAAGTCCAAATTGATGGTCAGGTTAGCAGTTGTCTTCTTGATACAGGATCTCAGGTGACTACCGTGTCACACTCATTCTATGAAAACAATCTCTCTCACCTGGAAATTCATCCAATAAATGAGCTGCTGGAAGTTGAAGCTGCAAACGGTCAAAATGTTCCTTACTCAGGTTTCATTGAGGTCGAGATTACCTTCCCACAGAGCTGTTTTGGTTCTGAAATGACCGTGTCCACCTTTGCATTAGTTGTCCCAGACACACGTTCTAATGCCCAGTCCTCTCTTTTGATTGGTACCAACACTCTTGACCTTCTCTATGAGCATTTCTTCTTGACCGGTGCAGATCTCCATGCACTACCTTACGGCTACAGAGTGGTGTTAAGCGTGTTGCAACAGAGACACAAGCAGAAGGAAAACAGTAGTCTCGGACTTGTTAGACTATCTGGAAAAGAGCCAGAAGTTATACCTGCAGGCCAGAGCCGAGTGTTGGAGGGGTCAATCCATGTTAACACCAAAACCCCAGACAAGTGGGTTGTTGTTGAGCCACCCTCCACATCCTCTTTGCCTGGTGGCATTCTAGTCACCAATTGTTTACTCACCTTTCCTGAAAGGCCCTCACAAAAGCTTCCAGTTGTTGTGCGAAATGAGAGCAAACATGACATTATTATTCCTGCAAAGAGTGTCATCGCTGAAATCCATGCTATGCAGGAGATAGTGACAACCAGCCAAATACTAAAATCCACGCAGCCACCCAAATCAAAAGAATCCACAGTGCTAAATCTCAACTTCGCTGATTCTCCAGTTCCAGCTAAATGGAAAGAGCGGATTGTACAAAAACTCAGTACTATGCCTGAAGTTTTTGCACAACATGATACAGACTTTGGTTGTACAAACAAGGTAAAACATCAAATAAAACTGAGTGATGAAACGCCTTTCAAACACAGGTCCCGTCCAGTACGACCTCAGGACCTTGATGCTGTTCGAAAACATTTGCAAGAACTGAGTGAGGCAGGAATAATCCGCGAGTCTGATTCACCATTTTCTTCGCCAATAGTGGTGGTGAGGAAGAAGAATGGAGATGTAAGACTCTGCGTCGATTATCGAAAGCTAAATCTGCACACCATCAAAGATGCCTATGCCATTCCCAACTTGGAAGAGGCATTCTCAGCCCTCACTGGATCGAAGTGGTTCTCGGTCCTTGACCTCAAAAGTGGGTACTACCAAATTGAGGTGGACGAGGCAGACAAGCACAAGACAGCCTTTGTATGCCCCATGGGGTTTTGGGAGTTCAATAGGATGCCCCAAGGCATAACGAACGCTCCCAGCACTTTTCAAAGGCTGATGGAGAAATGTATGGGGGACATAAACCTTAAGGAAGTCCTAGTATTTCTGGACGACCTTATAGTTTTCTCCGAAACCCTTGAGGAGCATGAAACACGCCTTCTTCATGTCCTCAATCGCCTTAAAGAATATGGGCTGAAACTGTCTCTGGAAAAGTGCAAGTTCTTCCAGACATCAGTACGGTACTTGGGACACATTGTCTCCCAACAGGGTGTTGAAACAGACCCTGAAAAAGTCGCAGCCCTGAAAACATGGCCAAGTCCCAGAAACCTCAAAGAGCTCCGTTCCTTCTTAGGTTTCGCTGGGTATTACAGACGATTTATCAAAGACTATTCCAAAATTGTGAAACCCCTGACCAATCTCACTGCCGGATACCCACCACTGAGGAAGGGTAATAGTCCTAAAACACCAGATGTCCAGTACTTTCAGCCAAAGGCCCCTTTTGGAGAAAGATGGACAGAAAGTTGCCAACAGGCATTTGAGACCATAATTGACAAACTCACTACAGCTCCTGTGTTAGGGTTTGCCAACCCCAAGTTGCCTTATCTGCTACACACAGATGCAAGCACAACAGGGTTAGGGGCTGCTCTTTATCAAGAGCAGGGAGGAGAGGTGCGTGTAATCGCATATGCAAGCCGGGGACTGTCAAAGAGTGAAAGCCATTATCCAGCTCACAAGCTCGAGTTTTTAGCCCTAAAGTGGGCTGTAACTGAAAAGTTTTGTGACTACCTGTATGGAAATGCTTTCACTGTGGTTACTGACAGCAACCCTTTAACTTATATCTTGACCACAGCTAAGCTGGATGCAACCAGTTATCGTTGGTTGTCTGCTCTGTCCTCTTTTGATTTCCAGCTCAAGTACAGAGCAGGGAAACAAAACATAGATGCGGACGGGCTATCCCGCCGTCCCCACCCAGAACCAGTAAATGACATTGTTTCCCAGAAAGAACAAGAGCGAATCAGTCAGTTCCTTCAGCACCACTTACCTGGTACTGATCTGTTCACTCATGTTTCTCAAAATGCTGTCAATGCAATTTGTGAAAAACACCTAATTCTCCATTCCTCGGACACAAATGACCATGCATTTACGTGTCCACTTGTAACTTCCCTGTCCATGTCAGCTAATGCCATTCCTGATGGTTTTGATCAGTGTGACAGTAATCCAGTCATTCCATGCATTTCAGTAGAAGAGTTAAAAAAACATCAAATGGATGACCCTGCGATCAATGAAATCATTCGCCAGCTTGAAACAGGTGAAACATCACCCCCTGCTGTGCGAAAGGAGATCCCACAACTTTCCATCCTTCTGCGAGAGCTAAAAAAGCTTAAGTTGCAGACTGGGATTCTCTACAGAAAGAGGCAAGTTGGTGAAGAGTCTCAGTGTCAACTGGTCTTACCTGAGAGCCTCAGACTCATGGTTTTAAAAAGTCTCCATGATGACATGGGTCATCTTGGTATAGACCGCACTCTCGACCTAGTGCGATCCAGATTTTTCTGGCCAAGAATGGCCGCAGATGTTGAGCAAAAGATCAAAACCTGTAGTCGATGTGTTTTCAGAAAGGCACTGCCAGAGAAGGCAGCGCCTCTGGTAAACATCCAAGTCACCAGACCTCTTGAACTAGTCTGTATTGACTTTCTGACTATTGAACCAGACCGGAGCAACACCAAAGATGTTCTCGTCATTACTGATTTCTTCACTAAATACGCTGTAGCAACTCCTACTCCCAACCAGAAGGCTAAAACTGTAGCCAAAGCTTTGTGGGAAAACTTCATTGTTCACTATGGATTTCCCGAAAAGTTGCACAGTGATCAAGGAGCAGACTTTCAGTCAAAGCTTATTCAAGACCTTTGTGACCTTGCTGGTATCCAAAAGGTCAGAACGACACCTTATCATCCTAGAGGAAACCCGGTTGAACGGTTTAATAGAACATTACTCAACATGCTTGGAACACTCAAAGACGAAGACAAGAGACACTGGCGTGACTTTGTTAAGCCACTTGTGCACGCCTATAACTGCACCAAACATGAAAGCACTGGGTTTACACCCTATGAGTTAATGTTTGGAAGACAACCTAGGCTGCCAATTGACCTTGTCTTCAATGTTCCTTTAAATCGTCGTCAGCAACAATCCCACTCGCAGTATGTCAAAGCACTCAGATCCCATCTTCAGGAGAGCTACCAAATAGCTACCAAAAATGCTGCGAAAGTTGCTGAAAGGAACAAGGCCCGTTATGACAAATATGTCACTGAATCTGTCCTTGATATTGGTGATCGTGTACTTGTGAGGAATGTCCGGCTTAGAGGCAAACACAAGTTGGCTGATAAGTGGGAACCTGTGGTACATGTTGTCTTGAGTCAAAAGGGCAACTTACCTGTATACACTGTCAAGCCTGAGCATCAGGCTGGTCCCACAAGAACTCTTCACAGAGACCTTTTGTTGCCATGTGGGTTTTTACCCACCGTTCCTGTGAATGTCTCCTCAGAGCAAGAAAAGCCAAGCCGGCCAAGTACACGTCAGCACCCTATAACTGATCCTGACGAACAAGACCTGGATTACAACCTGGACGACGAGGATAACTACCTATTGTATTATCCTCCAGTTGCTCCTCTGGAAGTTTCAAAGTCCATAAAGGAATACGAAGTGGTCCTTTCTCCCAGTAATCATTCAGATTCTACTGTTGAGCAACCAACCTTTGATAATGCAACAGTCTCAGAACCTGTGACAGTTCCTGAAATTGCTCCAGATGGATGTAATGAGCAAATTATTGGATCTGATTCCGAACCGGATATGCCACTGAATCTCAAAAACTTACCTGTACCTGGAATGGAAAAAGAAATGGAAACAGACACTGGTGAAGTGGAAACTGCACCTGAAGCAGAGGAAGCAACTCAGAACCAAATGAAGGAGAACGAACCCGTGGATAATAACACAGAAGAGCATGACCCTGATACACAACCAACTGTCAGAAGGTCTTCTCGAGAAAGAACAAAGCCAAAACTCTTAACTTACCCTGAGTTGGGAAACCCTCTTATTAGCATAGTTGAGTCTTTATTTCAAAGCTTAAGTGAAGCGATAACTAATTCCATTGAAGCACCTTAAATAGTCTGAACATATGCACTATGCAAAGGGACTTGCATAGATTTTAGAGGGGAGGGTGTAACCCAGGTGACAGTGTGCATGAGGTAAAAACCTGATTAAAATTTATTTTTGTTTATTATTTCATCTGGAAAAAAACTGGTTTAAAAATATTAAAAACAAACATTCAATCCATGGATGATTATTGGTTGGTTAAAAATATGTATGGTTGAAATTTTAAATAGGCAAGCTTTTATTCTGAAAGTGTCCCAGCGTGGCCCATGTGACTGGTAGTAGCCAACCGGATTCTTTTCGGTTCTGACCAAGATCGCTGCAGACACACAGACGTCGAGCTGCCGTTATTAAACAAAGGAAACTTATCTAAAAGAATATCTTTAATTTTTTGAGAAATTGTTTTGTTTTTCCACTTTATCCTGCCCTTCAGACGTGTGTACATTGCTGAATGGGACTTGGTGAGTTCGTAAAAATGTATTTTATTTCTTTTGAGAATTTTGTTACGTTGAATGTATTATTTGGGAAACAGTATAAGCTAAGATGTCAGATTTATGTTTTTTGTGTTTTAAAACTTGATATTATGATGCCCATGTGTGAAATTGAAGTGCAAGTGTTGTGTTTCCACTTATCTCCGCTCCGCCATTTTGGCAGGTGTGCAGCTTAATCAGCATCTATTAAGCAAAACGCTGACTCTTGGCTAATGTCTTAAGCAGCCAACGCTTTATTTTGTTTATTTATTGATATTTTATGTTGCTTACATTAGGCCATTTAAGTTGGAGTGGAGAAAAGTTGAGCTAGTACTGAAGTGGGACTTCATACGCGGTGAAACGAGATGGCGAGCCACCGGACCTGATGAACTGTGAATTTGCTGATCTGTGCATGTGGAGCAACATGCTGTCTGCGGAGTGTTGACCGTTTTCATCCGAACTGGTAGGATTTATCCTTGACTGCTAACAGCAGTGGATTCAAGACTAGCGCAGAACACAGACAATAGAGGGATCAACAGCAGGACAAAAGAAAAGAGACTCTCATGTGCATCGCACCTTGTTCAGCCTTTTGCTGGATTATTTTGAGTTGTCTTTTGGTTCAATATTTTTATTTTAATATTGAATGACCCTGTGTGGTACTGCTGTGATATTATTGAGATTGCAAACTATTTTGTTGGTTAAACCTAACATAACATTGAGTCTGCCGAATCTGAATACAGAGCCTAATTTTGTATTAATTTTGGAAAAAAAAATAATAAAATAGATAAATAGATTTTGAAGCTAGAGAACTAAACTAGGTTTAGTGACTACTGAGTTAACTCAAACAGACAAACCAAAGGGAACTGAACAAATAACCCTAAGTTGAAGTTATTTCTTTTGGTTAAGATAACAAAAAGAGGGATTATACACCAGGAAGGTGTATGCTGTTGTGTTTTCTGTTGTCAAAGTCTTTTATGGTTTTTGTTGTGTGTAAATAAATCTTGCCGGCTAATTTAAATTTATTCTCTTGGTCTGTGGTCCTTAATTGTGGTGACACTAACTCTACTCTCCATAGCCGAACCTGTCATCTGGTCCAAACCCTGTAACGACTAAGGTGTTACACAGTCAATAAAAAGTATGTGGATCCACTGATCAGGCATAACATTATGACCTGACCCATCGGAGCATGGACCCCCCTGAACCTGTGCTGTGGTATCTGCACCAAGACATTACCACCAGATCCTTAAAGTCCTGGAAGCTGTGAGGTGGGGCCTCCATGGATCTGACTGGTTTGTGCAGTACATCCCACAGATGCTCGATTGGACTGAGATCTGGGGACTTTGGAGGCCAAGTCAACGCCTTAAACTTCTTGTTGTGCTCCTCAATGGTTCCTGAACCATGTTTGCTTTGTGGCAGCGAGCATTATCCTGCTGAAAGAGGCCACGGCCATCAGGGAATACTGCTTCCATGAAAGGGTGCACATGGTCTGCAACAATGCTGAGTTAGGTGGTACGTGTCAAAGTAACATCCACATGGATGGCAGGATCCAAGGTTTCCCAGCAGAGCCTTGTCCAAAGCATCACACTGCTTCTGTCGGCTCGCCTTCTTCCCAGAGTGCATCCCGGTGCCGGGTGTTCCTCATGTAAGTGATGCACACGCGACCGGCCATCCATGTGATGTAAAAGAAAAAGTGATTCATCAGACCAGGCCACCTGTCTACCACACCCCACAAGAGCTGCAGTTTTGGAGATGCTCTGTCTCCTAGCCATCACGATTTGGCCTCGCTCAAATCCTCACGCTCGCCCATTTTTCCTGAGCACATAAAGCTCTTTTCCTCCCTAATGTATCCCACCTGCTAACAGGTGCCATGATGAAGAGATAATGATGTTATTCTCCTCACCAGTCAGTGGTCATAATGTTATGCTTCATCTGTATATGATCCAGGTGCTTCAGTGCTGTTCTCCTACAAGCAAACTGCAGGCAGTGAAGAGAAGCTGCTATAAAGCTCCTGATGTGTTTCATGACCAGCTTCTTCTCTCAGGTATGGAGGTGAGAACCACCAGCCTATAATAATATAACTGCAGACCTCTTTGGCTGTGGGATGGTGGTGGATGTGTTGAAACACAAAGGGAGAGCTCTTAATCCCCTCCAAATGTGATGTTCAACCTGCTGTTTGCATTTTATTTTGCAGATGTGAGGCCTCTGCAGAGCCGCCTTGGATACACCGTACGCCGCTGCATCACCTGATCTGTAGGCCTCATTTCTGACCTTTAATTCCTCGTTGGAGGTCCATGGCTTTCCCTGACTGATGTTGAGGAGTCCAGTGCTGCTGTATCACTGTGAGTGTAACATACTGTAGGTGAAACACAATCAATAAAAGAAGTGGAGCACTCCGAGTGTGGGCACGCTGCCATGGCACAAATATATCATTTTGTACATTACCTGAATAAAATGATGCTTGTCAACCAGTAGCTGTGTAGTATATTGTATATCACAGGGTCCTAAAGATCAGCTGTTCATATATGATGCAGTCAGATCTCCCCCGAGCTCCTGGGATCTGATGTGGAGAAACACTTCCTGTCTGACAGGACAGAGGAGAGGCCACATGTTTTCATGCCTCAGTTAATGACCTGAAATTCCTGTTTACTGCTTCCTGTTTGCAGGAAACATCTGCATTTACCAAAATACCACAGCCTGACTTCAGGTCAGAGCATGGTGTGGACGCTCAATCACACATCAGTTTATCCAGGTTATTAGTAGGGATGCGCCGATCCGATATTCAGTATCGGTATCGGTCCAATACTGGCCTAAATTACTGGATCAGATATCGGAAAGAAATAAAAAATGTAATCCGATACATTAAATAACGTTTCGCTCACATTAGCTGCATTACAGGGCTCCGTCGTCTTCTTCTTGTGGGTTTGCGGTTGACCAAACCAGCTTAGAGCTACATTACCACCACCTACTGGAATGGAGTGGATCAGCAAACAACCCCCTCAGATCCTCTGTCACTGCAACGGATTCCCTTTGACACTGAGCGATCATCGCTGACATGTTTTTCCGCCTCCACCGCTCTCTGCCTTGTTTGTGTGTTGTGCTCGCGGTGCTGAGAATCAGCTGTTATTTTTTTCTGTACTTCAGCTCCCGGACATACTGCTAGCGAGCGCTTCAATTCAATTCAATTCAATTCAATTCAATTCAATTCAATTCAATTCAATTCAATTCTATTCTATTCTATTCTATTTATATAGTGCCAAATCACAACACACAGTCGCCTCAAGGCGCTTTGTATTGTGGGTAAAGACCCTACAGTAATACAGAGAAAACCCAACAGTCAAAACGACCCCCTATGAGCAGCACTTGGTGACAGTGGGAAGGAAAAACTCCCTTTAACAGGAAGAAACCTCCAGCAGAACCAGGCTCAGGGAGGGGGGGTCATCTGCCGCGACCGGTTGGGCTGAGGGGAGAGAAAGACATGCTGTGGAAGAGAGCCAGAGATTAATATCAATTAATGATTAAATGCAGAGTGGAGTATAAACAAAGTAAATAAGGTGAATGAGAAACAGTGCATTATGTGAACCCCCCAGCAGACTAGGCCTATAGCAGCATAACTAAGGGATGGTTCAGGGTCACCTGATCCAGCCCTAACTATAAGCTTTATCATAAAGGAAAGTTTTAAGCCTAATCTTAAAAATAGAGAGGGTGTCTGTCTCTCGAATCCAAGCTGGGAGCTGGTTCCACAGAAGAGGCGCCTGAAAGCTGAAGGCTCTGCCTCCCATTCTACTCTTAAGTAGCCGAGGAACCACAAGTAAGCCAGCAGTCTGAGAGCGAAGTGCTCTGTTGGGGTGATATGGTACTATGAGGTCTTTGAGATAAGATGGTGCCTGATTATTCAAGACCTTGTATGTGAGGAGAAGGATTTTAAATTCTATTCTAGATTTAACAGGGAGCCAATGAAGAGAAGCCAAAATGGGAGAAATCTGCTCTCTCTTTCTAGTCCCTGTCAGTACTCTAGCTGCAGCATTTTGGATCAGCTGAAGGCTTTTCAGGGAGCTTTTAGGACAGCCTGATAATAATGAATTACAATAGTCCAGCCCAGAAGTAATAAATGCATGAATGAGCTTTTCAGCATCACTCTGAGAAAGGATGTTTCTAATTTTAGAAATATTGCGCACATGCAAAAAAATCAGTCCTACATATTTGTTTAATATGTGCATTGAAGGACATATCCTGGTCAAAAATGACTCCAAGATTTCTCACAGTGTTACTGGAGGCCAAAGTAATGCCATCCAGAGTAAGTATCTGGTTAGACACCATGTTTCTAAGATTTGTGGGGCCGAGAACAAGAATTTCAGTTTTATCTGAATTTAGAAGCAGGAAATTAGAGGTCATCCAGGCCTTAATGTCTTTAAGACATTCCTGCAGTTTAACTAATTGATGTGTGTCATCTGGCTTCATTGATAGGTAAAGCTGAGTATCATCTGCATAACAATGAAAATTGATGCAGTGCTTTCTAATAATACTGCCTAAGGGAAGCATGTATAATGTAAATAGAATTGGTCCTAGCACAGAACCCTGTGGAACTCCATAAT
Source organism: Archocentrus centrarchus (assembly GCF_007364275.1). Taxonomy (NCBI): domain Eukaryota; kingdom Metazoa; phylum Chordata; class Actinopteri; order Cichliformes; family Cichlidae; genus Archocentrus; species Archocentrus centrarchus. The sequence continues at coordinate 34,582,613 of NC_044369.1, read as the reverse complement.
TAACCTTAGTGTGTGAAGAAGACTCCCCATTTACATGAACAAATTGGAGTCTATGAGATAAATATGATTCAAACCACTGCAGTGCAGTATCTTTAATACCTATAGTATGCTCTGATCTCTGTAATAAAATGTTATGGTCAACAGTATCAAAGCTGCACTGAGGTCCAACAGGACAAGAACAGAGATGAGTCCACTGTCAGAGGCTCTAAGAAGATCATTTGTAACCTTCACTAATGCTGTTTCTGTACTGTGATGAATTCTGAAACCTGACTGAAACTCTTCAAATAAACCGTTCCTCTGCAGATGATCAGTTAGCTGTTTTACAACTACTCTATTAGCACTAGTGAGCGTCCGGTACCGGAAGAACCCCTTCCCCGTCAAAATATTTTTGATACTTGAATCCCTGATTAGTGACTAAATATAGACCTGCAGCTGATTTACGTGCAGTCTGTCTGCACAAGCAAAGAGACGGAGCCGGCGAGCTCAGATGGGGCAGAAGGAAATGTTTTTCTAGTGTCCAAAAGAAGCCTTTTCATCCCTGTAACCTCCATTAAACCTTTACTGGGAAACAGCTGGAGGTCCTTCATCAACCACCTGATCAGTAAGTGAAGAAAAGAGAACTTTGTAGCTGCTCCATCCACCCTGTTTGTTTCACACAGGGAAAAACTGCAGTACGGAAGTTAAAATATGCAGATGCACTGTTAATATGAAAAAAGTATTTCTTATCCAGTTACTTGGGTAATCAATATAAATAGAATACACAATTGCTAAAATAACCGATAGTTGCAGCCCTAATGAAATTTGCAACATGCCATAAGCATCACCTTCTCACACAGAAGCAACAGGATTCAGGTGATAGTTATTGTTGTAAGTAAGTAAAGTTTATTTATATAGTGTTTTTCACAGACAGAAAGAAGCTGTACAATAATTAAAACACAATATCACCCCCCCACCCCCAGAAAACACTATGTTAAAAACATAATAACATTACATATTAAAAGAAAAAGAATAAAAATAAAGTCAGAAACCAGAAAGCCTGGTTGAACAGAAAAGTTTTCAACTATTTTTTAAATGATGCCACAGAGTCAGCTAAATGGAGCTGGAGTGGTAAACAGTTCCAGAGCTTTGGTGCCACTGCCTAAAAAGCTCTGCCTGCCCTGGTCCTTAGTCTTGTATGTGGGACAACTAAAAGACTTTGATTTTGTTGTGTGAGAGACTGTTGACTTCTTTTTAAAAAAATTTTTTTTTAATGTTTTTAAATGCCTGGATCAAGTTTAAGTATCGGATTTATATCGGTATCGGCCGATTTCCAAATGTAAAATATCGGTATCAGTATCGGACATAAAAAAGTGGTATCGTGCCATCCCTAGTTATTAGTAATCATTTAACGTGTGTTCACAGGAAATAAACTTGAGAAAATGTTTCAAATTGTTTTTGTTTTTTCAGAAGTGTTTGAACAATTTTTAAAAATCTTTTTCCAGCAGTGCATGTGATGTTTCAGTGGGTGATGGTCTGTAATATTTACAGATCAACATGTTTTCTTTAAACTAGTTTATGTAAATCTTTACAAGATGAGAAAATCATGTCTGTATTTTCGTTTTCCACAGCATCCCAATGCTTCTCTGAGGAGGGATACTCCAGGTAAAGCTTCTTATTAAAGCTGACCGTCTGAAAATATTTAAAGTCTGTCTCCGGAGTCTGCATTTTGGGGTCCAACTCTGCCTGCCACAGCAGTCTGTGACATTTCCAGAGGTTGGGTTGGTGCAGCCACCCCTCGCTCTACATTAATGGAGCATTACCAGCTTCAAATTCTTGGGGCAAATGGTGACAGAGCAACTGTCCTGGGACTCCAACACAACCCTGGCCTTCAGAAAAGCCAAGCAGTGCCTCTGTTACCTCAGGAAACTGAGGAGAGAAAAGCTGCCACAGAGAGAGTGTTGGTCATTTAACCTGAGGTGCAGCATGTGCTGCCGGGTTCTTCAGCTGCACGAAGGCAGAACAGGAAGCCATTCACTGTTGTATATGTATATGTTTGCACTCTGCCTGTGGCACTTTTACTCTCAGTTGTTAATTATTGTAGACTGTACTATTTTTCTTGCTGCTGTAATATAATTTCCCTTGTGGGATCAATAAATTATCTATCTATCTATCTATCTATCTATCTATCTATCTATCTATCTATCTATCTATCTATCTATCTATCTATCTATCTATCTATCTATCTATCTATCTATCTATCTATCTATCTATCATGCTCATTTATGGAGATGCAGTGTTGTCTTGTTCTTGTAGCAATGACATTGAAGGACCTGTTGAGGTTCAGCAGCTGGAAAACCTCTGTGTCAGTGATTCGAACAAACTGCAGCATTAAAAATCTGCATAGATTTAAAAATCATTTCAAACAAAACACACGAAGAAGAAACCAAAAAAATGGAAGCTCTGCAGTTTTATGTAGAGTTTTATTCTGATAGGTGAATTCACTGGTCTGAGGGTTGCTTCAGCCACAAAAACAAATTTCTTCTCTTCCTGTAGTTTGTCCTGTTTGTGTCTACAGGGTGCTGCTCATACACTCTAAAAATGAGAAAATTTGCTGGGTGACAAATATTTGGATTTCCTAAAGAGAGTTTAGTATGCTGTTATTTAACAGATTCACACTGCTGCTGTTATTTTTTTCTCTCTAGTTTGAATTGTTTTTCATGACTTTAATACTGCTCATCTTTGTGTCCACAGATTAATAAGAGCACGTGTTAATATTTTAAACTCTTTGCATGTTTATTGACTCAGTGGTCCAGCAGTATGTTTACACTTTCAGGGAGGCCAGTAGCTGCTATTTCTTTATGTTTTGGGTCTTTTGGGGACAGTCCATCTTCAAACCTGCAGCTCAGCTCCGTGCAGAGTGACAGCTCCACCGCATACAGCAGTGCTTCAAGCATGGGGCGAGTCCAGAAAAGTCAGAACATTCATGCCCTGAAGCACGGCACAGGGGTCGCTGCGAACCCCCCATGTATCAGTCCAGATGTTGTAGATTTTCATCTTTTGTAAATCAAGGTCTTCACACCGTCTTTACCGCCAAAGCAACAACAAAAGAATTGTAGGGAATGATAGAAATGTCCTTTTGTTCTGAATCATATTTGGAAGAAGACACACAGGACCTTTGATCATGAATTCTCTCTTGGGCTTACAGGTGTGGTCACTTCTCCGTTTTCAGGTGAGGAAGGCTTTCAGCTACATAATTATGAATGCTGATGTTAATCTTGGTTTCCCACATGAATATGCCCCTCATTATATAACTTTTGTTTCATCCAGCAACATGAAGGCCTTTAAAACAAAGGGAGAGCTTTTCAGTGTCAATCCTCCTCTGAAGGGATTACAAAGAGGTGAGCTGGAATCAGTCAGAAACCTCAGTACGCTGATGGCCCGACCTGCTGATCGGATACGTCCCTGTGCAACACTCCAGTTGATCAGTCAGCTTCAGGAATGATCAAATCAGAACCTGGAGATGAGGGGAAACACGGAGCACTTCAGGAAAAACTTCTATTTTCCAAAATTCCATTGTATGATTTATTTGCTGACATGAGCAAGGAAACAGCTGGAGGGACACAAAAGAGGATGGGAGTGCCTGAAGCTTCTGTGTGCAGCCGATTAAATCCTGCTGCTCTCTGAGAATCAGACTGACAGCTGGTGGATTACAGAGTGATCAAAGTGCAGATTTTTGGTTGGTGTTTCAGAGGTTACTGTCAGGATACCAAATCCTCCCACGTGACACTTCAGCTCCAACAAAAACTAAAATCAGTCAACCTGTTTCAGGAAAATAAACTTTATCTAAAGAGGACTGTTAAAAAAAAAGTATAGTAGAGTGTATATATATATATATATATATATATATATATATATATATATATATATATCTTTCTCTCTCCTGCCCTCTCCTGCCCTCCCCTTCTAGCCTGCTTTGCTGAAAGTGCCTCTCTTACACATCGATCGAATAAGAAACAACATGGATCTGGCAAACTGGGCCCTAAACACCATGGATCGTATTTTCTCCAATGAGATCGGGGAAAGGGGAGCCCGCATGTCCTAGTGGACCAGACCCGGTTGGACACGTCCTGGATTTGTGGGGCATGTGTAGACCTCTGTGTCTCTCAGCGCTGTGGGTCAAGGACATGGAAGACGTATACATATTCGGCTACTTGGTAACAGGATCTCTTCTGTCTGGGCTTGGAGAATACCTGATTTACCAGGAAATTAAGAAAATCTGGGCAGCAGTTCGGCGTCTGCCGAGTCAGCAGAACCAGATGGATGGGCTATGCAGAACCGTTCAGACTCAGACTCAGAGCCTGTTGCACCTGAGATGCAAACTGGATGCGTAGTCCAGCTGTGAACGTGCTCGCAGGCGAAAGGGATAAGATCTGGAGATAAAGTTCGGTTCTGCATAGCAAAGACGGTAACTGCAGTTTGGACCATTGAATTTACTGAATGGGTTCCCCAGTGAAACTGTTCCAAAACAACATCTGCATTATCAGGAATTCGGCTCCCTAGCCGGCCTTGAGGCTGGTAATCATATTTCTCCAGGTCAATCTATACCAGGTAAAGGTAGCACTGCATAAAGGCTTAAAGGCTGCATGACCTCAGACACCTGTCTTCCCTCTTTGTTTTGTTGGTTGTATTTCTTGGATGGGTGTTCTGGAACGTAATTTCATTCCATGTCTTGACGTATAATGACAATAAATTCTTCTTGAGTCTTGAGTCTTGAAAATGATGTGTGGGTGTGTATGCGCATGAGCATATGAGGGTGGGTGTGTGTGCGCATGAGCATATGTGGGTGAGTGTGTGTGCGTACATGTGTGCATGGCTGGACCTGAATCTGGGCCTTCTTGTGCCTTGCCTCCCGGCTGCTTCTCGTTGGTCGCTCCTGCGTCCCCCGCTTCCCCGGGGTGTGGGTGCCTTGGGGTTCCTGAGCCGGGCTGGATGTTCTGGCGTGGGTGTCGACATGCTTCATTTTGTTGTGCCTTTTTCACAGTTATTTTTCCAGGTATTGCTTGTTCTGTTTTGGTATGTTGTCTTTTTTCTGTTTTTTTGTAGTTGCAGCATTTGAATTGTTTTGGTTAGTTTAGTCGTGCTCTGTCCTCTTTTTCTGTCTTCTCCCTTTTCTCTCTCCTTTTTTTTCTTTCTTTCTTTCTTTCTCCTTTTTTTTTTTTCCTCAGCCTGTCAAATGGAATTAAATGTATGTGTACACAAATAAATAAATAAAATAAAAAACAAACAAACAAAACAAAACAAAAACCCCCCACAAACATTAACAAGAAAAGCTTATAGAGACTCTATAGAGCTTATCTTGAAAGAATAAATATGTTTGGCACAACAGTGCATTTAGATCACAATTCTGCTTGCAAACACTGCACTGTAAAACATAGCAGCCTCATTTAGTTAAATCTACTTACTACATTTCTTTAACACAAAGAGCTCTGACAATTTTTAAATTTTGAACTCTACATTATGAGTTTTAGAAAGTAAAACTTACAGCTATCCATTGTGTTGACTATTTGAGAAATTTGTCCGATTTGTATGTGTTGATTGAACTTGAGTCTGTAAGTCAGAAGTTGAAAAAAAAAAGGAGAGGATAAAAGGCGGGAAAGTAAAACTTAAAGTTATTCATTGTGTTGACTCTTTGGGAATTTGTCAGATTTGATTTAACTTGGATTTGTAAGTCATCAATATGAAACAAGGATAGGGGTAAAAGGCGGGAATGTGGGATTGTAGCTACAGAAAAAATTTATTTGCAGTGACTTTTGAATGAAACTGTCTTCTTCAAACCAAGGCAATATGGAAGAATGGAAATAATAATTTATACACTACAGATAAGTCATATATCGAATTCCATCCAAAATATACACATTTTAAGGTACATTGTAAAGGACTACTTCCACCAGCGGAAGGAGACTATTTCGCTGACAACGGCCTGTTGCAGTAGGCGGAGCAATACAGCACTTGTTTGTACCGCAAAGGGGACCAGTGTCTTTGTGATTTTTTTCCATGCAGTGTCAGTGCCAGGTAAGTTTAATAAACTTAAATTAACTACTCTTCTATTAATCGTCAGTGCAAAGAGTAACTATATAGACTGTGTTTTTTAGTACCCGGGAAAAATACATTTGAAGCTTTGGTTATCAGCTGACCCCCCACCCTCTGCTTTGCTGGACAGATTTAATCTTATTCGATCAGGATTTTTAAAAAGAAAAAAACAAACAAACAAAAAACAACATGTTAGATAACTGGTGTAGTGTTTTAACGTGACCGCAATATACGTTGTTTTCATGTTTTCTTACTCAGTACCTTCACCGAAGCATGAGCTAGCTAATTAGCTAACAGTCAAGGGCATACAAGGCATTAGCTTACTGTGAATGTTCAATATCAAACGACTTTATTTATCAGAAATAGGGCACGGTGCTCATGCTTTGCTAACATTTTGTATTGACCAATAAACTAGGAACACTTGGTAATGTAGTTTGATATCTGATTTTATGCTGGTTACAATTTGTTTTAGTACAGCTCATGCAGTAGGACTTAAAAACTCCATTCTGAGTAAAATTTTCTTCCCTCGCAATTTCTCCTTTGGCCCCTCGTGTGTGCGCCCGTGCATCTGTGTGGGGAATGTTTGCTGGACTTTTGTGTGAAAGCGGGGCACTTGCAGCAGATAGCAGAGCAAATGTTGCCTTTGTCATGTTAAAATAATATGTTTAATGTATGACAGGAGTAAAATGTAACCAAATTCCTCAAGAGATGGTAGCTCTCGATGCCTGTTCGGTATGTTTTGCATAGTGAATTATGTTAAAACGAAAGTCATTTTTAAAGAGAATTATAGTTTTGTGGCTAACATGTTTAGTGGACATCTGACATTTAATTATCTAACACTGTCTTCAGTCCTAAGTGCTTTTTATTTTAACATCGGATGAAAATGTAGTCAAGCGCAATATTTAAGAACAAAATCAAAAGTCAATATTTGAACATAAAGTTTATAATTCTTGCAGGGTTTTTGCAATGTACTGCATAAGTTTTAGGTAATCTTAACACAATAAGTGTTTTTAGAAATTAGATGTCAAATGTCTAGTTATTTTTTGTTGCTAATAGTAAACTGTTTTTTGTAGCATGTTACATAAAATGAAAACTGGTCAGAATGTAGAAACTGGAAAAGGGTAATATTTGGCATATTTTTTTTGCAAAATCACAAAGTGCAACCATTGTCATATTTTGAAGGATTAAACAATTTAAGAATTTATGAACTAAATATAAAAAATATATATATTTTGGTTTCATTTTTTTTAACATGCAAATTATTTTTGTTTACAGAAGTGAACAAGGATTTCCAGTTCATGAAGTGGAAATGTAAGTTTTGTGCGTTCTCCTCCAATGGGCAAGGAAGAATACTGCAACTCAAGTCTCATTTGAGGAACAAGGAAACAGTTAAATGTCCATTTGCAGATTGCTTTTTCAAATCCAGTGTACTGTCAACATTTACTGCTCATAGAAGTCGCTGTCACAGGTTTTCCACCCTAAATAGTTTAAGACCAGAGCTTTTTGTACACCATACACATACAAATGCAGTGCTAGAAGATGAATTTATTTCTGATACTGAGGCATCACCTTCATATGGTTCAGTACCTGAGGTTGAATCTGATTTTGACAGTGGAGAGGCAATTAAACATCAGTTGGCATCTTTATTTCTCCGTATGCAAGCAATTCTGCATGTTTCTAATTCTGCAGTACAGGAAGTAATTGATGAGTTATTTGACATTGGAGACTTTGCTTATAAAAATATTAAGAAGATTATAGAGAACGTTTTGGAGGAAAATAACTGTGCTGCTGATGCCTCTGTTGTAACATCATTGTCTGATGAAATTCAGTCTTTGAACCCACTGAAATTTCTTTCAAGGGCAGGGTCTTTAGGCACAGAGTGAAAAAGGCAATCATTTTACAGAAAGAACTTTACAGTTGTTGAACCAGTTGAGTATGTGCTAAATGCACAAGAAAAAAAACATTCATTTGTGTATGTTCCTGTTTTAGATTTGTTAAGTAAGTTGTTAGAAAGAAGTGAGATTCTTGAAAGATTACAGAGATCCAGTGAACAGGAAGGTTGTTACAGTTCATTTCAAGATGGTGAACACTTTAAAGAAAACAAAATTCTCAATGAAGAATTAGGCATAGCTCTCGGATTATACATTGATGATTTTGAAATTTGTAATCCTCTGGGGACTTCTAAAAAAATCCATAAAGTCTGTGGTATATATTGGGTGATAGTCAACTTGCCCATAAGACTTAGATCAACATTGTCATCAATTTATTTAGCTGCATTGTGCAAAACTGAACATATAAAACAATATGGTTACAGCAAAGTTTTGGAGCCTCTGATTAGAGATCTTCAGCATTTAGAGAATACAGGTGTATTTGTGAAAAGATTTGGGTCTCGTATCAAAGGTACTGTTTTGTATGTGTCAGCAGACAACTTGGGTGCACACTCCCTTGCAGGATACCAAGAGTCTTTCAATGTTGAGAAATTTTGCAGATTTTGTTTGGCTAGCCTTAAAGATATTCAGCAACATGATGTCAGAAGTGGGGCATTTACTTTAAGAACTCCTGAACAGTTTGATGAAGCCGTTAATGTACTAAACACAACTGATACCTCATGTGTTGATGGCTTGAAGAGAGACTGTCCTTTAAGGAGACTTGCCCACTTTCATCCTACAAAAGGGTTTCCACCTGATTTTTTGCACGATATATTAGAGGGAATTGTACCTGTGGAACTATGCATATGTCTTTCAGATTTGATTGCAAAAAAGTATTTCACATTGAATGAACTTAATGACAAGTTAGCATCATTTCCTTTTCAGTTTTCTGACAAAACTAACAGACCTCAGACAATACAAACAAACTTTGTAAAAAAAGGAACGAAAACTGGGCTCCTCTGAGATTTCTTCCACTGTTGATTGGCCACCATGTTCCAGAGAGTGAAAAGACTTGGTCTGTGGTCCTTGAACTGAAAGACATTGTGGAGCTGCTATCAAGCCCCTCATTCACAACAGAAACCTTGTGCTACCTACAAGCCAAAATCTCTGATCACAGACAGTTACTTTTAGAAGTATTTCCTGATACTAAATTACGCCCCAAACATCATTATCTTGAACATTATCCTGTTCTTATCAAAAAATTTGGACCATTGATTGAATTCTGGACAATACGATTTGAGGCAAAACATTCGTTCTTTAAAAGAGTGGTTCACAACACTGGCAACTTCAAAAATATTCTGCACACTTTGGCCACAAGACATCAACTTATGTTGTCATATTATTTGGAGATGCCAACTATTTTCAAATCAAGCATTGAAACTGGGCGAGTATCAGATGTGTCTGTCGGCATCTTAGATGCTGCCATCAGAGAGGCTCTATGGAACAAGTTTAAAGGTCTGGACTCTGTTTCACTCACCTCCACTGCTTATGTAAAGGGGACAAAGTATTCTAAAGGAATGGTGCTCTCAGTTGGACAGACATGTGGACTGCCAGATTTTGGGAGAGTATTGGAGATATGTGTAGTGGATGGCTGCATATCATTCATTTTGGAACTATTCGCAGTGACCTTCCTGGAGCATCTAAGGTGTTACCAGCTCACCAGAAGAGACCCTGCAGCAACTGTGGTTGTTGACCCTGATGATCTGAATGACTACACCCCACTTGCTGCATACCCTGTTGAAGGAAAGCTGCTCATCACTCCAAGGACGTTCATGTTACATTAAGGTAATTGTTGATTGGGCAGGTTGTCTAAAATGTAAAGACACACTCAATCTTTGGAGCTTGGAAATCTCGGGGGTGGGGTAGATCAAATGTGGTGAAGCAACAATGAGCAGGAGTGGTCAAGGGCTCGAGAGGAATGGAGAAGAAAGATGTGTGTTGGGGGGGCAATTCAGGGGATAGTGATCTGTTGTGATGTGTTGGTGGTAGTGAAATGTGTGCGCAATAGAAGTCATTTTATCTAGCCTGTACTGTTTTGACTATAACGTATTTTAGATTGAGTTTTTACTATTATGTGAAGTGTTTTCTTGTTTTTTTCTCTGTGTTTCAGTTACTGCTGCCTCATCAATGATGCTTCTCCAAGTCATTGTCTCACCTCAGGAAATAAGATGTTCCCTCATCAGTTGATGAGATATGTACAGTACTGCGTAACACTCTGGGACTCCGAGGGAGCTTTCTTTTATAGTTTGAAGATCCAGACTTTGGGAATGAGCTCTGCAGTTTGACTGATATCAAGGATCTACCAACTGAACGAACAACACTGAAAGTCCTCTTCATGTTATCTGAACCACATTCTGACTCAACATTAGATACTGCAAGCCCCGGTCCCCCAAGTAGTGCAGATCCAACAGAAGGGTCTGAACCATTTATTATTCCACATTTCTCTCATGATGTTGAGTATCAGCTGAGGGTAGCAAATGATGCCTGTGCCAATGATGGAGCTGCGATGGTTGTCTCAAAGAGTGTAATACTGGACAGACTGGCTGATTGCATCGCCAAAATCACTCCCTATCCTACTAGAGACAACATAGAAAGCGCTGGTGGTCAAGCACCCTTGCGTGAGGGAGCCAGGTTCTGGTCAAGGATGGTATTTCTGGAAGTTCAGCTTGTATTCAAGATGAGCAATTATCAGAGGATGATGGCAGCTGGATGCCCAGAAGTTCTGGTAAATAAAAGAAAAAGAGGAAAAAGAAATGGCAAACCACTCAAGAAGTCAAAAAAGGGAGAGATCCACTATTTGCCACAGCCACCTGAGGGACAAACTGCAGTCAAAGCAGAGAAGGATCACAAGACCATGGCTCTAAAAGTGCAGAAGAAAGATCCAGATTTACAGGTCCTGGATGAATTGATGACTGCAACATTTGTACAGCAGAGACAAGAAATAATCAGTGATGAACCTCTCATCTTTGTTGTCAAGGACAGATGGCCTGCATTGTTTAGTGAGTGACAGGTAATCCTTTGCCAACTGAATATGGCATAAAAATCTTATATTTTGTGACTTTAGTGTTCATTAATCAGAAAACATGTACTCTTTGTTGCAATAACTTATTTCTTTGAGTTTCTGTCCCCACAGTTCTATGCTGCTTATATTTTCCCTCACTCATGCCCTTTTCTGTGCTATTTTGTTACCCATCTACTTCAGCTAATTGCAGAGTTCTGGAGAATTGTCACCAAAGACCTGCTGGAATCCTTTTTGGGTGGACGTGATGCCTTCATGCCCAGTCTTCTACAACTTTACAAAACAGCTGCTGCATCGGGCAGGAGGTTGGTCCTGAGCAGCATTTTGGATTGCCTTCAAAAGGAGGTATGTACTGTGTCAGGTAAACAGTTTTTTTGTGAAGGAAGACACCTGAAACACTATAGTTAAAAAAGTAAAACATTTAATGTATTAAAGAATCAGAAAATATACACATATACACATGGCCATGCGGGAACCCAGAGTAAGAGTGTGCACTCACTCTCTCTCTGAGCCCGTGTTCCTGTCTAACCAAAACATTTTTATACATGTTGTTATCTAAGCATAAACCATCTCTGGGTGCTATGAGTTGACCTTCGTCATTCAGTCTTGTTCTGGCTGGTTTTTCATGACCCAGATTCCTCTCAGTCATGGGCACATCTTCTTCCTGATGTTCTAATTTAATCAGTACAGAGAAATCTTGTCCAGATTAATGACAGAACATGGTGACATGGGTGATGTTTTATTTGTACGTTCGGTGGCCGGACCTTGAGATAAGGTGCATTGAAAGAGAGAAGTTAGTCTAGAACTTTCTGATCTGTTGATCTCTGTCTAATGTATTATTTAATTGCTTATTATTTGGTTGATCCACTGTTAATTATTTAATTTACTGAAGTTTACCTTTAAACATTTGTCCTTTATTCACTGAGTTAAAAATAATCCCTAACAACTGTATAAAAAACATTTTCTACAAATATGTACTAAGATTATTGTTCCTGTTTTTGTATTACATTCATGTACCTTTACCTGTTTTGGCAGGACGTAAACCAAAACCAAAGAACAGCTGCCCTTCTTGGTCTCCTGTGCTACTTTTCAGACGATTCCTCCAACATAATCAGGAAGTGTAATGTAAGACCCTATATTTACATATTCTGTACTACTTTTCCATACGCACATGGTTAAAACTCGGGGACATGCAAATTGACTTAGATAACTTATAGCTATTGTGTAACACGTGATCAATAGAAAAAAAATGTAGCCCACTAGTCAGTCATGCTATCATACTCTTTTCTAATGTCGTAATGAAATCGTGATCTATTTAATAGCTAATGTGATTAAAAGTTAGCATCAGCAAGCATTTACATCAAGAAGAGTCTAAATATCCTTGCTGAGGAATCTTGTCTGACTTTGAATTCTGGATCATTATGGTGGTCTCCCAAGTAGTTTTGCCATCACCCCACTCTACAACACAGTATTAGTTTCATGTCCCTGAGTTTTTTCAGTCAAGTTTAATACACGTTTTATTATATTTGCAGGAATCATTTTATTTATTAGTGGTTGATACATAGCCTTTCAGTTCCATTATTTACAACACTCACTGACTGACACACTCACTCACTTGAAAGACATATATAGCCTTTATTTATTAATATGTCAGTGATGTTTTTAACTTGGAGAAGTAAAGATGTATATGTCTTTATGTCTTTAGGCTCATGGTGAAACCCTCGACGTGATAATGAGCGGGATGGAAGTCGGACTGCTGATCGGACATGAAAGCCCTCTGCAGGATGCATTCCCTTTATAGGTCTTCAATGTGGCTGTGGTAGCAGAGGAAAAGATCATCCTAGATGACATCAGAGATGTGCCCACTGGCTTTACCATGTTACTGGGCACCATCTACTGCCTTAACCTTGAGTACCCACAAAATATGAGGTACTCCTTTGAGCTCCTGCAGAAGGTCATCATGAACATTAAACCAGACCAATGCTCTGCAAGAGTCCATGGACTAAGAAATAAAATGCTTAGATATCGTGTGTAAAAATTTAACTTGTGTTTAAATAACACCAATGTTTTTTTGATTGTTTACAATGTTGAGCATTTTTGTTCTTTGTTCATAAAGTTTTATGAACCTGCCTACAACTCTACCTCACCTTCTCCGTGTCTGCAACCTTCTTCCTCCACTCAGTCACTCTGTCTCTCCTCCCCACGACCCCATCTTCTCTTGCTACAACCCCACTTTCTCCATCCCCCTCCCATGTGGTTTGCTATCTGGTTGTGAAAGCATGGTGTTAAAATTTATAAAGATGTTTTTATTAATAAAATTTGGATATTTTGGATAAATGCAAGCATTCAGTGTGTTCTGTCATGTATCATGTAAGTTGAAACAAATTTGAAATTTAAATTCTTTTAACTTGAAATGGAATGTTGAATTTCATATAAGTTATTTGAACTCAAAACAGTGAGTTACAATCATGCAGAAATGTGTGTTTGTTCAACTAGCTAAAGAAAGTTATTATATTGATGATGTTTGATATTTTATTGTTTTGACTTAGAATATTAAGTTGAAACAACAACTGATAAATAGTTTTTTTGCACCGATAATGTGTAATGATTTTTTGATTTAACTCAAAGTATCAAGTTGAGACAGCAAGTGATAAAAAGTTAAATTACCTTTGACAACTTAAAGAACTACATTAAGACAACAACAACAGTGTAGTACAATCAACTTTTTGAACTTTCATTTCTGAGTTGAAACAATGATAAACTGCTAGTTCAGTTAACATGCAATTTTTAAGGCAGCAGGTGGACTTTCATTTGCAAGTTTAACTGACTTGAAATGTCTTACAGTGTGTCAGACATGACAGGCTTTTAAAAAAAAAAGAAAATGATGTGGCAGGCTAGTCCATTTGTAGCCTCTGTGGGGTCCAGGTATGCCTCATGCTGCGAGTAGTGACACTGACCCTGGGCAAGTGCAGAACTAGTGAGAAACAGTCAGAAAAGATGAGGAGGGAAAACTATGAGTGTCCTCCTCTAAAACCATTCCTGTTTGGGGGTGTGTCATTGTTGCCCCTAACAGCAGGCGCGCCAGAGGAATCTTGCATAGAAACTGTTTAGGCAGCCTGGTAGGACTGCATCTCTGATCTCAGTGCTGTCTGTGCTCTTCTTGTGGTTTGTGACAGATTGGATTCCTTTTCAAATACCGTGTGTGTTGTTTTGCAGGTGGAGGATTTCCAGTTTTTGGGAATGTGACCTTTTTTGCTGCTCTGATGGACCCGAGCAGCTTATATCGGGCCCACTTGAATGCTGCTCCATCCCCTTACTTGAAAGTCTCACACCTTTGTCTAATTTTCATGCATCTGTATTAAAGCAGTGCTTTTAGTTTGGAAAGACACAAACCGTTCTGGTGGGGATACAACTAGAAGTGCAGCAGTTGATGTAGTTGCTGACAGTCCATGTCTGTAATGTGTGAGCAGATCTGCAGGTTTGCCAGTGTACTTTCAGTCCAGGTGTTAGCAGTTCTAACTGAGACTGGGCTCGCCTTTAGCTGTTTGGTGTGGGTGTGTTTTAGCAGGATTGTCATGTGGTCAGATTTACCAAAATGGGGTTTGGGTTCAGCAGTGTCTGCCTTCCTGACGTTACTGTAGCAGTGGTCCAGTGTAGAGCTGCAGATTTCAGAGCGTGCAGCTCCTCTGGTTTATTTTCCAGAGAGGGGAGATTAGCAAACATAACCAGCAGAGTTAGCCTTCTGTGGGTAACCAAGTGACGGGGCCTCTGCTCGGCACCTCCCCACCTCCCAATGAGGACATGACCTGGGACATGACATGGGGCTCTGTGTGGTGTGATGTTGCACATTGTTTAGAGTCAGATCTGTTTTGCACCTGTTGTTTTCTTGCATCTTTGTACAGAACATCAGGGTAACAGTAAGAATGAACATCTGTTATGATCACATCATCGTCCTCCATGGATTGTGAGCCACATAAAACAAAGGGTAAAAGTACAGCAGACCGAGCTGCATGTGGTGAAATCTTGGAGTAAACACTTTCTGTCACGGTGCTGCCACCTTGTGTGCAAAGGTTTTTAAAAGAAGCACTTTTAACCTCTGCTGCAAGTTTTTGTTGTAAATGAAACATGAAATACATGCATGTGGAAGAAAACACTGAGAATAAACATTTTCAGTGAGAACGTACATGTGATCTGAAATTATTACAAACTGTAAATCACAAAATGTCACATGCAAGTAAAAATGTAAATTTCTGTATTGTTCAGAGTTTGTTTAAAGTGGACCTTCTTCTCCTTCATGCCTGTTGTGTAGCTCCTGCTCCTGTGGTAGATGTTCATGCTCCACTGTGAATCAGCTCCAGTCCAGGCTACACTTCCACCACTCTGAACTGGTGCCAGAAAAGCTCCAGGGCTGAGTGTGCTGTGTTAGCTGTGAGTGGGAGAGGGGTTGGCGGGATGTGCCACCAACTCAGCTCTCCGTAGTCATTGACTGGATGCACTCTGTTTAAGTTCAGCAATGAGCAGAGGAACAAGCCAACCTGAAGTTTCCATCAGAAGCACTGGGAATGCTGCAGCAAGTGTGTGGAGATGAGATGATGTCACACTCACATGTTTTTGAGTGGTACCAGAGGTTCACAGAGGGACGTGAGGTCAGGAAAGACGACCCCAGGACTGGAAGACCTCCAATAAACTGGAGTGACTCCATCGGCAGATGGAGCACGGGGATCGTTGGGACCCAGATGTTCAGTGATAATCTTCCAGACACCGTCCTAGTTCAAGCCCACCTCAGTGGAACAGTCAGCCATCGATCCCCACCTTTGTCTGCTTCTGGATCAGGATGATATCCTAGAGAGATGAAGTCCTTATATGGTCATCTCAGCCATACCGAAGCCCCACCCACCTACTGTTCAAGTCTTTTGTTTGCAAGGGGCAGCAAATCAGAGGAAGGCTGTCTTAAAGGGAGAAAAGAATGGGTTAAAAAGAGAAGAAATACTTATTTAATACGTATTTATTCCATAATTGATATTATAAAACTGCCTGTTTCAAACAGAAGATGTGTAGTTGCACATCTCTGCTTGTTGCAATTACACAATTTACTGCTGAATAAATCAGTACTGACATTACACACAACAGTCATTGCACAGAAATCAGTCATCGGGCTGTTAGAGGCAACGAGCCGGGAAGGTTTCACTTTTTAAGTTACGGTGCAATCTGTTCACAAACTGCCAATAAAAGAGTTTAACATGTGACATTGTTACCATGTGCAAACTTAAACAGGTCTTTCTGTGAACTCTAACTAGTTAGAGAAACCTTTCTGATTGCTCACATTTGCTTCATGCTGAACATCTGAGGAGACGGGATGGCCTCACTGACTACACTCAGCCAGGAACACAGTCAGTTTGAAGGGGGGGGGGGGTGCACAGGTCTTTGAGGAGGTTGCTTTTGTAATGAACTCTTAGCAGATTCTCTTGAGAAGACAGAGGTCATGGTTTTGGGTCCACTGTGACCTTTCTTGTCCTTTCTGTTCTCTGGCAGCTCTTAGAGACAAAAACAGCCTCAGAATGAAGCTGATGTTCCTCGTGAGGAGCAGTGAGACAGAAGGAGCTCATAGTTCACTCTTACAACCCAAAACTATATTGTTATGGACAAATGATCAGCCTGGTCCACTGCAGGGGCCAAAGGTCACATAAGAACATATAAGTAGTTGGGAGAATCAGCTTTGACTCATGGGTAATGTTTGTGAGGATCAGAGTCTGGCAGCCTCCATGCTGTTCAAACAGAAGCCTCGCTGCGTGCAGAGGTCAGTGTCCTCACTGATGACCTTAGATCAGGTCAGCAGAAAAGAGTCAGATTTTAAATTTCAGCTTGCTGTTGAGTCACGGGAGGCTATGCTGTAGTCACGCGAGACTTTGTGAATCTCGGCAGAATCGCCAATGGCGGCGTGATTCCATTTGCAAACATTTGAGTGATTAGCTTTTTTTCCGCCAATTTATAAAGTAGACAGGCTTAAAACTAACAAATCTAGATAGTTTTTTCAGCCTAACTTAAATTTTTTGCAGCAATCTGGAGGACTGTGAAGAGGACCTGGACAGTCTGTTGCGTTACATCGACGGGTGTTTTGAGCGAGTCGTTATGGGGAAACCCAACAAGACGTCGACTCCCTCCACCAGCAAGGGAACTCCGTCCACGAAAAGAAGCCGCCCCGAAGATTCCCTAGAGGTGGTATTGCCACCCACCACTAATATTGTGGGCATTCTGGAGTCCATTGACAACAAGCTGTCAAGCTTTGACGCCCGCTTGGCCCTGGTTGAAATCCTCCACAAGGAGTTTCAGGCCCCGCGGGAGTCAGTCGAGTTCAGCCAGCATCAGGTGGAAACACTGGCTGCTGAAAACGCTGTCCTCAGAGAGTCGGTGAATTCCCTCACCGAGGAAACGACCCGGCTCTCAGCTGAAAATAAGAAAATTAAAGAATCGATTATCGAGCTTCATGCCCGCAGCATGAGAGAAAATCTTGTGTTTTCAGGTATTCCGGAAAAGGCAGAGGAGGACCCGGAGGCTACAGTGAAGGAGTTTATCCAAACTCACCTGAAGCTCCCGGATGACACCGTGAAGACCATCGCCTTCCATAGAGTCCACCACCTGGGAGGAAAGCGACCCGGAGCACGCAGACCCAGACCGATCGTGGCCAAATTCGAACACTTTAAACAAAAAGAGCTGGTGAAGAGCCGCGGCCGGGAGCTGAGAGGGACGGACTTCAGCGTCAACGACCAGTTTCCAAAGGAGATTTTGGAGCGACGCAAGGTCCTGTTCCCCATCCGGAAGAAGTTCATGCAGGGAGGCTCCCGGGCTGTCATCGCCGTGGACAAACTGTATGTAAACGGACAGCTTTACCGCGACAAAAACACCACGCCATGGCTCTACTGATCGTTCAGGTGATCTGTGTCCACATTAACGCTCTTTTCTGAGTTTTTTTTTGTTTTTTTTGTTTTTGTTTTTCTACTTTCTCTGCAGTTCTCTAAATGTATATTCAACTGTCTAAATAGTACCAATAACGCCGATTAATGAGCATAGTGCCGTGATCACTTGTTTGTTTTGTTTAAAAGATGTTTCTTCTTCTTCTCCTCCTCTTTTTTCCTCCTCTTCTTATTTCAGTCTTATGTCACTCAGGTCACTTTTTTCACGTCTTTTTTATTTCTGCAATTAGCACGCCACACCCACCAACATACAGCGCATATACACACACATCTTTAGTGAGCACACAACAGTCCATCAGTTAGTTTAAATATGAGCACACTCAGATTTGTCTCATGGAATGTACACGGAGCTGGTTCGAGGGAAAAAAGACTAAAAATTTTTAATCAGTTAAAAGACTTAAAAGCAGATGTTGTTCTTTTACAGGAGACACACATGTCCAAAACATCTGTGCACACTCTCTCCTCTCCACAGTTCCCTCACACTTACTCAGCCTGCTACAACTCCAAACAAAGAGGTGTAGCTATACTGATTAACAGGAAGATAAACTTTAACATTAGCAACACTACAATAGACCCTGAAGGTAGATTTATAATACTTAATTTATCTATTCAGAATACAGATTTATGTATTGCTAGCATATATGGACCAAATGTTGATGACCCCTCCTTCTTTCATACTTTCTTCACCTCACTATCTGATCACTCTGACACTACACTAGTAATAGGAGGAGACTTCAACCTGGTACTTAATGCAGATATTGACAGGCTCAGTACAGCAGTGAGTCAGAGGAACTGGCAGTCTGCAGACATTCTTAAACAGTACATGAAGGATTTTGGTCTTTGTGATGCTTGGCGTTCACATCACCCCACTCTGAGGGATTATAGTTTTTTCTCACCAGTATATCACTCCCACTCCCGCATAGACTACTTTCTAGTTAGCAGCTCCATGATGATGGACATTACAGACACACAGATTCATCCTATCACGATCAGCGATCATGCACCGGTGTCTCTCTCTCTGACACAGAAAAAAGTTACACCACCAACCAGGAACTGGAGATTTAATACATCATTACTTAAAGAACAAGATTTCATTAATTATTTCAAAAAGGAGTGGTCAGCATATTTAGAAAATAATGATCTTCCGGAAATGTCACCATGTGTTCTTTGGGAAGCAGGAAAGGCAGTAATGCGGGGCAAAATAATATCTTACTGCTCGCATATGAAAAATAAAGAAAAAACACTTGTGTTAGAATTAGAACAGAAAATTAAATCTTTAGAAACTGCCTATGCCGCTTCACCACAAGAACATATAATTAACAACCTGAGGAAACTGAAACTGGAGTTAAATGAAATAACTGATAAAAGGACACAATTCATGTTGCAGAGGCTGCGTTTGGAAAACTTTGAGCATGGAAACAAATCTGGAAAATTCCTGGCCAACCAATTAAAACTAAATAAAGAAAAAACAGCTATTTATTCTATTAAAGATTCAACTGGTAACATTACTCATGACCCACAACAAATAAATAACTCTTTTAAAGACTTTTATGAAGCTTTATATTCACCACAGATTAACCCATCTGATACTGAAATGGAAGAATTTCTTAACAATATAATTCTACCAAAACTAGATGACGATCAAGCTGCAGCTCTGGATTTACCTCTTTCATTATCTGAACTTAGTGAAGCAGTACAGCATCTCCCAAATAATAAAGCCCCAGGTCCAGACGGTTTTCCAGCCGAGTTTTATAAAGAATTTTGGTCAGAGCTAGCTCCCATTTTTTTCAGAATGGTAACTCAGATTCAGAGTGATCACATCTTATCTCCAACCCTAAACTCTGCTAACATTAGCCTGCTTCTTAAACCAGGCAAAGACCCCACACTCCCATCCAGCTACAGGCCAATCTCTCTCATTAATGTAGATCTTAAAATAATTTGCAAAGCCCTTGCCAAAAGATTAGAAAGTATTACTCCATTTATTGTACATCCAGATCAAACAGGTTTTATCAAGGGTCGGCACTCAGCCAATAATACACGTCGACTGATAAATATAATAGACTATTGTTCTATTAACAAATTAGAGACGACAATCGTGTCTTTAGATGCAGAGAAGGCATTTGATCGGGTAAATTGGAAATTCTTACTAGCAGTTCTACAAAAATTTGGATTCGGTTCATCCTTTATAAACTGGATCAGAACACTACACAGCTCCCCAAATGCACGTGTTAGGACAAATGATCTCATTTCCCAAAGCTTCAGTCTGCAGAGGGGCACTAGGCAGGGCTGCCCACTCTCTCCCTCTCTTTTTGTAATTTTCATTGAGCCACTAGCGGCAGCAATCCGTCAAAATGCAAATATTAAAGGGATTCAAACTGAAAATATGAACCATAAAATTAGCCTTTATGCTGATGATGTATTACTTTTCCTGGGGAATTCACAAGCTTCTCTCTTGAAGACTATCACACTGATAGATAAGTTCTCATCTATATCCGATTACTCTATCAATTGGAGTAAATCAACAGTTTTGCCTCTGAATTGTAATTTCCATAGAACCCCAAGGGCCCCACTAAAGTCAGGAAATATTAGATATTTAGGCATAAATTTTTCCGCCAGGCTCTCAGACTTGGTAAGATTAAATCATATCCCCTTATTAAAAACAATAGAGGATGATCTCACACGTTGGAATAGTTTACCTATATCACTCATGGGGAGAGTTGCTGCCATTAAAATGATGGTCTTACCAAAAATTAATTATCTATTTTCACTGATCCCTAATAAACCTTCTATTCCTTGGTTCAAGTCACTAGATTCAAACATCTCAAAATTTTTATGGAAAAACAAACCATCAAGAATAAGCTTAAAAACTTTACAAAAGCCAAAACACAGTGGAGGTCTGGAATTACCAAACTTTTATTACTATTTCTTAAGCAATAGGTTGCAGTATATTTCAAAGTGGATCAAATCCAATTCATTAGACAACCCATGGCTGGATCTAGAACAGGAGTTTTGTGGAAAAATAAAAATCTCGAATCTACCTTTCATTAGCCCTAGTATTAAACATCATAACTGCTATAAAAGCCTTAGTATAAATACTTCTCTGACAGCTTGGTGGGAATTTTTGAAAATAACTAAATCTTCACTTATCCCCTGTAAGCTAACACCGATTTGGAACAATCCAGATATTTGTCAGAAAAAGAAAATGCTGAATTTTCCGTTATGGCGTGATAAGAGTGTAAATACTTTAGAACATATTATCCAAGATGGAAACCTTATTACATTCCAAGAACTTATGTCAAAATATAGAATTGGCAATGGTAGATTTCTGGAATATCAACAACTTAAGTCCATTTTACAGGGAAGATTTAACCTTAATCAGTTGAATCTAGAAATACCTACATGGGTAACAGAATTTCTTAACCTCTATACCCCAAAATTGTTATCAAAATTGTATAAATTATTACTGAAAACTGATGATTCAGTTTCCCTCCCAATTGCAAAATGGGAGCGTGATCTTTCTGTTAACCTAGATCAAAATTTATGGACAGAAATATGTTTAAATATCTTCAAAATGACTTAAAGACCCCAAGTACAACTTTTACAATATAAAATTCTCCATAGAACACACTATACTGGACAAAGGATGTTCCAAATGGGCCTTACACATTCAAACATATGCACCCACTGTACAAGCAATTCAGAGGAGAATTATCTACATGCTCTGTGGTCTTGTGTACCTGTTCAGAGATTTTGGCAAAGGATATGTAAAGACCTATCCACATGGTTTAGCTGTCGCGTCCCAACTTCCCCCAGACTATGCATCTTAGGTGACATCAGTGAATTAGTGATGGAGTCAAATATGTCACACATAGTTCTCACCGCCTTGTGCATCGCTAAGAAAACTATCCTTATGAATTGGAAGTCAAAAAATAAACTATGTATTACTCAGTACAGAAATTTATTAATAGATTATGTTAGTTTAGAGAGAATGTCTGCTTCATCTAACGATCAATTGGAGGAATTTGACTCTCTTTGGTTCCCACTGATCAGCTCCATTACTTAGTGGGGGTGGTTGGCTGTTGGTTCTGCCCCTGAGGTGCTTTGTAGGCGGTCGGGTGGGAGCTCTGGGGGCCTGTGTAGCTGGTAGCCTCCTGAGACTGGAGTCCTGGGGCGACCTTCTGGTGATGTCTGTGTGCCTGTTCTGGTTGATGGTGGTGGGGGCTTGGATGGTGCTGCCTTGCGGTCCTGGTTTGTGGTCCGGGGTGTTTGGGGTGATGGGTGCCGGCCCCCGGTCGGTTGGCTGGTCTTCCCTGGGTGGCTTGGGGGCTGGGCCCTGGGGCCCCGGGCCTGGGGCCGTGCCGGCTCCCGGTGGGTCCCCCCTGGCGCTGGGGGGTCTCTGCTGTCCCAGGCGCGCCACCGGGTGGGGTGGGTTGACCTAACCTGCGTTGGGACGTCCGGTCTGCGCTTTTGGGGCCCTGGGGTGCCTGCGCTGCCGGGGGGTGGGGTGGGGGGTGGGGACGGCGGTGGGGTGGTTGGTGGGGACGGGGCACCGTATTTCCAACTCAGGCCAGCATGTCCTGTCGCTTGTTTGTGTCTATTGTTGAGTGAATGGGCGTCTAGTGAGAGTGGGCTGCCCTCTATGATGGGGGCGGTGGCACCAGTCTCAGGTGCTGCAGTGCTCTGGGATGCTGTCACCATGGCCCCGGGCTCACCCCTCCCTGCCCTGTGCTGGGGTGTGGGAGGTCGGGGTGCCTACTGAGCCAGTGGACTGCTGGCTCTCTTCTTCCAGGTTGGGTGGGGTTTTTTTTTTTTTTTTTTTTCCACCTTCCTGGTCTTACCCCCCACCCCCCACCCCCACCCCCCCCCACCCCCCCACACACACACACACGTAGGGTGTAGGGTTGAGAGGCTGCGTGCAGAGTCACGCGGCCACTTGCATCTCCTTTTTATTGCACTATAGACATTATAATTCACAACACATGCACACATACTACACGATACATATAGGACCTTTGGGGCAGGCATGTTACACAGAGGTTGATGAGGGGCGGCCGCTGAGGTGGCCCCATTCAGATCCTCATTTCTGTCTGTCCCCAAATTTTATTTGCATTTTAGACATGGAGGGTTTTTGGGGGGGCAGTGTGGGCGAGCACTGACGTCCAGCAGTTGGTGCTTGTGGCACAACTGCCCCCTCAATTTTAACTGCACCCTATACACTTCATTCATTCACAACATAAACACATACACTTATAAGTTGGGCGGGGGGAGGGGGGGTGGGCCATCTCACACCCCGATTTCTTATGCCTCGCCCGGGGTCGGGGTCGGGTGGTTTTTACCCACAAGCCATCCGTCTGCTCAACTCTGAGCCCTAACTGGACCATTATTGCACAATGTAAATATTATAATTTATAAAAGTGTGTATAGTGTATAGTATATAGAATATAGTGTATAGTGTGAATTACTTTTTTTTATTTTTATTCTTCTTATTTATATGTGTGTGTATATTTGGTTGCAGGTACAAAATACATTTCACTGTGCATTGTACTGTGTATAACTGTGCATGTGACAAATAAACACTATCTTATCTTATCTTATCTTCCTTGGGGACCGGGCTGGCGGCATCTTGGGGTCACTGTTGGCCCTGGGGTGGTTTCCGCTCCCATCTTCAGAGAGTGGGTAGCTATGGATGAATGTGTGTCTTTGTATTTGTCACAGTCTTCGTGAGTATGGGTGGGCGAGTGAATATGGTGTATCTATGTTTATATGTGTGTGTGAGAGTGTGTTTGTGCATAAATGTGTACATGGGTGTGCTTGCCGGTGTGCGTGTGGTTGTATGTTTGGCTGGACCTGGGTCTGGGCCGGTGGCTTGCCTCCTGACCGCTCCTTGCTGGTTGCCTCTCCCCCCCTGCCCCCCTGGGGTGTGGGTACCTCCTGGTTCCTGGGTGGGGCCGGATGTTCTGATGTGGGTGGTGACCTGCTCCCCTGGGGGCTGCGGCGCGGGGCTGCGTTGGCTTCTTCGGCGTGGGGGGGGGGCCCTGTGGGGGCTCGGGCGGCCCTCGGGTGCCGGGGGCCCTGGGGCCCTGCTGCCGACCGTGCGGGGGGCTGGCCGCTGGGGGGGGGCTGGCTTCTCGTTGCCTCGGATGCTCTGGTGCCCTTGCTCCTTGGCTGCTGGGACTCCATCTGAGACCTCCGTCCTCCGTCTGCTGGGAGGGGTGTACGGTTGTCTTTGGAATGAGTGGCCGCGGGTCTTCGCAGGTCTTGATGGGCTGCTGGTGGCCTGGGCTTCCTGGGATTCTCTTTGCCTGCCTCTGGGTTCTGATGGGCGGGGCTGCGGCTTTATGCCTTCATTGGTAAGTACATTTCATGACACAAACACATACACCCACATAATGACACAAAATGGTTGGTTTGTATAACTATTCTTCTTTTATTTTTATTTATTTATTTATTTTTTTTCCCCACACAATCTTTAATTTTGCAGATATTGTCAATATCTTAAGTTTAACAAGTGGCTAACTATTTGGTTTACTTACTTGCACTCTTTCCTGTTTCTTTTTTCTATTTTCTCTCCTTTTTTTTCCCCTTTCTTCTTCTTCCTCTTTCCCTTTCTCTTTTCTTTCTCTTCTCTTTTCTATTTCTTAAGCCTGTCATTTCTGGCACAATTTGATAAATAGCATGTTAAAAATAATTCAAATAAAATAAAGGATTACACAGTAACAAGAGGAGCCTATAGAGAACCTATAGAGCTCATCTTGAAATAGCAAATATGTTTGGCACAACAATGCATTCAGATCACAGTTCTGTTTGCAAGATCTGCCAGACATGACAGGCAAAAAAAAAAAAAAAAAAAAATTTCAGAGTTCAGCTTCTCACTGCAGCAGTTTGTTTCTGTGTTAGCGCTAATGTAAAAATGTTGAACTCATTCAGAAACACATCTGTGTGCACACCTTTCACACACACACCGTTCACACACACCCAGGACTCATCAGTGTCTTCTCACCTGAATGTCCTCTGAGAACAAACGTGGTTCTGCCTCAGAGCAAAGGTACAGATGGTCAGGCTGTCTTCAAAACAGGCACATTAAATCCTAATCTTGATCACAGTTTCATTTTCCATGACAGTTAATACCGGCTCACAGAATGAAAAAACAAAGGAATTAGAGATGTTTCATATGCAGACGTGATCATAGCTCAGGTTTATGTGCTGCAATCATCGCAAAGACTTGTTCATGTCATCACTTACTCTCTGTAATACCTCAGTTATGGAGGTTTTTTCACTCACTGCACTCTTTTCTCCACATCAGCTTCGATGTGGTTTTGAATCCAACAGTAAATCTTCACGAGCTGTTATTGTGTGTGCAGGGTAAAAACATGTCTACACACCTAATGTATCCAATGACCTCAGCCCGTGTTACCATCCACCTGTCAGTCAGAGAGGCCACGCCCCTAATAATGGAAACAGGTGAGTTATAGAAACATCCTCCCCGTATAGCTGTTCTGAAGAGGAAATTATCCACAGGGACCAAAGTGGTTTGAGCTCTGTGTTTCTGAGTGTGCTTTCAGTTTGATTCTTTGTTTCAGTTTATGAAGCATGTTCTTGGTTTTATTTCAACTTTCTTTATTGAATTTTAACAGCTTGACATTAGATGTTAGATTCAACTCATTGTCATTGTGCACACAACGAAATGATCGTTCCAGATCACTCATCCAGAGACGAGCATCTGCGGTCATGCAGCCAGAGACCGGCGCTACTGTTAGGCAGTGTGGTTTAAGTGTCTTAACCAAGGACACAACGCAACACAGGGACAGGGGCTCGAACTGGCAACCCTCCGGCTGCAAGGCGAGCGCCTACCCACTGCACCACTGCTACATACGGTATTAATCAGTAGAACACTGAAAAAGCAGTTGTCACAAAGAGGAAAAACAAGAAGAAAATGTAAGCTAGTTTCTCCCTAACCCCCCCCACTCCCACCCCCACCCTGAACACTCCCCACTCTAGGTCCAAACACAGGATTGACATCTAGCAGAGATCCAGTCTCTGTAACTATACATAGGAACGCTATATGAACTTGCACATCCATACATCCACACACATTACAAAAAAACACAACACAACTAACAAAATAACAACAACAACAAAAACCAATAAAAAAGCCCAGCTTGCCTCTGTATCAGGGAGCAGAATGATGGTGCTTACTAAAGTCTTCATAAATTTGCTGGTACAGCCTTTAAGTGAAAATCTTAGTTTTTCCAGCTTGAACCTCCTCACCCAGTGCTCATAAGAGGGAGGAATGCATGATTTCCTATGTTCTTGGTTTTAGTTCCTGCTTCCCTTTGTGCTTTTGGTCATTGTGGCATCCCTGTGTCCAGTTTATCCCTCTGTGTCCTGGTCCTTTGTTTCCTGTGTTTGTGATACATCTGTTTGTTTACCTGTTACTCACTTCCTGTTCCTGTGTCATTGAGTTTTGTCTTGTCTTGATTAATTATTCCCAGCTGTGTCCCCACCTGTTCCTGTTCCTCTTGTTATCCTGTGGTGTATTTAAGCGCTGAGTTTCCTGCAGTCCTCGTTGTGCTGTTGTTGTCAGTTCCTGCTGCTGTGTGCTCTCCCGTCTCTGTTACTCCTCCAGTAAGTCTTGTATCTTGTTCTGCTGGCCCCGTCCAGCTCCGTCTCCTGTTTCCAGCAAATAAAAGCTGTTAAGTCAGTTCCTGCCTTAACCTGCCCGTCACACAGCTGTAAACATGTTTGTGGGGACTGACCCACTGTGGCGCCTCTGCTGGACAGCCGAGGAACTGCAGGCTTTGGTGCACTCTGTGTTGGCTTCAGGAGGTTTTAGCTTTAAACAATTTTATATTACACTACTAAAGATTAAATCAAGACCGTCTGTGTGATCCTCCTCCTCCTAACTCAAAGGTCCTCAGGGTGCTGTGAGTCCTCTTGGGTCACAGTCCTTTCAGCGAGGTTAGCGGTCCCGGCTCATCTCCTGTGTGGAGTGCAGCTTCATCCTGGTTGGGCAGACTGATGTCTGAGAGGGAGCTGGTCTTCAGAGTCCAGCTGCTTCTGACGGTCATCGGTGTTCTCGCTCTCTGATGACCTGACAGTCCTGAGTGAGGACAGAGGTCACTGTGCTCTAAACACCTTCACTGATACAACGTATCTCAGTGTGCCAGCATAAAACGTCTGATCAAACACAAAGTAACCTGAGGACGGTTCAGTCAGGTTTAAATCTTAGTCTGAGTAAAGCCCATTCATACAGTTTCCAGGGTAACGGACACCCCTCTGTTTGTGCTTGATTACATCACACAGGGAGCACTTCAGACCCACCCAGTGTCTTCTCTCAGCTTCTCTGGGCCAGTCAGAGTTTAGTTAAGAGGAACTAGCATTATTCTCATTACCTGAACACCTGTCTGTGTTCCTGCAGGTAGATCTCAGGTGGCCTTCTCTGCTTCGCTCACCAGCACCTCACAGTGGACCCATCAGGGACCGTTTAAAAATGTGAGCCCACTGGTGTTCAGGGAGGTGAAGACAAACATTGGCAATGCATACGACCCAGACACAGGTAAGACTCACCTGGTCAGGTCCAGGGAGGGGGGGTCTCTGAACATGAAGGAAGTCTTTATCTTTCTCCTGAGATGATGCCTGAAGTTCTTCTCACAGTTCTCACCTTAGAATTTATTTGATGAATTTTCTTGTAGTTTTATGGTATTTTGGGGCAGGAAGAATCAAGACTGATCTGAGCTCTGAACTAGTTTCCTGCATTTAATAACAGACTGTTTGTCCCCGTGTTTCATCTGCAGGCGTCTTCACCAAACCCACAAACGGACTCTACAATATTCGCTTTACTGGGAGCATCGGAAAGTCGGGATCCTTAAATGCAGCAGTGCTGAAGAACGGCGAGAATATGTTTGCCATCTACAACACAGTGGGCCGCATCAGTTCGAATGCCAACGGTATGACGCTGGTGCTGAATGAGGGCGACCGAGTCTGGGTCGTCCTCTGGCCAAACCAAAGCATCAGTGACAAGAGTGGCCTCAGCACCTTCAGCGGCTTCCTCATCTTCCCCATGTAGGTGGAGTCATGAAGAACCTGGAAATCTGCAAAAGTTTTATGCTTTTTTTGTTTCTTTCTTCAGCTTTCAGCAGAGACGAATGCACTTTTCTTCTCTCCCCAGCCCGTCCTTTTTTTATCCTGCTTTGCTGCTTTAGAGCCTCTCTTCACACAGCTTCTGAACTAGAATTTATAATTATGGATCTGATCAGCTGGTCTCTCAACACCATTATTTTGATCAAATTTTCACCATGAGGAGTTTGGGGAAAGGAGAACCCTATTCCCTCTTATCCAATTGACATTTCCCACTGGCTACGTCATTCCTGTGTGGTGTGGAAGATGACGTGCCTGGCCGTACTGTCGATGGAGGACACACACATATTCGGCTTATTGACACTGGGATTTCTCTGAATTGGACCTGGAGATACCTGGCTTGTCGTTACAATTCAGGAAGCAATTCTGGGCAACTGTCTGGCCTTAGTAAAGCTGCTTATGATGGGTTATGCAGAAAGGTACAGACTCAAACTCAGACTCAGTATACCTGGAGCTGATTGGAGGGATTAGATCTTGGAGAGTTACCTGTTTCTGCACGGCAGAGGACTGAATAACAGGGGTCCGGATGACTGGATTGGATTTTTTTTCTCGCCACTGAGAGGTACCAGAAAGACTGAAGGCTGTCAACAAATTAATCAGTACAGTCTGTACCCAAACAAGTCATAGAATCAGGAATTTGGCTCCCTGGCGGCCTTGGACTGCCACTTATCTCCTGGATGTTTGTAAACAGATGCTCTGGTTCTTAATTGATTCTTGATTCTAAATTTATATTCAGTGATTTTGTCCTGAATTTATTCTAAATTCTAAATTTATGTACAGCACTTTGGTCAACTGTTGTTGTGTTAAATGTGCTATATAAATAAACTTGACTGTAACTGTTTGTCAGATTAAGTTTGTTGTTTCTTGATCGTGATGCCATAATGTTGTGTTTGAAGAAATCCTTCGCCGACACAGTCTCAATGAATAACATAGAGTTTATTACAAAAAGACAATATCAAAACAGACGCTCGAGACATCTGGGTGAAAGAAAGCCAAAGATCTTCTGCACACCTCAACAAAGGGAACACAAAGATTATATAGGGTTGGTGAAACCCCCCACATTCCTAACTTTCCATATATGGCTACAAGGAACAGCTTCAACCCCTAACCTATAGCTGGACATATGGTCAATTCCTTATATGGAAGGCCAGAGAGGCCACAAGGGGTCCTCTCTGCATTCCTTTCTACTGAGGCCAAACCTTTATGTTCATCTCAAGTTACCCTTTTGCGCAAATCAATAAAGGCCTAAAGGAAAGAGACCATATATGCATATATAGGGTTTAACATAGCAGTACAGACACCACATATTTCCCCCCTTCGAGACTTCAAACTAAGTCTCGAAAGACAAAGAACAGGTGTGGGAGCAAAAACCCCTACTTAATCAAGGCTGGAGAAATTCTCCCACGATCCTGCTGCCCACAGTGATCACCTTTGGCACCCCAGAGGAACTCAAAAAGAAAAAGGGAGTATTAATGATTGTCATGTGACCATTTAGCAAATACACAAGAAAGCCTCAATAAACAAAATCAAAAAAGTGTCCATTAGATCAGCTGGTCGACCCATCGGACTTCTCTATGGACCTTTCCCTGCCTAATTCCTTAATTTCCCTAGAATCAAGTACAAGAAAAAACATCTGAGGTCCCAATGTACTTACCAAATGACAAAGACATCATTCTTAAATTGATTTAACCAAAAATGTTATGCATACATGAAAAGCTGTCACAGGTTAAGTCCAACTATTGTGTTACTGTAGTGCACAAAAATGAAGCAATATTTTATTATCATGTAAATTCAGCCAAACATAAGAATATCAACTGTAGTTCTCCAGCAACGTTGGCTCCTTCATGTGGTGTCCATACTGTGTTGAACCCCTCATCTCAGCGGGTTCCTAAACACCTTTTCTGAAAGAGACAAGAAACACTGAACAGTACCTTTTGTAAAAGCAACAAATAAAATTGAAAAGATCAAATGTTAATTATTTCCTTTTTAGATAAATGTGAAATTTCCTATTTTTGCATTTCCAAATTATCTTACTTTTCTCATTTCCCCCCTTGGAAACATCACATCATTATATAAGACATAAACAAACAAACAAACAAACAAAGAAAAATTAAGAATGGTTAGTAACGATCAATTAAGTGAAAACTAATAATAAAAACAGATATGAAAATTATAATAAGACTAAATGTAAAAGATCTAATAGGATTACACATCAAGGTGAGTATTGCTCCACCACTCCTTCTCTCACCACATCCATTATCAACATCCAAGTCAGTTCTCCGCATGCTGACAAATCTGAACAACACAATTTTTCAAAACCCCATTCATTTTTCACAAATTCCTTGGCTCTGTAGATGATAAACATCACCAAGGCGCTATTTAAGTCCCAGTTTTTTCCAAGACCAATCTCACAGTCTTATCCACAAACTCTTTTCCATTGTCTGAAAATATCCAATCTTAAAATCCCCATCTGCTTATCACTTCTCTGGACAGAAATTTAGCAAGAAACTGCACTTTTACTAATGCATAACCAGAGCTCAGTTTGTCATTCACACGATTAACAACACTCCAGATCTGCCTCACGCAACAGCAGGACATGCAAATCTGACCTAAGTCTGGAGTATCTCTCAGCCTCTCGCACACAGTCATGTGGTTCACCGTCTTTTGGTTTTGGCAAGTTTTTTGGCTAGGTTAGCTGTGACGCACCTCACTAAGGTGACAACTTCCTGCTCCAAGAGCCTATGATAGTCTCTAAGTATGGACATAGTCAATGTATATTTGCCATAATTCAGCAAGTT
Source organism: Archocentrus centrarchus (assembly GCF_007364275.1). Lineage (NCBI taxonomy): Eukaryota > Metazoa > Chordata > Actinopteri > Cichliformes > Cichlidae > Archocentrus > Archocentrus centrarchus. Next base: position 34,551,691 of record NC_044369.1, on the reverse strand, counting down.
TCTGAGACTATGATGAGTAAGAATTGTCACTCAATAACCCCATCGTGACCAGTGATGCTTTGTCATACATCCATGAAACCCCACTAGGACTCTATAGCATAGTGGTCGTCCCATTTCCACTTCTGAATAAGCGATAGAATAGTAAGAAATAGGTTGGGAATTTGTTCCTGTTCCAGTTGGCTGACAAAGAACTCCACACGCATACTTACCACCAGTAGAGGCAGACACATACAACAAAAAAGGTTCTTAGAATAGTCTGGAAGTGCCAACACTGGGGCTTCTTGCAGCCTCTGTTTAATTGTTTCAAAGGCCAAAATGCCATCTTGCGTCCAAGAAAGATTACAATGAAGTTGAGCATTTCCCGTGTCTTTGATCGTGGCTCTCAAAGGTCCTGTTAAACTGGCATAATCTTCAATCCATACTGACGAATAGCCAACAATTCTCCGCTTCCAAGAGTCCTTCAATTTGTGGCTTGATTCTTCAGATTGCCTCTTCTTTCGATGAATATTGATCCTTCCAGGGGGGTCTGACCCCTGGTCTGAGTTCCACCTTCACTGGTTGAGCTGACTTCTCCAGTCCAATATCAGTACTGTGTTGAAACCACAAACATTCTGGAACTTGTCGTAGCATCTCCTCTTTCAGGAAATTTGAGTCCACTTTGACACTACAAGTTGATTCATGAGTCATTCATGCAGCCTGTGGCTGTCCTTTTCCTCGAGTAGAAATCATGATTTTGATAAATCGTTGATCCTCACTCATCCAGATGGCATGATTCTCTTTGAGTGGAGCAAAAATAGCTCCTTCCACTTTTTTCATCACTTCTCCTAGGTCCTTCTGCTTATAATACTAAGACACCAACAAAGTTACATGTGGCACACTTTTCTCAATGTTGAATTCTTTCTGCAAAAATTCACTTTCCTCTATCTTTATAGCTGCTCCTTGTGGTCCCAAGATTATTCAGCTTGAAGAGAGTTGAAACTGACTGTTGGCAACTCAACCATTCTTCTGAGTTTGATTTAACAGCATCTTTGAAATACTTGAGCGTGCAATGCCACAGGTGTATGTTCTGATACCAATATGGGCAACGTGATCTTCAGGTTTTTATAGCAGAGCTCGATTGGTTTAGTAGGAGGAACCAACTACTTTACTCCCTTAAATTCGATTGTCCTTACATATTGTCCTGACATGGGGAGATGTGTAGCATCTTCAGGTCGCACACAGGTGAAAGCTGCTCCACCATCCGTCATCATCTCCAATGGGTGATTATTCACTTCCACCTTTACTGTTGGATCTTTCTCTGGTCCTGATGCCACCAGCTGACACCTCCCACTCGGATTCTCTGGGCATCCCTAAAATCCTAGTTCCGGTCCCGTGAAAGGGTTTGCCGGGCCTCTGGATCCGCTTGGTTGGCCTCTAACTCCTCTGAATCTTTTGCATTCACGAGCAAAATGGCCAAATTAGATAAGATAAGATAAGATAGTGTTTATTTGTCACATGCACAGTTATACACAGTACAATGCACAGTGAAATGTATTTTGTACCTGCAACCTTATATGCACACACATATAAATAAGAAGAATAAAAATAAAAAAAAGTAATTCACACTATACTCTATATACTATACACTATACACACTTTTTAAATTATAATATTTACACTGTGCAATAATGGTCCAGTTAGGGCTCAGAGTTGAGCAGACGGATGGCTTGTGGGTAAAAACTCTTCTTCAACCTTTCAGTCTTAGCCCTCAGGCAGCGGTAACGCCAGCCTGATGGGAGCAGGGAGAAGAGAGAGTGTCCGGGGTGGCTGGGCTGTTTTAGGATCTTCATGGCCCTCAGCCTGCACTGCTTGGTGTAAATGTCCTGCAGGTTGGGGAGGGTGGTTCTGATGGTCCGTTCAGCTGAACGAACCACCCTTTTTAGGGCCATGAAGTCCTGCTTGGTGCAGTTTCCCATCCAGGTGGTGATGCTCCCACGCATGATGCTCTCGATGGTGCAGGTGTAAAAGTTCCTGAGCACCTTGAGTGGGAGCTTGAAGTCTCTCAGCCGCCTGAGGAGGTAGAGACGCTGTCTGGCCTTCTTCACAGTGATGTTTATGTGATGAGTCCAGGACAGGTCCTGTGAGATGGTCACTCCCAGGTATTTGAAGGTGTCCACTCTTTCCACCTCAGCACCACTGATGACAAGTGGATGGTAGTCCCTCTGCTGCTTCCTGCTGAAGTCCACGATCAGTTCCTTCGTTTTGCTGACGTTGAGCAGGAGGTGGTTCTCCTGGCACCAGTTCTCCAGGCGGGAGACCTCTCTCCTGTAGGCTGTCTCCTCATTGTGAGAGATTAGTCCCACAACAGCAGTGTCGTCAGCAAACTTGATGATGACGTTGGACTCTGACGTGGCCTCGCAGTCATGGGTGTACAGTGAGTACAGCAGAGGGCTGAGCACACAGCCGTGGGGGGATCCAGTGTTGAGGGTGAGGGAGGATGAGGTGAGGTGACCCACTCGTACCACCTGTGGTCTGCTGGTCAGGAAGCTGTGAACCCACCTGCACAGGGATGGGCCCAGGCCCAGGTCCAGCAGCTTAGAGACCAGCCTGGAGGGAACTATGGTGTTGAATGCTGAGCTGTAATCTACAAACAGCACTCTCACATAGTTCCCCTTACCAGTGTCTATGTGTGAAAGGGTCTTGTGGAGGAGGAAGGATATGGCGTCATCTGTGGATCTGTCTGGCCGGTATGCAAACTGTAGTGGGTCGAGGGTGGTGGGCAGTGAGGAGGTGATGAATGTCTTGATGAGTCTCTCAAAACACTTCATCACCACAGAGGTGAGTGCTATGGGCCTGAAGTCATTGGGGCTGCTGGGGTGTGGTTTCTTTGGGACAGGGACTATGATGGACTTTTTAAAGCAGGTGGGAATCACACACAGTTTCAGTGAGAGGTTGAATATCACTGTAAACACAGGTGCCAGCTGGTCAGCGCAGGTCTTAAGGACACGTCCACTAATACCGTCTGGTCCAGCCGCTTTCCTGGTGTTTACACGTCTAAACGCCCTCCTCACGTCGCGCTCCGTCACAGTGAGTGTCCACAGTTGTAACACCCTTCTGAAAACTGAAAACTGCAAATTTAAATGAAAAATACCTCCTCTTCCAAGATTTCCTCGTCCTCTTTCCCTCCAGGGTTGCACTGGATTATACACTGACTGAGGGTAAGAGGCCACTGGAATCACCGATGATGGCTGAAACAGTTGAGGTTCAGCCTGATGGGCCTGCATTTGTATTGCTGGTTGGTTCACTGGAGGCTGACTTTGCATGACCACAGCTTGCTTCTTTTCCTTCCTCTTACTCTCTCCCAGTTGTACCTGGTTGAGCTTTCTGAGTGTCTCTGACATGTCTGTATTCTGCCAGGGATGGTACTCCATTGTCTGTCCCCGTATAATTACTGGACACATCTTTTCAGGCGTTTTTCTCTTCCTTAGACGTAATGTCATTGCTGATCTCTGAGATTCTTCCTTTTGAAGCTCTTTTTTCTGAGCCCTCAGTTCCTTTAGTTGGTTCACCAAAGCGGTTTGACTAGTTGAAACAGTATCTTTATCCAAGTATGATAAGCACTCATCGATACTTCTTTCAATATCTCTTAATGTTCTTTGTCTGTCTTCTTCAATTCTTGTGTTGGATGCAGATGGGAGGAACCTTCTTGAAGAAGAACCTTTGCTTTCCCATTCTTCATCACTATCTCCATCCACACTCTCCTCAGAAGTGTCGTCTTCTGAGTCTTCTTTTTTCTTCATCTTTCCTCCTTTCTTTTCTGCTTTCATTAGTATCCGCCTGATTTGAGGATCATATCCACCCACAGTTCTTTCCAGGTCGCTTCCCTCATCACCTTGTTCTTCCATCCTTCTGTTACTAGTCTTCAAGGTTGATGTCTTCTTTTTACTTTTAGAGCTTGGAATCAGTTTTATAGTCATCTCCGCTTGTCCCACTTCAATTACTCTGTCATTGTCATCCTTAATGTGATAATTGCCATCCTGGTTAACCACTGGAAGCTGAGGGTATACTTTTTCAAACTTAAGCTCCTTTTCGTAAGAGGGGAGCTTCTCCACTGAAACGAAATGTGAGAACGGTAAATCAATTTCAGCCATCAGTTTCTGCGTTAATTTTGTATTCTTCTCAATATCTTCCAGGCTTTTATTCTTCTTGTCCTTAGTTGCTTGCATCAGTTTCTGCCCTTCTTTTTCAAAGAGCTGAAGGACATCAAGTTCTATTTGCCATTTGTGTTTTCGTCGTTCTCCTTTCTTCCCCTTCTTTTGTTCCACTTTGTATGTAGACACAAGCACCTGTATGGTTTGAATTACATCTGGATTTAAAGTTCCATCTTTAGGCCAGGGTTGATCAATATGTGGCCATCGTTTATGCCATTTTTTTGATGTCTTTGCAATGAGTAATTTTATTAATGAATCACTCTGTTGAACTACCTCTACTGGGGTAATTGCTTTCAAAACTTTGGTATCATTGTCAGACATTTTAATGAACTCTCAAATTTCCCCCTTTTTTTTTTCACTTAATTAATAAATTTTCAATGAACTTGTTTTATTTGTAATTAATCAATTTATTGTAATCAGACAATTTTATTTACCTATTTATTTGTTTATCATTAGCAATAATTGATAATTTTTCCAATCTTAAACTGATTATTTATTAGTCACTCAGCCACAATCTGTAAATACTAAATTGTCAACACCAGAAGAGATACAAACGTGCTGATACAAAAACTATTCACCCCACTATAACGATATAACTCAAATTTGTCCAAACCAGAATAAAGCTCAATATGCACCACAAGACACACAGTTACTAATATCAACAAAGTGTAAACCCATAAATGTGTCCAATCTGTTGCCAAATTGTCAGAGAATTGAAATCAAGCAGATGTTCTATATGAAATGCCAAATATATGTCTATAAAATATGTAAATGAAAACAAAGTAAATATGCACTCACAAATGTTTAAAGAACATATCAGAAAGAGTTTGTGAATAAGAAGAACACTGGCCTTTAAAGGAGGTTGATCCACTGGCCTTCAGGCTCTGGCCAGATGTCTCCTCTGGCTGTGTCTGTGCTGCCTTGTCTCTCATGCAGGGCAAAGAGAAAAAGGCAACAATTAGTTCAGGTATTAACATATAAAATCACACATACATATAATAATATCTGTCCTCCACATAGCACTGCCAAGCACATCACACACCCAAACCATTCGTGCTTCGTTACATCCAGCTCTCAGAATGTCCTTCACTGTGGGGCTCATAAAAACATCTCTCTATAAACCCATTACTTTAGAACCCACTTTATTTCTTTCTCTCTTTTTTGTTTTCTTTTTAAGGAACCATAAAACTAACAAAATCCCTCTGTCATCAGAGACCTCTTACATAAAGATGCACAAATTGTAAGAGCACAAAAACAAGATCATTAAGACATTTAAACTATAAATCCCTCAAAGAAATGTCTGAATTTCTAACAATAACAGACAACTCATGTGTTGTGTATTTTACCAATAATATAACATCTATAACCTCTATGTTTAATTCTTATTTTACTTCATTCTTTAACTTTTTATTTGACTTCATTCTTCTGACTTCAAAATTATACATCATAGACACAATTTCCAACTTAATTTAGTATTCTTCAATCAGCAGATATTTTAGATAAATGGGTTCTGCTCACCCGCTTTTTATAGAGGCCTCTGTAGCTGTCCGTTGTGTCCAAAATGTATTTCGATCCTGCCTTTCACGCTGGGTCACCAAATTGTAGTAATTTTAAAAATAAACTTCTGTTCATTTAATAAAAGGTGCAGGAGGCGCTCAATTAATCTTTTTCTTCACTTCTTCCCATTTTTCTCATGCATGTATTCACTTTCACTTCTACTCTTTTTAAATCTTGTCTCTCTTTCCTTAACACTATTTCTCTCTCTCTCCCTTTTTTTTCTTTTCAACCTCACAAATACTTAATGAAAATTTTTGTATTTGTGTTGTAGCTTTTGTATTTGACCTGACACCTCTGGGCCACCGTACAGTACAGACACCACAAGTTGAAAACTGAAGTTCAGAAAAACCTAAAAGTGAGTGAAAACACTGAAAGTGGACTAATGGTTGAAGAAGAGGTTTTGCCCATGATTGGCTCCTGCAGCTTCAACATCACTCTGACTGGTTCCCAGCATCTGTCCACCTTCAGTATCTGGCCTTGTTATTCAGATTCTGCTGCTCAGTCAGTCTGCTCCAGCTGAGATTCCTACACCTGTGGCTCTGCAAGTGTGCATACTCATTTAAAATGCTGCATGTTCTAAATATGTGTTCATTAGCACAAAGGTCTGAGCTGGAAAATGTAAGCAAATAAAATGATGAATCTTCACATTCTTGTTTGCCCTTGCAGTGACTGAGTACCTAATCTGTTTTCCAGGAATCTTCCCCTCCTGGTTTGGTTCAATAACCTCTGATGTTTGATCATGTTTTTGGTTCAGTATCTCTGCCTTCAGTTCCACAAACTCATGGTTGTTTGAGTTGTTCAAACATTAACTTTGTTCAGTGCATATAATGAAAGCTCTGATGCTCTTGATCCAGTTGTCTCTGAGCAAAGATGATGTCCGCCTGGTTTCTGGTGCTGTTGGGGGTCTGTGGTCTGGTTGGAATCCAGGCTCAGTATGATCGGATTCTGAATCCTGAGAGAACCACAGAAGAAGAGCTGCGAGTCCTGGTGCAGCTGCTGGCAGTCAGAGTGGAGAAACTGGAGAAAGAGAGTGAAGCCAGAGGTCAGTCTGCTTTATAACACCTTCTTGGGGGTGGGGGTTTGGGGGTTTGGGGGGGGTGCAGCGTGGGGCTCGCTTCCAATAATCCCTCAGCCAGACGATCCTCTCACTCTCGCTTCCTGATCCTGGATCACCAGTGGTCAGAAACGGGATCAGCTCGGCTCTGCACACAAATGATCCACACGTCACAAAGAAGGCATGTCAACAAGAAAACACAGAGCATAATTAGGCATCCTTGTTCAGGAAGAACAGGTGAGTGATTAGAGATCACAATCCGGTGCGCAGATCGCTGCCGGAAGAGGCTGGTGGGGGGTAGAATAATCACAGAACCTGCCTAGGACATGACACACCCATACACAAACAAACACAAAAACAAGAACATGGGAGGATGCCAGCCTGGAGAGAGTCTTATTCTTCTTTTCAACAAAAAAGAATCCTGCTGCTAGGGGAGAAGAAGAAGGACGAATTATACCGGCTTTCAGGGAGTCGTGTATATATGTGTCTCTATAACTTCTCTTTCAGCTTTAGATAAACTATATAAATGACTAGATGGCAGTGACACTCCAGGAAAAAGGTCTATGGCACAATTGTAAGGGCGGTGTGGTGGAAGAGACAATGCTAGGTCTTTGCGAAACACCGCAGCCAAGTCATGGTAACAATCAGGTATACTGGAAAGATTGGGTGCATCTGAACCATTGTTGTTTTCGGCAAGCATTTTAGTTTTAGTTTTAGTCAGCTTTAGTGGGAAAAAAAGAATGAACTATTAGTCTTTACAAATTAATTTGAATAATCAGTAGTAACAGTGGAATGAATTACTCAAAAATGCAGTGAACAAAAACATGTCACTTTGGCAATTGGGGCTTTAATTCTCAGAATTTGCTAAAGTGCAGTGAACATACATATGCTTAAAATATTAGCAATGGATGAGGAACACATGCTTAACTTGACCTTGTCTACCAGGGTAATTAAGTTGCATATTATATATGAAACAGACACCACACAACACCGGGCTATCTTTAACTAGTGCAAACTTTCTAAACCAAAGTAATAAAATGAATCTTTTGCACTCTTATCAAAGTATGAAACAAACATGAGACGCTTTGAAACATAAAATGAATAAAACAATCCCTGAATACTGTAAATACTTTAAACATTGTATTGGATCTTTGAACCAAATTAAATAAATAAATAACAAAAATGTTTAACAACATGGTTTGGTGGGGGGGGGCCTACCCCTAGTGCAGTTTCACAACAAGTACAAACAGAATATAACAGTAACATATCTGTACTAATGATAGTAACAGCTTGCTAACAAGGTGGGCACGCCCCTTCGTGCTACGTCCAGCGTCCGCCATGGTCCATCAGTGATTAAAGTAATGGAGGTGGTGGGCGTGACCAAAGATAGATGGGATGCAGCAGCATTACTGATTAGCTTTTGACTGACAGATTACAAGCACATTAGGCAGACCTGTCATGCACTTTGGATGATTGACGGAATGTCCATTAACCTTCTCGTCTAGTTTCATCTCATCAACAAAAACTCACAGACGGCTCATCAGGTTTTAGTCATCAAAGAGCCACGTTTATCTCGTCATCGTCTCATTATCTTCAGGAAAAAAGCGTCGTCGACGAAATGATTTCATAGTTATTGTTAAGGAAAACAACACTGATCTAAACCAGGGGTTTTAGACTGTGAATGGGATGGAGGCTGGGCTGACAGAAGACAGTGTTTATGACAGTTCTGACTCCAGGTGGAGATGGGAGGATGCCACCTGGAGAGAGCAGGGACCATGACAGAAAGCCTGATGTTTGACCCACAGAGGACTGACTTTGTGAACGGCTGCCAGGAAATGTATGAACGGTTCCAAGAAGATTAAAGAACCCATAAAAACAAACATGACCACCCCCACCCCAGGGCAGAAAGCTGCAGGCTTAGGTCCACAGAGAGTTCTCCTGCATAAAACCTTCTGATTTCCTGCAGGTAAAGCTCAGGTGGCGTTCTCAGCCTCGCTCATGAACAGCAACGGGGAGTGGAGAACTCAGGGCCCGCATATCAACGACGTCAGGCTAATGTTCCAGAAGGTGACGACAAACATCGGCAACGCCTACAACCCCAACACAGGTATGACTCACCTGGTCAGCCCAGGGCATGAGCAGAGATCTGAGCACAGCAGGGAGCACGGTTTGTTCACTTTAAAGCAGGAGTCATCACCTACATCTGTCCAAGGGCCTGACGCTCTCATAAAGTAAAATAAAACTTGTATCCTCAGTAATATATTATCATTTGATAGATCAATTTTCCTTTCAAATTTATGCTATTTTTAATGATGTGATGTGCAGTTCTTGCACTCACATGTTCTTCTCTGTTAGGATGAAGGTTGTTATGGAGACAGTAATTGTGCACAGTTCTCATTGTAGATATGATGAGTACGGAAACAATAAAATGTTACATGAGAGCAACAAGTTTATCTCTGCACAATCTAATTTTCAAAAGTGTTTTTGTTGTAGATTTGTCTTAAGTGAATATAGAAACATGAAGGCCCAGTTTCCCGTACAGGGATTATGTCTAATCCTGGACTAAATATTTTTTCCTATTTTGGTCTTCACTGACTTTTTACTTTTAGCCTAGGACCATGCTTGATCCATGACTGCAAAACCAGCTGGAAGAGTTCAGCTGTAAAACCTTCTAAATCTGCCTCAACACTTTTCTTTTATTAGAGCTTTCTTTTTTTAATCTGGATTTTATGGTAAATTTTAGTAATTTCATTTCACAGGTGATGGTGAAGTGCCTTGCTTTCAAAAATGTAAATAGAGAAATTTATCTACTTTCTTTTCAAAATTGATTCACATAGTACAACTGCAATGGCACAAAATGGCAGCACATTTATATTAACAATAACAGAGTAATAGATAGATCTTGAATAATCAGGCCCCATCTGTGAGAAATCTTGGAGTCATTTTTGACCAGGATATGTCCTTCAATGCACATATTAAACAAATATGTAGGACCGCTTTTTTGCATTTGCTCAATATTTCTAAAATTAGAAACATCCTTTCTCAGAGTGATGCTGAAAAGCTCATTCATGTATTTATTACTTCTAGGCTGGATTATTGTAATTCATTATTATCAGGCTGTCCTAAAAGCTTTCTGAAAAGCCTTCAGCTGATCCAAAATGCTGCAGCTAGAGTACTGACAGGGACTAGAAAGAGAGAGCAGATTTCTCCCATATTGGCTTCTCTTCATTGGCTCCCTGTTAAATCTAGAATAGAATTTAAAATCCTTCTCCTCACATACAAGGTCTTGAATAATCAGGCACCATCTTATCTCAAAGACCTCATAGTCCCATATCACCCCAACAGAGCACTTCGCTCTCAGACTGCTGGCTTACTTGTGGTTCCTAGGATACTTAAGAGTAGAATGGGAGGCAGAGCCTTCAGCTTTCAGGCCCCTCTTCTGTGGAACCAGCTCCCAGCTTGGATTCAGGAGACAGACACCCTCTCTATTTTTAAGATTAGGCTTAAAACTTTCCTTTATGATAAAGCTTGTACACTCACAGAAATATTTAACCCTAACTTTTAAGATTTATGTAATTTTATTACATGACAAATTCCCATTTACTTTTTTTAGATAATTTTAACACAAACCTATCAAATAAACCTTACATGATGCATATTCATTAGTGTAATAAAGCCTATTTATTTTAAATGCATAATCATCAAGTTTATGTATTTACTATTATTAAAGTATAATTAAATTAAATTAATAATAACAAGTGTATTTATTTCAAATACATAAAGTATATTAGCTGAATTGCATAATAATCAGGTTACCTAAACAAAATAAATAGCACATATTTCTTTTAATTACATGTCATTTATGGTTATTTAATAAACCAAATTAATCAAAATGCATCACATTTATGCAATTCCTTTCCATTCAGTACAATCTTAATGACAATCAGACCACCTTGTTCATTCAACAGTTTTATTAACATTAAAACTTGACATTAAACATTAAAAACATGAAATTACACAATTTAAAGCACTTTTTTGTAGATTAAATATCTTTTAAACACATAACTAGGTCCTATTAAATCTGGGAAGAAAGACAAATGTAGTTTGAGCTGAGCCACTGCAACACTGCCAGCTAACACACTTTAGAAACTCCATCTATGAAGCCACCTACACAGCCACACTCACAACACTCCCATTAAATGCTTCAGCATCATAAGAAAACAAAACAAAAACAGGTATTTCCCTGACACACCCTTCAAGAACTAAGGGGTCATTTGAACACAAGATCCTGTCTGAGAAAAAAGAAAAATCAGGTAGGGGCTGTGTAAGTGCATTGTTGCCAGCCAAATCACTGGAGCAATTTGATTTTCAGTGCCTGTACTTTTGGTGAAAGCTTGGTTGAGTCCAGGTCCATCAGGATTTTCTGGTACACCTCAAATGTACGCTTCAGGCGTTTTGGATAGCTCAAGTTGAGTGCGTAGATCAGCCCATAAAGCATCACACATGCATGGCTGACACTCTGCAGGTTATGGAGAACTTTCACGCCTTCCAGCACAACACCAACATCAGCAAAGCGTCCATTACCTGGACCATCAGGACCACGACCCTCTGCTCGGACAGTGTAGATGCCCATGGTCTTTTCTGCAACATCTGCCTCAGCCTCTCTGGATTCAGTGTCCTGGAACAGAAAGAGAACAGAATGATGAGCTGTGTGAACCTAACCTTGACCACCAAAATCTAAGCAGCTCATCCTCAGGCCAACTGAATGTTAATTTGAAGGTATTTCTTTAAAGTGCTGCATATATGCGTTCATGAGAATGAGATGGATGCATGTTCAAGGTAACAATGACCTTAAGACCTTTGATCACCTCCTAAAAGCCTGGAAAATAAAGAAAGTTTCAAGGATGCATTTTGTGTTCTTGTTAACATGAGATTATACACAGTCTACTCTCAAATTGTGGACTTTTCAATCAAGATGACAACAACAATTAAAAACTGACAATTATCCTTTACAGCAGTCGTCTTGTTCTCACTTGTTGATGGGTTGATCCACCACTGAGGGTAAGGGTTTGTGCTTCTTTAAGACGAAGGGATTTCCGGGGACACTGCAGAGCCGGCACTTTTCCCAATGAAGCCTTTGACCTGCCAGAAAAAAATGCAGTTAACAAAACACCAACTAAAAATACACAGACATCTAACAATACAGAACCAGGAAGCCCCCACTGATTTGATTCAGAGATCAGTGATGTAAATACGTAGCCAGTAGCTGTAAGAGCCAAATAAGAAACTGTTCATTGGTGCAGGGAAAGCGAATTGAAGAAAAGGAGGCAAACCTCTCCAACCACCTCTCCCTCTCTTCTACCCTCCGCCTTCTCTACTCACCTCTTCTCTCTCCTAAGCTCTTGTAGGGGTAAGGTTTATTCTCCTTCTTACACTCCTCACTGGAATAATAGACTTGATGCACAAGCTCCACTAGTTACTGACAGAAAGACCTTTATTTCCTGTATATACTATAAGTTTAAGTGATTAATCAGGTGTGCAGTACTACTCTTGAATATTGTGCACTTTTCTGCCACGTGACAATTAAAATCTGACAATTATCCTTTGAAGGAGTAGTTTTGCTCTCAGATGTTTGAGCTGAGCCTGGGCACCTGATAAGTCACTTAACACAATAGTATTGTACAAGAAACAGAGATGCAGTCTTCCAGTCAGGAAGTGGTGGAGTGTGTGCATCAAGCCCGTTAAGTCTAAAGCTGACTCACTCTGTGTTTTGCCCAGTTATTTGCAATTTGGTGACAAAACTTGACCTTATGTAATCAACAGGGGAGGTGCTGGGCAGCGTTGAAAAGATAAGAGATAAGATAAGATAAGATAAGATAAAACTTTAATGATCCCACGACGGGGAAATTTGTGCATTACAGCAGCTCAATACAGAGAAAAAATGAAAAGGATGAGTAAGAACAAATAACTAAACTAAAAACTAAAACTAAAATTCAATAGAATAAAATAAAATAGCAAAAAACTATACACATATACATAAGCACTATATACATAAATATATATATATATATATATATATATATATATATATATATATATATATATATATATATATATATATATATATATATATATATATATATATTTACATATACACACATATACACACACGTCAAACACGATATAAAGATATCAAAATATTATATACATATAAAAGCTGAAATGATTCAACTTTTCAGCACCCGTAAAGAAGTGAGCTGTCTTGCATTGGCCTAAGAGAGGACAGTAGGAGTAAGAGGAAGGTTGGAGGGAGGACGATTGGGAAGAGAAAGCCAACCTTTCCCTAACCTAACCCCGTCTCTCCCTTCACCCCTTGGCTTTTGGAAACACCCCCCTTCTAGTCAATATTCAGCACCATCAGCAAAAACAATTCATGCTTCCAACTACACTGCTTTATGACTTACCTCTTGACATCCGGCTTTGGCTTTACTGACTGCCTCAGATCCTCAGCTGCCTTTTCACAGAGAAAAACAGTAATTATCCCATTGTTTCTATCCATGGACAGCAACACTATACATACTACAAGATATGCTGATGGAGGAAGACAGGAATGACATCTATGTAAATTACATTGCAGAAGGAAAAAAAATTGAGAACCCATTAAGACCAAATTTGACACTTTTTTAAAATCCCATGCTCAATGTGTGTGAAGTTACACTGGTGGGAGAGAAGTGAGTATGAGAGAAAGAAAGATACAGAGAGGACAGTAGGGGACAACAGTAAAAAGAGCAGGATGGAGAGAAAAAGAGATTACGTGAAGAAACAAAGTATGAGAGGGAGAGAGTGTGAAATGGAGAACAGCTAATCAGGCTTGTATTGGTTATAGGTTCAGATAAAGTCCACGTACTTGCCATATCTTCAAAGACGACAAGGCGGCTTCCTTCTGTATGATGTTCTCAAGGCGCTGGAGTTCATATGCAGACGGTCCACAACATGCATCCTAGTGATCCCCCCCCAAACAAACATTAGAATCCAGCTGATCAGAACCAAGAATCAAAATGATCTGACATTATTTGAAAGGCATTTCTTACTTAACACTTCCAAACATGCTGCTGGGTCATGAGAACTATGAAGGACCTGTGTCCTCACCTTGTTCTTTTGGCGAGAATTGTCGTCCCTGGTATAGTGAAGGCGTTTAGGTGCCCCAACTCGGCCCACTTTATCCTCGGGTTCCTCTGGACCAAGTGGATTTACTTCCTACAAAGCGACAGCACTACCACCATTTGCTTTATGGGAATTTCTCATTCTAAACAAACAACCCACTGGACTCAATGATGAACTATTGGTGGTTAAGGTCAATGTGTCCTCATGTCTATCCCATTCTCATGAACAGCACATGTTGTCAGGCACATCTGGATGGAAATTACATCTGGCACAAAGGACAGCTGACCTACCACGTATTCTTTAACTAGTGTGTTCAGGTCTTCATTGAGGTAGATGCTCAGACAACTCAGCACACAATCACGCCTCACATTGATGTCTTCATTCTGAAAAAAAACAAAACAAACATATGATTCATGCTTGTCAGTGTCAGAGACTCACTAAAACACAGGTGCTGAGGCTAACAAAGTCAGTGACATTTCCCTACTTGACCACCCCATCACCTTGGTTTACCCCACTCATGTAAAGCTAACAAATGTCTAAGCTCATTTAGTAAACAATAATTTTGAAAGGGCTACAAAAACCATTGAAAAATTTAACATATGAGCACATTTCACATACAGCTGAATTGCTCAAATCATATGCTTATCAGATTAGCCAAAAAAAAACAAAACAAAACAAAAGAAACCCAAAATACATACATTATCCATCTGGGCCATTATGGCGGTGATCTTTCTTCCTGCAGCTCCACCTTTGGTATTGAAAGCCTTGATAAGGTTGTCTGTCAGATGGTCCAGTTCTCCAAAGAATTTGGAGGTCAGAGGTACAGTTGTCAGTCGTATAAACTCTAAGTTGATCTGTAAAAGACAACACAGACAGGATACAAACTTTAACAGTTCCTAAAGAAGATCATTCATAGATCAAGTCACTACACTTCAGATTAACACTTACCTCACTGACATCAAAGAGTGCTGGCCATCTGTTTTGGAACTCTGGAATTGCTGGCTCCTGGAGAACCTCCTGCCTCCTGATCGAGAAGGTATGCTGCATCATCCTCTTGATCTCAGCCTCATCCTTTTTCTTCTTTTTTACCTCTGTCAGTAGAGCCACCCTTTCTGCCTCCATACTCTCTCTTGTTTCACCTCTGGGTACGTTTGGACAGAAACTAACTTCTGCCTTCCTGGGCTTCTTGATGTTGGCTGCTGGCTTCTCTTGGCCTTTCCGTTTATTCTTCAGAGAGTTGACTGCAACCTCAGAATGTCCCGCTCGGCTGAGAAGAAAAATAAATTTTATCGTTACATTAAATTAATCTAAGAATGTGTTGGACTAACATGTAATATCTTGCACCGGCACAAATGTTGTATAGCAAAAGATGGAAACAAAATAGAGCCCATTAAATAAAACACATACCTGAGCTTTGTTCTGAAGTTCATCATCTTTATTTTCAAGTAGTGCTTCCAACCACAGTAGCCACTGCGAGTGCCATTCTCCAGTAGACATGGGTGGGACTGTATCAGGGCCTTGGCCACTTCTTCTAGCTGCTCATCTTTTGGATATGCTGTATACTTCATGATTTCTTCAGCTAGGCCCTCAAGAATATCAGAACGTGTTTTTGGGGTAGGAGACAGCAAAGTTCCATGTGCATTGAACTCATTATTTCCAGAGTGAAGTATCATCTCAGCACAGTATGAGAAACGAGGAACAACAAAGACTTCGGGCCAAGAACAGGACCGGGTCTCGGGCGAGGACAAGATGATGGTATCATTGCTGCTGTAGGAGTCTGAATCATTTGCTCCATGAGATGAGGAGCAGACACTGGAAGGAGTACCAGGGATTGTGGGGATGGTATCTCTTGAGAGTGGATTAGAGCTGGTTGTCTCAGAAGGCATGAACACAACTTTCACAGTAGCTTTATCTTCAAGTTCTGAAGTTGATGAGAGGTTCATGAACTGATCATCCATTTCTCTGTCTCTGTACTGAAGTCTGAATGGCTCATTCACTTGGAAGAAAGTCTTTATTTGAAGAGCGAATTCCTCCACAGTGTTTGGTATTCCAGATTCAATGGTGAGTTTTCTTGCATCGTCTTCACCTCCAAAGAGGACTCTGAAAGTTACTCGTCCTGCCATCCTGCTTTGCTAATCTAAGGTAGAGACCCAAAGTTAGTTTTGTTTATTTAAATACTTAACCACCCAAGCAGAATGCACAGACAGGAGACAGTATTAGTATTAACTGATGAGTTTTTATTAAACAGAATATTATCAAAGGGAGGACAGCTGGTTGAGAGAGGATAGAGTAGGAGAAAGGAGAGAAGGTTAACAGAAGAGGTTATGAGAGGTGGCTTGCAAGGAGAAGAATACTAGAGCGAGGTGAGTAATAGAATGGTTTGGAAAGAAAAAAGGCTAGAAGAGTGAGGAGAATGGCAAAATAGGTAGTCAGCAGAGAGGAGACAAAGACAGCTGGGAGGAGGGTAAGTATCGAGGACCAAAACTGACATAATTAAAAATAAAAGCATATATATATATATATATATATATATATATATATATATTAGGGCTGCATAAAACGATTATTTTAGTAATCGAGTATTCTATTGATTATTCCAGCGATTAATCGAGTAATCGGATAAGAAATACTTTTTTTTATTAACAGTTTATCTGCATATTTTAACTTCCGTACTGCAGTTTTTCGCCATGTGAACAAACAGCGGTGAATGAAGCAGCTACAAAGTTCTCTTTTCTTCACCTTAACACTTGCTGATCAGGTGCTTGATGAAGGACCTCCAGCTGTTTCACAGATTTAATGGTGGTTACTAAAAGAAAAAGCTGCTGTTTTGGACGCTGGAAAAACGTTTCCTTTTTCACTACTTGAGCTTACCGTCCAGCTTCGTCTCTTTGCGCTTGCGCAGTTCAAACCGCTGCCTGCTATGAGTGTTCTGAAAAACTAGTGGCTGCGGGAGCCATGGCGCATGTGTGAGTAATGGTGTAATGCTTTGTATTCACAAGCATTCTCGAAAATACGTTTCTACTGCAGGTCTATATTTAGTCACTAATAAGGGATTAAAGTATAAAAATATTTTGAAGGAGCCCCTCGGTCCTGGGGGGCGGGCCTTCCGGTACCGAACCATCGCTAGTGCTAATGGCCCGCGCTCGCTAGCAAACCAGTTCTGGTAGCTACAGCTGAAGTAAAGACAAAAATAGCAGCTGAAATTCTCAGCGAGCACAACACACACAGACACACAGAGAGCAGTGGAGGCGTGGAAATGCATGTCAGCGACAGTTGCCACCCGTCCCGTAAAGTACGGAACACGGCATGTTACGGAGCCGTATTCCACGGAGTCCCGTAACATACGGGGTTCTGTATTTTACGAGACAGGTGGCAACTCTAGTGATGATCCACTCTGTGTTAAATGAAATCCATCGCAGCGACGGAGAGCTTTTTAGAATGTGTGCTTGTGTATACGTCAGTGATTCACACTCCAGTCCAGTAGGTGGCGGTAATGCAGTTCTATGTTGGTTTGCCAGCCCCCAATAAACCCACAAAAAAACGTCAGCACTAATGCTGCTAATGCTAGTGAGGAGCGCCGCTTACACCGAGACAGCTGAGCGCTGCAGAGTTTAAACGAAGCATCGACACAGTAAATTTGTGTCGATAAATTTTTAGAATCGATTTAATCGAGTTAATCGATGAATCGTTGCAGCCCTAATATATATATATATATATATATATATATATATATATATATATATATATATATATATATATATATATATATATATAGACTGTAATGAATTCATGCTTCCACACACAAACAGACCAGCAGCACACTCTGTATCAGGGACAGCAAGCCAGAAGAATTATGTCACAGCCACCACAAAAAACGGATAAATTATGCGCACTGTAAAACGCAACATGACTAGGTTTAACAAGCAGGAAAGCAGCATCATTTAAAAAAGCGGGAAAGAGGCTTACGAGTGCCGTGGAGTCCGGAAAACACTCCCAACAATGTGATTTGTACTCATGACTGAGCTCGCAAAGCACACTGACCCCCTCAAAAAAAGAAATATTTTAATTGCAGATTTGCATGAATCACAGAAATGCCATATTTTGCATTCACACCGCAGAATTTCCTCGAAAAGTAATGAGTTTGCACCTACCAAAACAACCCCATGGCATGGAGTTCTCAAGTTCACCTTTAAGCTAGCGAACAGAGCCTAACTTATTACAAAATAATTATGCTAAATGTTGTGGCCAAAGAGAACGCTATCCAGCTTGCTTTGCAACTTATGTTACTAGTCATGAAAACCGAAAGGGGTTAATTTAATCCAGTATCAAGCTGTATTACCAAACTAGCTAAGATGTCGTGAAATAGCTAGCTTGCTAGTTGTGATGCTAACATGCGCTGGTATTGAAAGAGTGTGCTGTCTATTATCAATAGCAGTCTTAATTCTGGTTGTGTCCCTGCTGATTTTAAACACGCTGTGGTAGAACCTATTCTTAAAAAACAAAACCTTGACCCAACCATTTTATCCAACTTCAGACCAATTTCTAAACTGCCATTTCTTTCAAAAGTCTTGGAGAAAGTTGTCCTCCTTCAGCTCCAGACCTTCTTAGACCAAAATGGTGTTATTGAAGTATTCCAGTCTGGGTTTAAAGCATATCACAGTACT
The DNA here is from genome assembly GCF_007364275.1 of Archocentrus centrarchus. Lineage (NCBI taxonomy): Eukaryota > Metazoa > Chordata > Actinopteri > Cichliformes > Cichlidae > Archocentrus > Archocentrus centrarchus. The sequence goes on along the minus strand of NC_044369.1, from coordinate 34,533,062 downwards.
GAAACCGCACTTTTAAAAGTTTTAAATGACCTTTTAACTATTACTGATTTGGGGGACTCTGCCATTTTAGTACTCTTAGACCTTAGTGCTGTCTTTGATACCATAGATCATGGTATCCTTTTATCTCGACTGGAGCACTTTGTTGGTATTAAAGGGACTGCACTTAAATGGTTCAAATCCTATTTAACGAACAGAAGTTTTACAGTTAGGCTGGGAGAGATTTCTTCCTCTGAAAGCCTGCTCTCATGTGGGGTGCCCCAGGGGTCCATTCTTGGCCCAGCCCTCTTTTCAATTTATATGCTCCCCTTGGGTTCAGTCTTTAAAAAACACTGCATCCCCTTCCACTGTTATGCAGATGACTCGCAGATCTATCTGCCACTGAAAAAAAACTCAGTGAGTCCTTTGAAGGCCTTACTGGACTGTCTGGAGGAAGTTAAAACATGGATGGCTCAAAACTTTCTTAAATTAAATGAGCAGAAAACCGAGGTCATTGTGTTTGGTACCCCTGACCTCTATGACCTTGGCCCCTTAAAGATATATAATAAACCCTGTGCAAGGAACTTGGGGGTGATCCTTGACACAAATCTTAGTTTTGACAAGCACATTAATACCGTCATCAAATCTAGCTTCTTCCATCTTCGTCTGCTTGCAAAGGTGAAGCCATTTCTCTGTTCCACGGATTTTGAGAAAGCTATCCATGCTTTCATTTCATCTCGATTACTGTAACAGTCTCTATTCAGGTGTCAGTCTGTCGCTACTTCGTCGTCTGCAACTGATTCAAAAACAGGAGTGGCCCTCCAATCTCATTGTACATCCTGTATAATGACAATAAAGGCATTCTATTCTATTCTATTCTAAAATGCAGCAGCACGATTACTAACCGGCACTCATAAACGAGACCATATATCCCCCATACTTGCATCCTTACACTGGTTACCAGTCAGTTTTAGAATTGATTTTAAGGTTTTATTATTTGTTTTTAAGGCGTTGCATGGGTTAGCACCTACCTACCTCTCTGATCTTATAAGCCTGCACACTCCCATCAGATCACTGAGGTCTGCTGAGCAAATGCTCTTAACTGTACCGAGGTCAAGATTAAAACATAGAGGTGATCGGGCTTTTGCAGTCGTTGCTCCGAAATTATGGAACAAGCTGCCCCTTCACATCAGGACCTCCCCTACAGTTGTAATCTTTAAATCTCGTTTGAAAACCCATTTTTATTCTTTGGCTTTTAAATCAAAATGAGTACTGGATACATTACTGATGTTGTTCTCTTTTATTTTTGTTTTTGTTTTTATAATTTTATGCTTCCTGTTTTAACTATCTCTTTTACATTGTGTTTTAAGTTATTTTATTTATCTTAAATGTACAGCACTTTGGTCAACTGCTGTTGTTTTTAAACGTGCTTTATAAATAAACTTGACTTGACTTGACTTGACTTGTCTCGTCCACCAGCGTAAGATAAAACTGTTTAAAATGATTACAAACTATATAAATGAATTGATATTTATGTGATGTGATATAAACTGCACGATTAGGACACATTTAAAAGTAATAGAACACAGGATGTCTAGGATCGCTTACCGTCACATGGACGACTGCTACCCACATGAACCACAGTGCTGGAGACCCGGGAATGTGCAGTGCATCCTCTTCTTCTTTTATCATTTTGAGATGGTTTGCAACCAACTTAAAGGGACATTACTGCTACCTACTGGTGCAAGACATCATTACCGGTTTCCCCATTTCACATCTCATAACTTCAATGAAAACCAATCACATAAATTTTACATAACAGAATCTTGTTTGTTTTACAACTGTAATTATTTAAACTGTTTAGGTACATATTAACTAATTACATTCAATACATTTAAGAATTGATTAGATTATGTAGATATTAATTAATTTTAAGGCATACATTTAAAAAATATGAGTTTTTAAATAAAGTCAAATAGATGTAAATGCATAAAACTTAACTCTGCCATGAATCATTTCTGTGAGTGTAGTTAGGGCTGGATCAGGTGACCCTGAACCATCCCTTAGTTATGCTGCTATAGGCCTAGTCTGCTGGGGGGTTCACATAATGCACTGTTTCTCATTCACCTTATTTACTTTGTTTATACTCCACTCTGCATTTAATCATTAATTGATATTAATCTCTGGCTCTCTTCCACAGCATGTCTTTCTCTCCCCTCAGCCCAACCGGTTGCGGCAGATGACCCCCCCTCCCTGAGCCTGGTTCTGCTGGAGGTTTCTTCCTGTTAAAAGGGAGTTTTTCCTTCCCACTGTCACCAAGTGCTGCTCATAGGGGGTCGTTTAGACTGTTGGGTTTTCTCTGTATTATTGTAGGGTCTTTACCCACAATACAAAGCGCCTTGAGGCGACAGTTTGTGATTTGGCGCTATATAAATAAAATTGAATTGAATTGAATAGACCGCGGGATTCATGACAACCAAGGGACGGGTGCATACAGGGGTGGGGGGCTGTGGCGGCATGCAGGTACATGCTGAACCACCTGCCCATCCAGTCAGACCGTGTGAGAGACCCTCACAGCAAAGGGGATGGAGGCCCCCCCGCAGGCTGTGGGGTATGCTTAGCAGCCAGTAACGATCCTTCTGCAGGTTCACCCATAGAAATCTTTTTACTTTTACTTCTTTTAGTTAGGGACGCTTCTCAAATATCAACATTTTCCAGAGCGTACAAAGCACATGACAGGGGGGAGGGGGGTAACACCCAGCGTAGCATGGCCCGGTGTCCTGCAGGTTTTAGATGTGTCCCTGATCCAACACACCTGAATCAAATGGCTGAATTACCTCCTCAGTATGCAGTCAAGTTCTCCAGAGTCCTGCTATTGACTTCTATATTTGACTCAGGTGTGTTGAAGCAGAGACACATCTAAAAGTTGCAGGACACCGGGCCACGAGGCCTGGACTTGAGGATCACTGGTGTAATTTGAGCGTCGATGGCCGAGGCATCGACATCACTGCACCATTCTGTGGTCTGCAGCAATGTGGCCTCATGTCTGGCAGATCAGTTCAAAGGCCTCATTGAATTCTCTAAAATAGTCCATCATGGATTCACAGAAAGACTCTACTGATATTAGACAGGAACAAGCTGTGAGTGCAGTGCAGCAGGTGTGGAAACCAGCTGGAGATAAATTCAACAAGAAGTAGAAGCATTGTTCCAAAAATGGAAACCGTACGCAGTAAACTGCAGAAAATGATGATGGATTTTATTCTACATGTTCCTGGCCTATTTTCATATATGCTGCCCTGTATATTTGTGCATAATCTGGCGATCCGCGGCTGGCACTGTTACCAACTTTAATGTAACAAAACTCACTGATGGCTGTCTCAGAAATCGCTAAAGGATGAATCGAGGTCCGGGGGTGTGTGTGCAAAAAGGGATTTCCTTTTTTTTTTTTTATGTTTTACCTTTGCTTATATCGGTAAATATACTGGTGCACAGCAGTGGCGCAAAAAGGGGGTATGCACTATATGCAATGCATAGGAGTGCCGCACAAGAGGGGGGCGCCAAAACGATGTGGGAAAATATTTCTCTAGTTGCATTTTCTGTATTTAACAGCTGTGCATATGACATGATCAGTAACAGAGGCGCAGCGCTGATTAGGCGCCCCTGCGCTCCTTCACCTCCCCTCCTCCTGTCCAATTTAAAGACAGTCGTAAGTTATGAGCCGTTACTGAGACAGTGCGCTCAGACCAAAGCAGCAGCACTTACTCCTGTAACCACCTTAAAACTTTTATTGGGAAACAGCTGGAGGTCCTTCTTCAACCACCTGATCAGCAACATGAAGAACAGAGAACTTTGTAGCTGCTCCATAAACCGCTGTTTGTTTCACACAGAGCAGGGCTGTCAGTCACAGGACGGGCCAAAATTGAAGACACATTCTGAGTCGCGGGCGAAACAGGATTAAAAATAATTATTTAAATTAGTAAAATAAATTTGAATGGCCAGAATACAGCAGCTTTTTTCCTCAACACATTAAATAAAATATAAAATTATATTATTCTTCAAAAATCACATGAATATATTTCAAACTGATGAAAAGTTGCAAATTTTTCAGGTAAAAACTGTAATGTGAATTTCTGCGCTTCACAGTCGGAAAAACGCTGCATAAACTGCGCAGTGTGTCAGTTTATCAGCAAATAGCGCAGCTGCAAACACAGCGGTGGAGACAAGTTATCACGCGGTCCAGTCCCCAAAGCTGCAGGGACGCATTATGATGCTTCAGGAGAAAAGTCGACTCTCACAGCCACCTTTCATCCCGGAGCCCTGCTGAGGCTTTTCCTTCACTTTCTATGAACTGACAGATTTCCTCAGGCAGCTCATCGCACCTGTGTAATAAGGCACGTCACCAAATTCAGAAGCTATTTACTCCAGAAAGACTGAAACTGCCTCTTACAAAGTTCCCTGTCTGTGTTTCAGTGTTCATGACGTGTTCTGTCTTCAGGACTTTGCTGCGCAGCGTTTCCTGCTGTGTGACGCAGTGATGCACCTGTGCAGGTCTCCTCTTCATCTTCTCCCCTATCTGTCCCACCAATCCGCTCTTTCCCCCGCAGCGCAAGTGAGGAAAAGAGACAGATGGTTCACCTCCGATGTCAGCATTCAGGTTTTTGCCTCCCACCTGTTTGGAAAATCCCTGTTTTCCACTTTTCGTTTGGTCATTTTTGGGGAGTCAGGCAGCTTAAATGTCACTGTAAAAAGTGCTGACCGATGTTTTCTCCGCTGATCACTGATCAATCGGCAATACGGAAAACAGGTTAGCGCACAGTTCTTGGCCTGCCGGCAGCTGCTGCAATGCGTGGAATTTGTAGTATAAGTGGTGGGAGCACATTTACCCGCGGCCTATTAATAATAGCTATATGACATCATCTTGCTGGCCTATAAAATTAGATCGAGGGCCGGAAGTGGCCCGCAGGCCTCGAGTCTGACACGTGACATAGAGAAAAACTGCATTACGGAAGTTAAAATGGGCAGATGAATTGATAGTACGAAAAATTATTTCTCATCTGATTACTTGATTAATTGATGGAATAATCGATACAATACTCGATTCTGAAAATAATCGATAGTTGTATTCAGAAAGCCATAGTCAAACATTAGTTTTCAGCACCAGTGGAGCTGTGTAAGGCCTTCAAGAAAAATGACCTGCACCTCGAGAAATGTAACTACATGTTCACAAAGACTGTGATTAAGCTTTAGATGTGCTTTCTGGTTACATGTGTAGGACCCTTCACTCATTTAACAAGCAGGAGCAGCTTTTAGCGGTTAGTATTAGCTTGCTAATTAGCATTACCACCCCCGCCCCTGTTTTTTTTTTGGGGGGGGGGGGCTAAAAATGTGTCCGCATACACCTCAGAGAGTATATAGCTGCACCCCTGGTGCACAGGATTTATGAAGGGCTTATATATAAAATGAAGAACTTACTTGTTCTTACCCTCATTAATAAAGAATATATTGTAGCGTCTGTTAAGACGATGAAGAAGATGGCGAGAGATTGCAGCCAAAAGTTGCCCTTTTATTAACAATTAAATGGTTGCTGTGTGCCGCAACCAAAACAAAAACAACAACAAAACGGGACTCCCTCTGACTCACTCTCTCTCTCTGTGAGCACACACAAGTTCAAGGACCACCAACACAGTGGGAAATCACAGAACATCTGCACAGAACCATCTAACTTTAACAGAATCACTATATTATGAAAGTCACTTTGCCAAAAACTGACCTCAGCTTCTACCATGTGACAGAAATGTTCCTTATGACTTAAAATGAATTGATGTCATTCATAAGAGATGATCTTTGAGATATGCTTGACAGATTATAGGTCTGCAAGTCATTTACAGCAATATAAATACCAGCAATAATTTTTTGGGCAAATACCGGAAGTCACAGCACAGACCGGCTATTCAGATGACAAATTGCTCCACTGCCACTGTGTACAGTGTGGCGGTGTGTATATTTTGTGTACATGCAGTGCAGTACACATTCACATTAAAATTCAGATCAGTTTATTGCACCCAATAAATTCTAATATATAGGTATATCTGTTAATTACAGGGTGTACCCTGCATCTCGCCCTATGACAGCTGGGATAGGCTCCAGCCCACGCGCGACCCTGAAAAGGAGAAGCACTAGAGAATGGATGGATGGATTTTTATTAGTGCAACAATACAATGTTTTAATAGATAGGAAAGACTATATTTAATACCAAGATCTACAGAATTCTTCAACACCAGGATGTGTTTTTACAGAACCCTGCAAGAGACATGGGAGGAAAAAAAACGAGGGAAAAAAGAGAGAGACATTCTTTTGTGAGATCTCACATTCACACACACACTCAGCTTGAGCTTTTATTTAATAAATATATATGATATAGATGAATAGGTGTGTGTCCTCCATCACTGTGGTTGTTTATGAGCTGAGTGGCTGAGAGGAGAAGGGGGCGGGGCAGCGCTGTGTGTGTTTGTGGTGATCAGTGAAGCAGTGATGGCGAGAGCGAGGCACTCAGTAAGTTTCATTCGGTTTTGGCGTGGTTACAGCCAACAGGAACCACTGAATTATAAACTAGAGGCAGCTTTTGTTGCAATCTGTCGCCGATCCTTTCAACGTCCTGATGGACGCTGCCATATCAAGATTAACAAAGAAGTGCACGGCCTAAAATGTAAAAGTTTTGCGAGATTTTGCAAAAATACATCTTTTTTCCTCCCATGTGCCTTGTGGGGTTCCATAGTTTTAATACTTCCTAGGACTTTACTTGTCTACTAAACATAGAACATAAAACATGAGGCGCACAGCAGGAACAGAGGACATCAAACAATGCAACGACATGACAAGGTACTATGGGAAAACAAGGACCATAAATACATAGAGGAATAATCAGGAAACAACAGGTGGGGATCACATCTGAACATGATTACTGAGACGAGACAAAGGCAACTCCAGACTGTTCCAGTCTGGAGTTGCCCTCGGTGAGAGGCGGCGAGCTGGGGTGGGTATTCTTGTATCCCCCCGGCTTGCTGCCTGTACGTCGGAGTTTTCACCGGTGGACGAGAGGGTAGTTTCCTTGCGCCTTCGGGCTGGGGAACGGGTCCTGACTGTTGTTTGCGCTTATGCGCCGAATGACAGTTCAGGGTACCCACCCTTTTTGGAGTTGCTGGGCGGGGTGCTGGAGAGTGCTCCATCTGGTGACTCCATAGTCTTGCTGGGAGACTTCAACGCTCACGTGGGCAATGACAGTGAGACCTGGAGGGGCGTGATTGGGAGGAACGGCCTGCCCGATCTGAACCCGAACGGTGTTTTTTTATTGGACTTCTGTGCAAACCACAGTTTGTCCATAACAAACACCGTGTTCGAACACAAGGATGTCCATAAGTGCACATGGCACCAGGACACCCTAGGTCGCAGGTCGATGATCGATTTTGTAATCGTATCATCAGATCTGCGGCCGTATGTTTTGAAAACTCGGGTGAAGAGAGGAGCTGAGCTGTCAACTGATCACCACCTGGTGGTGAGTTGGATCAGGTGGCGGGGGAAGATGCTGGACAGACCTGGCGCACCTAAACGTATTGTGAGGGTGCGCTGGGAACGCCTGGCAGAAGCCCCAGTCCGGGAGATCTTCAACTCCCACCTCCGGCAGAACTTCGACAGCATTCCGAGGGAGGCTGAGGACATTGAGTCCGAATGGACCATGTTCCGCACCTCCATTGGTGAGGCTTCTGCTCAGAGCTGTGGCTGCAAGGTGGTTGGTGCCTGTCGTGGTGGTAACCCCCGAACCAGATGGTGGTCACCGGAGGTGAAGGGAGCCATCAAGCTGAAGAAAGAGTCCTATCGGGCTTGGTTAGCCTGTGGGACTCCGGAGGCAGCTGACAGGTATCGACAGGCCAAGCGGAATGCAGCTCGGGTAGTGGCCAAAGCAAAAACTCGGGTGTGGGAGGAGTTCGGTGAGGCTATGGAAAAAGACTTTCAGACGGCATCGAAGCGATTCTGGCAAACCGTCAGGCGACTCAGGAGGGGAAAGCAGTGCTTCACTCACACTGTTTATAGTGCGGGGGGGGGGGGGGGGGGGGGGGGGGGTGTGCTGCTGACTTCAACTGAGGCTATAGTCGGACGGTGGAAGGAATACTTCGAGGACCTTCTGAATCCCACTGACACGCCTTCTGTAGTGGAAGCAGAGTCTGGGGATGAGGGGGATGACTTGACCATCACTGGGGGTGAGGTCACTGAGGTAGTTAAACAATTCCTTGGTGGCAGAGCCCCTGGGGTGGACGAGATTCGCCCTGAGTTCCTGAAGGCTCTGGATGTTGTAGGGCTGTCTTGGTTGACACGACTCTGCAACATCGCGTGGAGATCTGGGGCAGTGCCATTGGATTGGCAGACCGGGGTGGTGGTCCCCATCTTTAAGAAGGGAGATCGGAGGGTGTGCTCCAACTTTCGGGGGATCACACTCCTCAGCCTCCCCGGTAAGGTCTATGCCAGGGTGCTGGAAAGGAGGGTGCATCCGTTAGTCGAACCTCGGATTCAGGAGGAACAATACGGTTTTCGTCCTGGTCGTGGAACGCTGGACCAGCTCTTTATCCTCCCAAGGATATTCGAGTGTGCGTGGGAGTTTGCCCAACCAGTCTACATGTGCTTTGTGGACTTGGAGAAGGCATTCGACCGTGTCCCTCGGGGTGTCCTTTGGGAGGTTCTGCGGGAGTATGGGGTGTCTGGCCCATTGTTGCGGGCCATTCAGTCCTTGTACAACCACAGTGAGAGCTTGGTCCGTATAGCCGGTAATAAGTCGGATTCGTTTCCTGTGGGTGTTGGACTCCGTCAGGGCTGCCCTTTGTCACCGAGTCTGTTCATAATTTTTATGGACAGAATTTCTAGGCGTAGCCAGGTGGCGGAAGGCTTCTTCCTTGGTGGCCTCAGAGTCTCATCTCTGCTTTTTGCAGATGATGCGGTTCTGTTGGCTTCATCGGGGGGGGCCTCCAGCTCGCAGTGGAACGGTTCGCAGCCGAGTGTGAAGCGGCTGGCATGAGAATCAGCACCTCTAAGTCTGAGGCCAAGGTCCTCAGCCGGAAAAGGGGGGAGTGCCATCTCCGGCTCAGGAACGAGTTCTTGCCTCAAGTGGAGGAGTTCAAGTATCTCGGGGTCTTGTTCACGAGTGATGGGAGAAGGGAACGGGAGATCGACAGGCGGATCGGGGCTGCTTCTGCAGTGATGCGGACGCTGCACCGGTCCGTCGTTGTGAAGAGGGAGCTTAGCGTAAAAGCAAAGCTCTCGATTTACCGGTCGATCTACGTTCCTACCCTCACCTACCCTCACCACGAGCTTTGGCTAGTGACCGAAAGAATAAGATCGCGAATACAAGCGGCAGAAATGAGTTTCCTTCGAAGGGTGGCTGGCCTCTCCCTTAGAGATAAGGTGAGGAGTGCGGCCATCCGGGAGGGGCTCAGAGTAGAGCTGCTGCTCCTCCACATCGAAAGGAGCCAGTTGAGGTGGCTCAGGCATCTGATTAGGATGCCTCCTGGCCGCCTCCTGGGTGAGGTGTTCCGGGCATGTCCCACCGGGAAGAGGCCCTGTGGTAGACCCAGGACACGCTGGAGAGATTATGTATCTCGGCTGGCCTGGGAACGCCTTGGGGTCCCTCCGGATGAGCTGGAGGAGGTGGCTGGGGAGAGGGAAGCCTGGGCTTCTCTGCTTGGGCTTCCGCCCCCGCGACCCGGCCCCGGATAAGCGGAAGAAAATGGATGGATGGATGGACAAGGGGAAGCAAAACAGAACACACAGGGACAAGAAGACTATCAAAATAAAACAGGAAGTAACACAAACATCATACCCAAGCAGAATTGAGGCACAAAACACCAGGAAACCAGAAATCAATATATAAAGAACTTAACTAATAACAGGACAGGAAACTATGATGGATAATCAAAACCAAACCAAACTGGGAACATAACAGAAACTCAATGAAAAAAGAACCCAAAGGAACTAAAACTCAAAATACTGGGCACACGGTCCAGGACCATGACATTTATAGCAATGGGAAGAGGCTTTTGGAGATGTTTGACAGTTCAGACTGGTCAGAGACGGTATTAATGGGTTATGATGATTGATTGGCATATAGTACCAGTGGCAGTTCTATTTGGGGTTCCAGATGGAAAGCTCTGGTGGGCCGGATGTGGCCTGTGGGCCACCAATTGAGTTCCCTGCTTTAAAGAATATCATGTCCTGTTAGTGCTATGAGGTATTTCTCCCTCTTCTGTGACTGCAGGTATCTTCACTGTCCCTGTCAAAGGACTCTACTACATCCGTTTCACCGGGATGGCTGGTGACTCAAAGCCCATGAATGCAGTGCTGATCAAGAATGAGGAGCTCATGTTCGAAATCTACACAGCGGTGGTACCCCAGAGCAGTGCCTCCAATGGCATTACGCTGGTCCTGGAAAAGGGGGACCGCCTCTGGGTCACCCTCTGGAACCAGAACACCATCTTTGACCAGTCTCGGCTGAGCACCTTCAGCGGCTTCCTCGTCTTTCCCATGGAGGGGGAGCCTTAGACACCTACCACGTGGGTGTCAGCAGTTGCTGAAGCTTGGTAGAATCAGGAAAGAGAGCAACATGTGAGGTTTTCACAGCATGTTTGTTCAACAATAATAAAGTAAACTGATAACTACTACACTTGCACATGTCTTTACTCTGACCCTCTGAAGTAGAAATCATCTGTGCTCATTCTCCAAAAAAGAAATCATTTAAAATCAGACTCTTATTTAGATTCATCAACAATGATGAATGAATTAAAGACTCTATCCCCACCAGATACGAAATAAAAACTTCTTCAGACTTGAACCCTCTGTTGACCCTTAAAACACATGTAAATGGTAAATGGACTAGTTCTTATATAGCGCTTTTCTACTCAGTCAGAGCACTCAAAGCGCTTATACAACACGTTTTTTACATTTACCCATGCACACCCATTCATACAAGCACTTCCATGTTAACTAAGCTAAGTGCTTTTTTAAATTATATAACATCCACACACATTCACACTCCGACGGAACGGTCGGAGAGCAACTTGGGGTTAAGTATCTTGCCCAAGGATACATTGGCATGTAGCCTGGAGTAGCCAGGAATCGAACCCCTGACCTTCCGATCAGTAGGTGACCTGCTCTACCTACTGAGCTACAGCCACCCATGTGTAACATGCATACAAACGGGCTAATTTACGTTCGCTTTATGTGTGTTAAAACAGCATATGTTCACCAACTGGCCTCCAACACAGATTCTATATACAAAAACACAGAAAAAGAAACAATTTTAAGTAAATAGTTTAAACAACCTCCATATAGATGTTATGAATCTTGGTGCCCTGGGTAGTTTATACGCTAAGTTTCATCAAGATTGAACCAGTCATCTAGAAGGCATTTAGGAACAAACATACAGATGTGCATATGCTACAATCATTATTGTTTGATGTGCTGTAAATTCCTGTTTGAAACCTTCTTAAATGAACCAAAGCTGTTAAAATGTTCCATACGTGTCCAAAACATCTGTTTAAGAAATACCAGCTAGAATCAGGCTGCTCCTTCCTGTAGTTCCACTTTGTACCACACAGTGGTGCAGTCAGGCAGCCAGAACAAATTCTTATCTGATGAAAGGCATGGAAAAGGGGGCAGGGCAACAAAGCACAGCGGCTCACATCTGGAAACATTTCAACATGCCCACTGGGATCAGCACCCCCTGCTGGTGAAACATTCAATTACATAAAACACTTTACCAGGAATATCCCCCAAATCACAGCTGTTAAAGCCACTACTTCTATAAACTAGTTCAAAGTCATCCTGTTCAGTCTTTAGACTGAGAAATATTATTTTGTCTGTCCATCCATCCATCCATCCACCCATCCATCCATCCATCCATCCATCTTCTTCCAATTTCCCATTTCAGGGTCACTGGGGGCTGGAGCCTATCCCAGCTGTCCTAGGGTGAGAGGCATGGTACACCTGGATAGGTCACCAGTCTTTTGCAGGGCTAACACAAAGAGACAGACAATCATTCACCCCTTTGGGCAATTTAGAATCACCAGGAAACCTAACCCCACTAACTGCAGGTCTTTGGACTGTGGGAGAAATCAAAGTACCTGGAAAAAACATGAAAACTCCTAATTTCTTTGCTATTAAAGAACGAGAAGGATCCCTTAAACTGCAGGTCATATTGCCCGGTTTCACTATGGAATTCAGACTTGAAAATCCTTACTAAAGCGTTGGCGAAGTGACTTGAATGGATTATCGCCACAATTGTTTCACCTGACCAGACAGGATGTGTTAAAAACTGCCAATCCTTTTTTAATATCAGGCGGCTGTTTGATGTGTTATATACTCCCACCCCATCCATCCATTCTCTTCCGCTTATCCGGGGCCAGGTCACGGGGGCAGGAGCCTAAGCAGAGAAGCCCAGGCTTTCCTCTCCCCAGCCACCTCCTCCAGCTCATCTGGGGGGACCCCAAGGTGTTCCCAGGCCAGCCAAGAGATATAATCTCTCCAGCGTGTCCTGGGTCTACCACGGGGCCTCCTCCCAGTGGGACATGCCCGGAACACCTCACCCAAGAGGTGGCCAGGAACGTAGATCGACCGGTAAATTGAGAGCTTCGCTTTTACACTAAGCTCCCTCTTCACCAGGACAGACCAGTGCAGCGTCCGCATCACTGCAGAAGCAGTGATGTGGAGATCGGGGCGATCCGTCTGTCGATCTCCCGCTCCCTTGTCCCATCACTCGTGAACAAGACCCCGAGATACTTGAACTCCTCCACTTGGGGCAAGAACTCATTCCTGAGTCGGAGAGGTCACTCCACCCTTTTCCGGCTGAGGACGATGGCCTCAGACTTAGAGGTGCTGATTCTCATACCGGCCACTTCACACTCAGCTGCGAACCGTTCCACTGCGAGCTGGAGGCCCCCCCCCGATGAAGCCAAAAGGACCGGATCATCTGCAAAGAGCAGAGATGAGACTCTAAGGCCACCAAGGAAGAAGCCTTCCGCCACCTGGCTATGCCTAAAAATTCTGTACATAAAAATTATGAACAGAAACGTTGACAAAGGGCAGCCCTGACGGAGTCCAACACCCACAGGAAACGAATCCGACTTATTACTGGCTATACGGACCAAGCTCTCACTGCGGTTGTACAGAGATTGAATGGCCCACAACAATGGGCCAGACACCCCATACTTCCGCAGGACTTCCCAAAGGATACCCCGAGGGACACGGTCGAATGCCTTCTCCAAATCCACAAAGCACATGTAGACTGGTTGGGCAAACTCCCACGCACACTCAAATTTCCTTGAGAGGATAAAAAGCTGGTCCAGCGTTCCACGACCAGGACGAAAACCGCATTGTTCCTCCTGGATCCGAGATTCAACTAACGGATGCACCCTCCTTTCCAGCACCCTGGCATAGACCTTTCCGGGGAGGCTGAGGAGTGTGATCCCCCGAAAGTTGGAGCACACCCTCCGGTCTCCCTTCTTAAAGATGAGGACCATCCAATGGCACTGCCCCAGATCTCCACGCGATGTTGCAGAGGCGAGTCAACCAAGACAGCCCTACAACATCCAGAACCTTCAGGAACTCAGGGCAAATCTCGTCCACCCCAGGGGCTCTGCCACCAAGGAGTTGTTTAACTGCCTCAGTGACCTCACCGCCAGTGATGCTCAAGTCATCTCCCTCGTCCTCAGACTCTGCTTCCACTACAGAAGGCGTGTCAGTGGGATTCAGAAGGTCCTCGAAGTATTCCTTTCCGACTATAGCCTCAGTTGAAGTCAGCAGCACCCCACCCGCACTATAAACCGTGTGACTGGAGCACTGCTTTCCCCTCCTGAGTCGCCTGATGGTTTGCCAGAATCGCTTCGATGCCGTCCGAAAGTCTTTTTCCATAGCCTCACCGAACTCCTCCCACACCCGAGTTTTTGCTTCGGCCACTACCCGAGCTGCATTTCACTTGGCCTGCTGATACCTGTCAGCTGACAGGCACCAACCACCTTGCAGCCACAGCTCTGAGCAGCAGCCTCAACAATGGAGGTGCAGAACATGGTCCATTTGGACCCAATGTCCTCAGCCTCCCTCGGAATGCTGTCGAAGTTCTGCCGGAGGTGGGAGTTGAAGATCTCCCGGACTGGGGCTTCTGCCAGGCGTTCCCAGCGCACCCTCACAATACGTTTAGGTGCGCCAGGTCTGTCCAGCATCTTCCCCCGCCACCTGATCCAACTCACAGCCCTCGGGGTGGCTGTAGCTCAGTAGGTAGAGCAGGTCACCTACTGATCGGAAGGTCAGCGGTTCGATTCCTGGCTACTCCAGGCTACATGCCAATGTATCCTTGGGCAAGATACTTAACCCCAAGTTGCTCTCCGACCATCCTGTCGGAGTATGAATGTGTGTGAATGCTAGTTAATTAAAAGCACTAAGCTTAGTATAAACATGGAAGTGCTTGTATGAATGTGAGTGCATGGGTGAATGTAAACATGTTGTGTAAGCGCTTTGAGTGCTCTGACTGAGTAGAAAAGCGCTATATAAGAGCTAGTCCATTTACCACCAGGTGGTGATCAGTTGCCAGCTCAGCTCCTCTCTTCACCCGAGTGTCCAGAACATACGGCCGCAGATCTGATGATACGATTAAAAAATCGATCATCGACCTGCGACCTAGGGTGTCCTGGTGCCATGTGCACTTATGGACATCCTTATGTTCGAACATGGTGTTCGTTGTGGACAAACTGTGGCTTGCACAGAAGTCCAACAACAAAACACCATTCGGGTTCAGATCAGGGAGGCCGTTCCTCCCAGTCACGCCCCTCCAGGTCTCACTGTCATTGCCCACATGAGCGTTGAAGTCTCCCAGCAAGACTATGGAGTCACCAGATGGAGCACTCTCCAGCACCCCACCCAGCGACTCCAAAAAGGGTGGGTACTCTGAACTGTCATTCGGCACATAAGCACAAACAACAGTCAGGACCCGTTCCCCAGCCCGAAGGCGCAGGGAAACTACCCTCTCGTCCACCGGTGAAAACTCCGACGTACAGGCAGCAACCCGGGGGATACAAAAATACCCACCCCAGCTCGCTGCCTCTCACCGAGGGCAACTCCAGACTGGAACAGAGTCCAGCCCTTCTCCAGGAGACTGGTTCCAGAGCCCAGGCCATGCGTTGAGGTGAGCCCAACTATATCTAGCTGGTATCTCTCCATCTCACGCACTAGCTCAGGCTCCTTCCCCACCAGAGAGGTGACATTCCATGTCCCAATAGCCAGTCTCAATAGCCGGGGATCAGTCCGTCAGGGCCTCCGCCCTCGGCCACCGCGCAACACACACTGCACCCGACCCCTACGATACCTCCTGCGGGTGGTGGGCCTACAGGAGGGCGGGCCCATGTAACCTCTTCGGGCTGCGCCCGGCCGAGCACCATGGGTTAATGCCCAGCCACCAGATGCTCTCCCTCGAGCTCCCTCCCCAGGCCTGGCTCCAGGGTGGGGCCCCGGTAACCCTATCCCGGGCAGGGTAAACTGTTCCCTTGCTGTTACAAACATAGGGGTCTTCTGAACCGCTCTTTGTCTGGACCCTCACCCAGGACCAGTTTGCCATGGGACACCCTACCAGGGGGACAAGCCCCCGGGCAACATAGCTCCTGGGATCACTGGGGCACAGAAACCCTCCACCACGATAAGATGGCGATTCACGGAGGAGTACTCCCATCCTACCCGGCCATAACTGTGATGAGATCATACTTTCATTAGATGCTGAGAAAGCGTTTGACCAGGTAGAGTGGAATTACCTCTTTAGGACTTTAGAGACTTTCAATTTTGGTCCTAAATTTATATCATGAGTGAAGTTGATATATACTTTGTCAATGGTGGCTTATGAGGGACCAGGTTGGCACAAACAAACAGGCACAGGTGTATTTTCAACAGTGGCGACTCCAGAAATATTTTTCTGCATGTGCTAAGGGGGGGGCTAAGCATTTTACTGAGGGTGCTATGAAGGATCGGGGGTGCTATGACTTTTCCAGGGGGAGCTATAGCACCCCCTGGTACCGCCACTGATTTTCAAATTGTGGGTTTTATTAAACCCCCAAAAAGGCAAAAATGTCATGAAAACAAGCAATTCTCAAAAATCAATGATGTCAACTAAACAAAATTTACAGAAACCATTCAACAGAACTCAACTAACTGACCTGCCCAAATGAGAGACAGCTCAACCTATATAGTAATGGAATAAATGCCACGAGGGGAACCAAAGTGTAACTATATTTTAAAAAAAAACACAGGAAAGAACCCATTCCCCCCATGAGGTTACAACAGATGGTTAAGTCCACTTGATTGGCCTTAAACCAGCACTTAAACCAGCTCCACCCTCTGCATCCTCTTTTGCTCAAACAGGGAAGAACTGGAGCAGCAGGCAGGTAACTCAAGGAAAACAGAAAAGAATTACTGGAACTTATGAGTCACTGAAATCAATGTTAGCCAAGTATGCACCATTATTTAAGGTCTCACATTATAACAGCACAATAAACTACGTTCAACTTCAGTAACTATAAACATTAAGGTATAAAACCCTACTATATTAAGTTTATACAAATATAAATAAATATTTCAGTTGTGTGGGTGCAGACAACCATCACATGGCTGTACGCACTAATTGCAATCTATCCAGCTATTCTGAATTGATACGTGGTACGAGGCAGGGGTGCCCAGTCTCCCCACTTCTATTCGCACTTGAACTGCTTGCTGTAGCGTTGCTGCAAAGTTCGGTGATTAAAGGTATAATTCGGCTTGGCAGTGAACATAAAATTTCCTTACACCGACGATGCGCTTTTGTATATTTCATACTCTTTGTCTAGTCTTTGTGAGTTACTTATTTTACTTAAAAAATTTGGGAGAATATCTGGTTATAAGATTAATCTTCAAAAAAGCTTCCTGAGCTGCCTGTGGCATCTATAGATTGGAAGCCTATGAGCGCTGTTTCTTTTAAAATTAGTTCTAAAAAATTTAAATACCTAGGTATCTGGATAACTCGATCATATAAGGACCGTTATAAGGTGAATTATCTACCACTATTGGTGAATCTTAGGCAGGACACTGCTAGGTGGGAATCCCTACCTCTCTCCCTTGCTGGAAGAATTAATTCAATCAAAATGACAAAACTGCCTAAATTTCTTTATCTATTTCAGAGCGTGCCAATGTTCCTCACTAAGTCTTTCTTTTCTAATTTGGACAGCGAATTATCAACATTTGTTTGGAATAAAAAGCTCCCACGGATTGGCAGGAAGAGGCTACAATTACCTCTTAGTCTTGGAGGCATCATGTCATCTCCTAACTTTATGCACGATTACTGTGTGGCTAACATTAGAACCTTATTATATTGGTTAAACAAGGAAACTCCTGTTCCAAGTTGGGTGGCCTTAGAAAGAGGCTCAATTGTATCTAGTTTTCTCTCTGCTTTACTCTTCTCTAAGTTACCTTTTAACCAACCAGTCTCAACATATACAGTGATCCCTCACCTATCATGGGGGTTACATTCCAGAGACTCCCCGGGGATATGTGAAAAGCTGCAAAGTAGAGGTGTTATATTTATTTTATTTTTTATATATATTTTAAGGCTTTATAAACCCTTCCCACACTCATATAAACCTTTCCCACTCTCTTACTACAACGTGAATGATGAAGATGATGAATTTTGTAGCTGTGCAGTACTGATGGCGATGAAGGTGGTGCAGTATCTTCGCCCTCGGCCGTAACTTCTATTTCCACTATTGGCGTAGGTGTAACTGATCTCTTCATCTGAGTGATGAACATAGTTATGTGTTACAGAAATATCTATATACCGCAAAATCCCGCAATATAGTGAAAACTCAGCAGAAAAGAATTAGTAATTTTTTTTTCATCCACGATACAGTGAAGCCACAATAATTGAACTGTGATATAATGAGGGACGACTGTACTTCTAATCCAGTGGTAATTTACACAGTAAAAATCTGGAATCATTGTAGGAGATCTTTCAAAAGCACAGTTATTATTGGCTGCCCCAGTGTCAAATAATCACATGTTTATTCCTTCATTAACTGATACAGCTTTTAGTACCTGGGCTCTAAAAGGAATACATTTATTATATGATCTATATGTAGAAAATAAGTTTGCTTCATTTGAACAGTTGGTACAGAAATTTGACATTATTAAATCACAGTTTTTCAGATATTTGCAATTGAGACATTTTGTAATGTCCAACTCTGAGTGTTTTCTCTCTGCGCCCTTCTACCTCTGTTGTTGATACAATTCTGGAGTGTAGGTCCAACACGAAACGATCCATGAGTAGAGTTTATACACTGCTTAATTCATACCATGATACCATTTTGGATTCTCTGAAATACAGGTGGGAGACGGACTTGGAGGAATCCATATGAGATTCAGACTGGCAAAAGGTTATTCAGAATGTTTATTCTTCCTCAGTTTGTCTAAGGCAATAGTTCATTTCAAGGTGGTACACCGTCTACATTGGTCCAAAGATAAAATTTACAAGTTTAAAAAGGACTTGGATCTGACATGTGATCGCTGTAAACAAACTCAAGTCACACTTTTACATATATTCTGGACCTGTCCAAAACTACATGGGTATTGGCAATCTATGTTTAATACTTTATCAGAAGTATCTGGACAAATTATTCACCCGTCACCACTCGTCGCTCACTTCGGGGTGGCCCCAGCAGATGTTTTTCTCAGCAAACATCAGAGGAATATGATAGCCTTCTGCTCTCTTCTGGCCAGGAGACTGATTCTGTGTCAATGGAAAAATCCACTTCCTCTGGTATATGGACACTGGATATGAGAGGTTATGTGTTACATTCATGTGGAGAAGATTAGATACATGGTCAAGGGATCTTTTAAAAAACTCCACACAAAAAGGTCAAATGGTGGCTTCAAACCCAGGGACTTGTAGCTGTGAGGCAGCTGTGCTAACCACCACACCACCATGCTGCCCTGATATCATTTATTATTTATAATAAATAAATAAAAAGCTCATTTTAAATTTAATGTCAGCGAGATATCTCCAGCTTTAGGAGCAACATCTGCAACCATCCAGAAACATGTGTTAGAGGGAAGCTCTTCTTCAAGCAGACAGTAAACAAACCTCACTGAGCTGCAGGGCTCCGTGACTGACCTGAACACAGCCCAGACCTTCATTGAAACATGTGGAGCTTCATGGAACCAGAAACACCACAAAGGAGCAGCTGGAGTCCCACATCCACAGAAACATCAGCAGCTGGTCTCAGTTCAAACACTGACAGGTTCAAATAAGGGGAAATACATCTGGGGAGAAAAACGTCATCAATTTGAAATATTTTCTCTAGTTTATTTCCTGTGAATGCACTTTAAATGATTACTAATAACCTGGATAAACTGATCTGTAATTAAGCATCCACACTCTGATGCTCTGACGCTGAGGGTGGGGCCTGAGGACAAGCTGTGATATTTTGGTAAATGCAGATGTTTCCTGCAAACAGGAAGCAGTAAACAGGATTTTCAGGTCATTAACTGAGGCATGAAAACATGTGGCCTCTCCTCCTTCCTGTCAGACAGGAAGTGTTTCTCCACATCAGATTCCAGGAGCTCGGGGGAGATCTGACTGCATCTCTCTGCTCTCTCCTTTGAATCCTCGGCTTCATGAATCACAGACCCAAACAAAGATGGCTGCCACACAGATGGGATTTTCCAGAGTAAAGGGATGATCAGATTTCAAACATCAAACAGGAAAATTATATATGAACAGCTGATCTTTAGCACCTCTCGAGGACCCTGTTGTATATAATATACAACTCCAAAAAAGTTTGAATGAAGTCAAAAATAACAGAATGCAATGATTTCAAGTCCCAAACCCAGATTTTATTACAACATAGAAAATATATCAAATGTTTAAGATTTTAAGCAAAATATTAGCTCCCTTTGAATTTGATGGCAGCAAAGTTGGGACAGGAAAGGCTCCGGGGTCTCTGTCTCTGTTTAGCTCTCAGTTTCTGGGCCTTCTGCAGTTTGGGGTTCGTGTCCATTCTGACAGATTTCCTGATTGGTCTCTTTGTGTTTACATTCTCAGGCTTTGGTGGCAGTTTTCTGAAACTAGCTCTGAGTTCTAGTTTGTATTTAATCCCTGTGTTCCCATGTGTGTTTTGTGCTTTTCCTCTCTGTGTGCATGCCTCCTTGTGTGTCTGTGTTTCTGTTTCCTAGTTTACTCATTTCCTCTTTTATTCCCCTTTTATTCCTTTGTGTTGTACATTGTTTTCAGTTTGCTGCCCCTTCGCTCGTTAATTCTGTTCACCTGTTCTCCCCAGCTGTCTCTTTCTTAGTTTCCTTGTAGCTGACGTCTAACCAGCAATAAAAGCTGTACATTTCTGAGTTCACACTTTACCTGTTGAGTCCTGCATTTGTTCATCCAGCCAGCCACTAATTGAAGAAAATAAGAACAACCCCAGGTTTGATTTCAGCACCGTAGCCAGGCTGACAAAGAGTCAGAGCTCTGTAGAGCCGAGTATTCCTTTCACTTTAACTAGCAGTGACTTCATGGATTTCTTTACAAATAACATTTTAGACATTAGAGCACTGTTAATTTTGACAGAAAATTTTGATTTAGTTTTAGTATTAATTTAGTATCTGAATAGTTTTAGTTTTAGTCGACAAAATTATGGTAAGAATATAGTCGACTAAATCTACAGTCAATTTATTCGACTAAAATATAAAGGGTGTAAAATGTAAATGCTTTTTCTTCAGTTCCCTTGAATTAGTCATTATGCACACTTACACAAAATTAAACATTTATTAAAAGTTATTCAATATTATTAATAATATTAACGTTAGCGTTTTACCTGCTTCCCACACACCTGATCATTAACACCACCTTACTGAGATAATACGAGTGTTTTACAGCAGGACGCTCTGAAAGGTACAGGGCAGTGTTCAGGACTAAGATTATAAAGGCTAATCCACCGCGGTGTGGAGATTTTCTCTAAACACAAACTGGGAAAAACACTTTACCCTGCATGACATTAAAATGCTGACCTTTGCATGGAGATCTGGGTGACTGGTTTGCAGATGTTTAAGATTTGTGGTGTTTTTACCCGAGATAGTCGCCCCACATGGTTTACACATCGTTTTTCTTTGTCACTGCATCAAAGGACAAATGTGTCCATACATCGGCTCTTCTCTTTCTCCCTGCTGACATTGTTTACATCACTTAGTTCTAGTGGAAGGAACGACCAATCACAGGCTAGTTTGGTCTTCCCGGGTTTAGAGCAAATTTGTGCAACTGTGCATTTGATTGGATGTTTTCCTGATTTGTCCCGCCCTGTTACAAAATTAAATCAGTTCTGATTGGATTTCGTCCCCGCCAATCATTTTTGTCTCGTTTTCATTCGTTGATGAAAGTGTCAATTTCTTTATCGTTTTTATCACTTTAGGTAATTTTTATTTAGTTGTCGTCTCGTTATCGTCATGAAAAAAAGGGTCGTTGATGAAAACTATGATGAAAATATTTCGTCAATGAAATTAACACTGCATTAGAGAAAAAAAATGATTCATAACCATCTCAAAGATTTATCTTCATGTTCGGCTGCTTTCAGCACTGCTGGTATTTGTTTAGACTCTTTGGCTCCAGTTGATCTTTCAGAGTTAACTTCAATAGTAAACAAAGAAGGAGATGAGAAAACAAGTAGAACTTTTGAGGAAATGTAGTTAAAGTATGTTGAACAAGTGGCATTTCCTTGGGCAATTGCCCAGGTGCCCAACTGGACTGGCAAAAACAAGCAAAAAAGTCATCTATTTCACCCGGAACCCTTTTCTGAGTTCCTTAATTCCAATTTTATGCTTTCTACAGAGGTAATCTTCCCCAAACACACACACCTGTCCTGAAATAATAGGAATATGGCATTAAGTGGTCTCTGAGAGAGATCCTGGCATCATGGGAGGACTTTCAAATGTGAATTCTTTTATTGTCGCCTGTAAAAATATTGGTTTTTAAGGGTTAATAACTTGAGAAAGAGAGAAGATACAAGATTCTGAAAGTCTTGGTCAAAATTACCCCAGACACCAATTTTCAGGCTAAGCATATTATTCATGTGTTAAATATTGCCTGTTGAAATATTAAGAAATTGAAACCCATGATTCACAAGGTCAAATATTGGGCACGGCACCCAATGTTTGGAGGGCCATATCTCAGAAAACCTTTGGAGCTGAGGCCTATAATTTTGCATGTGTTCATTATATACATAGCGGTACACTCTAAAAGGTAATACCTATTCTTACTTAAATTACGTTTGTGTGCTTTACTTAAGTCTCACTATACTGTTGAGTTAACTCAAGCAATGTGAGTAATGTACATGTTTAGCCTGAGAAAGGTACAAGACTAAGTTCTAGTGTGTAAACTGGACTTGAATATTTTTGTTACTGGAGTGAATGCTGGGGTGAGTTCAGCAGTGCACATGCGCAGTACAGAAGTGCGGGAAGCTTCCAGAAACCCTGTGGACTTACACACTGGAAGAAGCTGATCTTCTCTAAAGGTGAGCTTTTCATCTTCATTATATTTTTATGTGTCATGACTTTATTATTCAATGTATTGTTACAGGCTAGTTTTGCATGATGATGCATAAACGTATTTGCAGACTAATGCTAATGTTAATGTTAGCATGGGCTTATGGGGCCAATATTAGCTAAAACTGCCATGTACTGTATTTTACTTGAGAGCCTTTAATGTTTTGTCCATGATAAGAGCTCTTAACATTGATTACCTGTATTTCAAATGCAGCACGTTAGCATGTTTGTAAGCGTAAACCAGGCCTGCTAACATTCGTGTAGCCTTAATTTCACTCGGTCATGCGGAGGGTAATGTGACGTTCAGGAACAAGCCTCGAGTGGAAAAACTGCTGAACGGTTCAAATACTGGCACCAGAACCCCGCCGGTGGAAAAGCGGCCAGTGAGAGCTGTTCTCTGTTTTTTTTACGACTTTGCTTGCTTATAATGCTCTGGACATGGAAGCGTGGAAGAAAAAAATACAATGCATTCCACTAAATAAGTGCTCTCAACGAGCTGAACAATTATTTTGTATCACTTATTGTGAAGAATGTGATTCATTTTCTTCAGAAGATGCTTTTGCTTACTTTTATTGTTTTTCCCTTCTTGTAGACTAATGATGTTGTTGCCATGAGGACTGCTGTCCTGCGATGTCTCTCGGTTTTCCTCGGGGGTGATGAAAGAGACTGCTACAATGTCTCTTTTGTACGTATTGCAATTTGGTTTGTTAGAGGTTCTGCACTTGGAAATCAAGATTTTCACCCCATTCTTTTTTTTTATTTTTTCTTAATATCCACAGGATTCAGATGCCGTGGCAGACTTCACCCAGGTTCCTGTGGGATTATTGCCTGTTATTCCTGAAGTCAGTCAGCAACCAGGTCCGAATGCTCTTCACCTTGAACCATCCAGCATGTTATCATTCTGGAAGGTACAATTGTCATGGTTGACACTGAACGCCACCATCAAGCTGTTTGTCTCATATTTGGGCTGATCTATGCCCTTCATATTTGGGCTGATCTATGCCCTTCATATTTGGGCTGATCTATGCCCTTCATATTTGGGCTGATCTATGCCCTTCAAATTTGGGCTGATCTATGCCCTTCATATTTGGGCTGATCTATGCCCTTCATATTTGGGCTGATCTATGCCCTTCATATTTGGACTGATCTATGCCCTTCATATTTGGACTGATCTATGCCCTTCATATTTGGGCTGATCTATGCCCTTCATATTTGGACTGATCTATGCCCTTCATATTTGGGCTGATCTATGCCCTTCATATTGGGACTGATCTATGCCCTTCATATTTGGGCTGATCTATGCCCTTCATATTTGGACTGATCTATGCCCTTCATATTGGGACTGATCTATGCCCTTCATATTTGGGCTGATCTATGCCCTTCATATTTGGACTGATCTATGCCCTTCATATTGGGACTGATCTATGCCCTTCATATTTGGGCTGATCTATGCCCTTCATATTTGGACTGATCTATGCCCTTCATATTGGGACTGATCTATGCCCTTCATATTTGGGCTGATCTATGCCCTTCATATTTGGACTGATCTATGCCCTTCATATTTGGGCTGATCTATGCCCTCCATCCTGACAGTCCTAAAAAGCACCTTTGACTTCATTCAGAGACTGATGCTCAGTCTGGTTTCTTTTTTATGCCATTACTTGTATTTCTATGTTTTTTTCATATTGTGTATTCATTTAATATATTTTTTTTAACTATCACATTTTAATTAGATTTTTTTTTTCGCACTGTATTATCAAATAAGTTGGTAAAGTTCTTATTTTGTATTTGTTGGATGCAATGTTTGGCACAGGAATTACTTCATCAAGCTATTTATTTATTTCTGTTTATTGCCAAGTATGTCAGAATCTGTCCTCCATATATAACTACTTAAATCACTTTTTTTCAGGTAAATGTTACAGTGCTAGAGTGCCTACTTGTTACAGTTCAAAATAAACTGTTTCAGTTGTTGCTCATTCAGCCTGTAAGCTGACTTAAGCATCTTTCTGGTATTACTGTTATTGAGCCCTGTGGAAGGTAAAAACGTATTTGTATTTGTTCATGTGTGGCCACATTGGCCTTTTGTTAAGAAGCTAAGGATAGTATTTTGTTAAAAATAAAACATTGAACCTTGTGAACTTATCATGTTTTGTTGTAGTTACTTCATTCATTTAAGGCAATCGGTTTCCTAGAGTCTGCTAAGTAAACTGTACTGTTCATGTAAGTTGGACTAACTTGATGTAGCTAAGTTTAGAACAGGTCAATTTACTTGCTATTTCTGAGTTGAACAACTTCACTAAACTAAGTTAATTTAACTTAACACGATTAAGTTGACACAACAAGGTCTTAAGTACACTGAACAAGTATATGTTAAGTAAACAAACATAAGACTTAATAGTTATACTTACTTACATTTTTCAGGGCAATCGGTTTCCAAGATTTTCTTAAGGTCAACTTGTCAAATTTTACAGTGTACTTTCAAAATAATTTTCACTCAAATCGGAGATGGTGACCTGGGGACCCATTGGTTGAGTTCATATAGAATGACCCAAAGACATAAAGGCCTGGATGACTTCTAATTTTCTGCTTCTAAATTCAGATTAAACTGATGTTCTTGTGCTCAGCCCCACAAATCTGGCTTACTTGTGGTTCCTCGGATACTTAAGAGTAGAATGGGAGGCAGAGCCTTCAGCTTTCAGGCGCCTCTTCTGTGGAACCAGCTCCCAGCTTGGATTCAGGAGACAGACACCCTCTCTATTTTTAAGATTAGGCTTAAAACTTTCCTTTTTGATCAAGGGTATAGTTAGGGCTGGATCAGGTGACCCTGAACCCTCCCTTAGTTATGCTGCTATAGGCTGCTGAGGGGGTTCCCATAATACACTGATTGTTTCTTTTCATTCACCTCTTTCACTCTGTTTATACCCCACTCTGCATTTAATCATTAGTTATTATTAATCTGTGTCTCTCTCCCCTCACAGCAGATGACTGCCCCTCCCTGAGCCTGGTTCTGCTGGAGGGAGTTTTTCCTTCCCACTGTCACCAAGTGCTTCTACTGTTGGGTTCTCTCTGTAAGTACTGTAGTGCCAGGTAGAGGATAGATGGTAAATGGTAAATGGACTAGTTCTTATATAGCGCTTTTCTACTCAGATATGAGCACTCAAAGCGCTTATACAGCACGTTCACATTTACCCCATGCACACGCATTCATACAAGCACTTCCATGATTAATTAATTAAGCTAAGTGCTTTAATCGTCTAACATTCACTCACATTCATATTCCGACGGAACGGTCGGAGAGCAACTTGGGGTTAAGTATCTTGCCCAAGGATACTTTGGCACGCAGGAATTGAACCACTGACCTTCCAATCAGTAGGTGACCTGCTCTACCTACTGAGCTACAGCCACCACTAGATAAAACAGGTTGTTGAGTTTTACAATTAGGGAGCATACAGTTCTTCTATTTAATGCTGTAATGACATGGGAAAACAGAAACATATATTGCCTCAAAATAAGAACACCACTGTTTCCCATCTTATTACCTTCAGTGCTTCAAACTGCTCTGTGGAACAGGGACTGATGGACGTCTCTGAGTTGGACTGAAGTAAAAGTTTTCCAGAGTTTGGTATGCATTTAACAAACACATTTAACTTTTTTCTCAAATTAAGCATAAAAAATTCATTTATGGTTATGTGTGTAAATGCACCGTGCACAGTCAGCTGGGTGCAACAAAGTCAGAAATCAAAAGAGCTTCAAACTGTTTATTTGATGAGCTGCACACAGATCTGCACTGCTTTCCCACTTTGTGTCTCCATCAGCTTCTTTATTCGAGAGCCTGACGGAGACAGAAGAACTCATTTAACCCCTGACCTACGAGCCATCATCAGTGACACAAACTTCACCAATCAGAACAGGATTTTTTTAAAATTTGGCAGTCAGGATAAAGATTTCCCTCTGACAAATCAGAGTCAAAAACTCTTCACCTTTTCCCACAAATACAGGCTCAGTTTTCAGGACTGAGATGCAGAAGAAGCTTCATCTTAAAGAACAGCAGTTTGATAAGATTAGATTTCACAGATTCAGCTCCTCCCTAACAGCTCATTGAACCTGGAGTTTATCTAACCTGGAGGGGATTGTTTAAGATGAGATTAGGGAGAAAAAGGGGAAGAATCCCAGATGGATTATTCTGAGAATGGCGAGGAGTAGGAAACAACTAAAAAGTGGATAAACGCTCCAACACTGAGGGATTAAAGGGCTTTACCTGGATTTAAAGTGTGCATTAAAGTCTATGTGTCCTTATTAAAGCTGTTTCTGGAGAAGAGTGTTGTGATGCATTCAGCTCAGTGAAAGTGTGCCTGATGGATGTCCTCCTGTGAGCTTCTTTGTGTTCAGCAGTTCATATTTCTCATTCATAATGCATTCATCCAAAACAGCTACAGCTCAGGCTCCTCAGCTGTAGAGTTTGTAGCCTGAACTCTGACCCCTGCAGACAGAAAGCAGGAAATGAGCAACATGAACCCAACACCTCCTCAGGAGCACCTGCCTCAGGTGTGATCACATGACACAAAAGGAGAGAACAGCGGGGTCCACAGAAAATTATTTATTGTAGAAATGCTGTCAGAAATCAAATAAACACAGCCTCGTTTTTTCTAAACTCTGACGATCAATAAAAAAACTAATCATCAATAAGCACAGCCAATATCAGGTGATAGGAGATCAATAAGTGACTGATGGAAGACTGCGTCCACAGAAGGTTTTATTTTGAAAGGGTTGACTAGTAGCCAGTAAAGTCCTCGGACCCGGACCCGGCAGAGTCCGCCTCCGGCCAGCCGGCAGGGAGCGTCGGGTCCCGGCCTCGGGCGGCGCGGTGGGTCGGCAGGTTGGACGGATCCTCCGCGGTGACAGAGGGCGGGTCGCCGGTACTCACAGCCTGCCCGGCCTGAGGGGTGCTCAGAGTGGTGCTCAGAGTGGTGATGGACAAGTGACCGTCAGCAGATAATCCGTTATCAGTGACGTCATTGTCCTTGTCGACGTCACACTCTGAGGGGTTTCTCCTGCTCCCCTCGGCACAGGTGCCGGTCCGGTTGCAGCTCGGTCCGGGTCCAGCTGCGGGCTTCCAGATGAGGCTGTAGTAAACAGCCAGGACGATGGCGGCCATGGACACGCTCAGCACGTAGGCCACCACTGTGGCCAGTCTCACCCACTTCCTGTTGGCGTTGGCCGCCAGCTGCGCCTTCTTCTCCCCGGTGTAGGTGACCGGTCTGCCCCGTTCCGCGTGGCCGAGCCTCCAGGTCCAGCTGCGGGGGTCCCGCATGGCGGCGGCCGGAGGAGGAGGAGGAGGAGGTGTGTGTGGTCAGTCAGAGGCGCACGGATCCGTTAGCCTCCGGGGCCCTCCATCATCCACATCTGGACACACAGCTGGAATCCAGAGGTTTATATCCACACTGCCAAGCTGAACCGAGGCAGCCGGGACCGGAAATAACACACACGCCTTCAAAATAAAAGCACGATGTTTGAAATTAAAGTTTGCGTGATTTTTGTTTCTGTGACGGATTGTTTGATGTTTTACTAAAACTAGAAAAGGAGAAAAACACATTTTACTGAAAGAGAAAAAATAAGGCAGACAGCTACAGCAGTGGCTCTCAAATCCAGGCCTCGTGGTCCGGTGTCCTGCAGGTTTTAGATGTGTCCCTGATCCAACACACCTGATTCAAATGGCTGAATTACCTCCTCAGTATGCAGTCAAGGTCTCCAGAGTTCTGCTAATGACTCCTATATTTGACTCAGGTGTGTTGAAGCAGAGACACATCTAAAACCTGCAGGACACCGGACCACGAGGCCTGGATTTGAGAACCACTGAGCTACAGACTGGACAATCATACTGCACATGCTCAGTTTGACCCTGAGAGCAGGTAGATGAGACTTGTACTGCTGCAGGTGTGGAGCCAAATCTCAGACAGATGAGCTCAGTGTGAATAATGCAGCCGAACACACACCATTGTTTTAGCACAGCCGTACTTCCCAGTGGGCACCGCTGATCCTCACTGCATAATGAAGACAGCAGTCGCACACGTTAAAGACCCAGGAAGGCCAAAGTGCTTCTGTGTTAAAATGAGCTCCTATATCTGTTGTGTTACTCTCTAAAAATGGAGAAAACTGAATGATGTAACCTCAGAGTTTGTGTTTAATCTCAGTGCAGCTGCCTTCATTATTACTGCCTCACAGAGGCTGAAGAACATCTGTAACATCTGCACACTGACTGCAACAAGCCTGCTGATCTCTGAGCAACAGCAAAGGTCAGTACTCAGTACTGCATTAAACCAGAAATAATACAGTATTACTGAGAACATGCATATTTTCAAAAAACTCACTGAAACAAAAACTAAAGTGAAAAACAAAAAAATGACAAAATAACAGAAAACAGCTGTAATAAAATAAATCTATAAAAACTGATGCTGACGCTGCGTGATTGATGAGTGATTCAAACAGGAAGTCACACACACATACACACACATTTAAAAGTTCAGTTTTGTTGATATGAGAAGGTTTCAGTGAAACCTGATTCTTACAGGATGCACTGAAACATCACAGAGCTGCTGAACATCAGATCAAATGAAACATGTTGAGTTAAAGAGACGTTTTTATTTCTCACAGAAAGACAGCATTTCATTAAAGAAAGCCCAGAAGCTCCACACCCTTTACTGACGGCCTTAAAGGGGCAGCTCACCCAAAGTCCTCTGTGGTGCTGTTCATCCATTCAGAGAGATCTGAGCATGATGTCTCTGCAGAATTCACGTCAGTGGATCGTTACTCAAGAAAAGCTCTGCAAAACTTGCTGTGAGGCTTTCATGGAGGCACTTTTCTTTCTACTGTCTGCATCCGCTGACCAAACTGCACCAGTGTGGAGACATGAGAGGAGAAACATTAACAGCCAAGCTGTTATCTGAGAGAGCTCCACAGTGGACAGAAAACAGTTCCCACATGCACATGCTCACTACAAGGCGCAGGGATGTTTTTAGTAACTGATTCAGGAAAGATTTTTGGAGCTCTGCAGTGACACTCACTGCAGAGCTCCATTGTACTAAAGAGAAGGCAGACCACTCTCACCAAGACTCCAGCTACAGGCCAGAGGTCAAAGTGTAACGAATGTTAAAGTAAAAAAGATCAGATCGGTAGATTTGATCTTTTTTGCACATCTGTAAAAGCAGATTTTCCTCTTGGAGTTGAGATGGAGCTCATTCAGAATAATTTTAGATATCTGAATTCTGGATCAATAACCTGATCCATGGATGGGTTTGTAAAAACAGAAATGTCATCGCACACTGATGGGTCTTAAATCAACAATAAAACACATTTATTAAGTTTCCAGATGTTTCTGTGTAAAAATCTGAACTCGTAAAGGAAAGAAAAGCTGTGAAAAAGTCACATTTTCGCCTCTGAAGTTCAGAAGAAATAAAAACATAAGGAAGTTCAACAGTTCTCAGCCGCAGAGCCACAAATTTAAAGCAAAATAAATAAATGGTGCTTGAGTGAGCATAAACATATCAAACATCACGTGAGTGACAAGCTTCAGATAACTGATGATCAGCAGAATAATTAACAGCTGCTGTTCGTTGATCAAAACGGTGATAAAAGAATCTTCGGTGTTGGTTCCACATCGACCGCAGGAACATCTGTCGGTGGAAACAGAGTCAAACATTAAGGACAGCAATAAAACATCTCTGTGCTGCTAACGTTCCACCGAAGAGATGGAAATGCTTTCAGTCACATCAAACACAATATTAAACCGTGTGTTTTAATGCGGTACATACATTTGTTTAAGATCACATGGTTTTAACTTAAAATAGAAAACTTCATGAAAAGACAGAAATAAACCCAGCAAGTATGATTTCTAACCCGTTACTGTGTATAAAAACATGCTGACTGTTGAAGCTGTGGATGAAAAAATCAAACATTACTGAACGTTACTGTAAAGCTTTACAATAACATGGAAACAAATGGTATACCTGTTAGGGTAATAGATGATTACTGGTAATAGCTGATTGGCTAATAAATGGATCATTGTTGCAAATGAAAACTGGTGTTCATAAAAATTTGTAAATGTTTGATTAAAACTGCATGAATCATTTCTAAATGTTATTTGGACATTACTGTGATTAATAATAATTGAGCACTAAATAAATTATATAAATGTTAATGTGTCCCAATCAGAATGTAATGTAATAAATATAATAAAAGATTTAATGCACAAAGTGACAGAGTGAATATTGAACATCATAATTATAATGTTATTGTGTGTTTACAATAAATTAACTTTTAATCTGAAAGTTTAATTAGCCTTCAATTTATGAGAACATAGTTTGTTTTTGAATACTTTGATTTATTTATTTTGGTGGGTCCATAAAGCTTCATAGACTTTTCTCACTGTGTTTACAAAGATTTGACTATGATGTCATCGACTCTTCTCACCTGTGATGTCGATTTCCTGTGATGTCATCACTCATCCAGGCCCTTTTTGGATGACCCGTCCCTGGTCTTTGCCCTCAGCTTGTTCACCTGCGACTCTGCGATGTCGGCTCGTTCCTCCGCCTCTTCCAGCTCATGCTGCAGCTTGCGAAGTTTTGCCATGTTGGCATTGGCCGCCTCCTCTGCCTCCTCAGCTGCACGCTTGTAGGACTTGACCTTCAACTGCAGCTTGTCTACCAGGTCCTGGAGGCGGGAAATGTTCTTGCGGTCTTCCTCGGTCTGGTAGGTGAGCTCTTTGATTCGGCGTTCGTACTTGCGAATCCCCTTTATGGACTCAGCTCCCTTCTTCTGCTCTGCCTCCAGCTCATTCTCCAGTTCTTTGATACGAGCCTCCAGTTTCTGGAGCTGCTTCTTGCCGCCCTTCATGGCAATCTGTTCGGCCTCATCCAGACGGTGCTGCAGGTCTTTGATAGTCTGCTCCATGTTCTTCTTCATGCGCTCCAGATGGGCACTGGTGTCCTGTTCCTTCTTCAGTTCCTCAGCCATCATGGCTGCATCCATGATGGCCTTCTTTGCCTTCTCCTCAGCATTGCGGTTCTCCTGTATTGCCTCCTCCATCTCACTCTGCAGGTGAAGGAGGTCTGCTTCATGCTTCTTCTTCTGGTTGATTAGGCTGGTGTTTTGGGCGTGCAGGAGTTGCATTCGTTCTGTTGCCTCGGTCAGCTCCTGTTCAGCCAGTTTTCGACTTCTCTCTGTCTGCTCGAGCGCGGCTCTCACTTCCTCCAGTTCAGCCTGGATCAGGTTGTTTCGGCGTTCGAGCAGAGCAATGTTTTCTCTCAGGTCATCGTTGCCATGCTGAGTGTCATCCAGTTGCAGTTGAGTGTCCTTCAGAAATGCCTGGAGGGTCTTCACCTGTTTCTGGGCTTCAGCTGCCTGCCTGTTAGCTTGGCTCAGCTGAATCTCCATCTCATTGAGGTCGCCCTCCATTTTCTTCTTGACTCTCATGGCCTCATTTCGGCTCCGGGTTTCAGACTCCAGAGAGGACTGGAGTGATTCAAGCATACGCTGGTAGTTCCTCTTGGCTTGCTCCATTTCCTCGTCCTTCTCAGCTAGCTTGCGCTCCATGTCAGCTTTCACTTGGTTGAACTCAAGTTGAGCTCTGAGGATCTTGCTCTCTTCATGTTCGAGAGAACCTTCAGCTTCCTCCAGCGCTGACTGCAGCTCAACCTTTTCTTGTTCAAGCTGCTTCCGGATCTTCTCCAGTTCGTGGGCACTGCGGCCACCTTCTCCCAGCTGATCAGTGAGGTCAGAGACTTCCTCTTGGAGATTCTTATTCTCTCTCTTCATCGTCTCAAGTTGATCCAGAGATTCTTCGTAGGCGTTCCTCAGTTTGAAGAGCTCAGTGCTTAGAGATCGAGCCTCCTTCTGAGATGCCTCTAATTCACACTGCGATTCCTCAAACTTTTGCTTCCACTCTGCCAACACTTTGTCAAAGGTTCTTTGTTTTTTGTCCAGCGCTGCAGATGCTGCATTAGATCTTTCAAGGTCCAGCATGAGGTCTTCAATCTCATTTTGGAGGCGGTGTTTGGTTTTCTCAAGGGACGAACACTTTGCGTTCACAGCCTCGATGGCCTCCTCAGCTTCCTGCAGTCTCTGAACCAGCTTCTTCTTTGCTTCTTCCAGCTCCTCTGTTCTCTGGATGCCGTCCGTTTCATATTTGGTCCTCCATGCTGAGACCTCAGTGTTGGATTTGGACAGAGCTCTCTGCAGTTCAGCCTTGGCTTCCTGTTCCTCTTCAAACTGCTCTCGTAGCAGATCACAGTCGTGACGAGCAGACTGTACAGCATGGGCGAGAGCATTTTTTGCCTTTACTTCCTCTTCCAGCTGCCTGCGCAGATCTTCCACCTGCTGGTTATACGAGTTCTTCCCTCGGGTCAGCTGTGATATCAGACACTCCTTCTCCTCCAGCTGCCGTCCAAACTCACCATTTTCAGTAAGAAGCTTGGCCCTCTGGGTTGTCAGGTCATTGATAGTCCGCTGGGCCTCCTCATATTTACTCTTGTACTCATTCATGTTGTCTTCCATTGTTCGACACATCTTCTCAATGTTTGCCTTAGTCTTCACTACACTCTCCATGTTTGAGCACAAGTCATCTAGCTCTAGCTTCAGCTCACTCTTTTCCTTCTCTAGTTTTTGCTTCACACGCTGCAGGTTATCAATCTGCTCTCCCAGTTCGGCGACGCTGTCGGCATGTTTCTTCCTCAGCGAGGCGGTGGTGGCCTCGTGTTGGAGGGTTGATTCTTCCAGCTCCCTACGCAGCTTCTGAAACTCAGCTTCTCTCTTCTTATTTAGCTCCACCTGAGCTGATGTAGCTCCTCCAGCTTCCTCCAGACGTTCACTGATATCCTCAAGCTCTCGGGAAACATCGGCCCGCTGCTTCTCCACTTTGGCCCGGGCTGCTCGCTCAGCATCCAGCTCCTCCTCCAACTCCTCAATTCTGGCCTGGTTTTCCTTGAGCTTCTTCTGGAGCTGAACTGATGCAATCTGCTCATCTTCCAATTTTGAAGTTATTTGAGTGATCTCAAAGTCTTTTTTCTTGACTTTTTCCTCCAGCTGCTGCTTGTCATTCTCCAAGTCCATCAAGTTCTCCTGGATCAGTTTCAGGTCTCCCTCGAGCTTCCTCTTTGAGCGCTCCAGGTCCATCCTGACTTTCTTCTCTTGCTCCAGCGAGCCCTCCAGATCATCCACCTGTTGTTCCAGCTTAGCTTTAGCTTTAGTCAACGTGTTCGCTTTGTCTTCTTCACTCTGTAGGTCATCCAGAGTCTGCTGATGTGCCTCCTGCAGCGCCCTCTTCTCTTTGGTCAGCTTCATGATGTTTTCATCCTGTGAAGCCATCTCCTCCATCAGGTTTTTGACTTTATTCTCTGTAGCATGTTTCTCTTTTTCCACCTTGGCTAAAGTTAGCTCCAGGTCATCTATGTCTTTCTTCAGCTCAGAGCATTCATCTTCGAGCTTCCGTTTCTTCGCTGTCAGATCAGCGTTCAGCTCCTCTTCATCCTCCAGTCTTTCTGTCATCTCTTTTAGCTTGGCCTCCAGTTGAATCTTGCTCTTTATCAGCTGTTCACAGCGTTCCTCAGCATCTGTTAGGGTGTCCTGTTCAGACTGAATTTGCAGGGTCAGATCGTTCTTCTCTTGGAGAAGAGTGACTATTTTCTCCTCCAGTTCCTTTCGTCTTGCCTCTGACTTCTCCAGAGTTTCCTTTAGCTTGTTGAATTCATCCTTCATGTTGGCTATCTCTTTCTCAGACTCGGCACTCTTCAGCAGGGGTTTAATCTTGAAGAAGAGCTTCATCCAGGGCCAGTTTTTCACCCCAAGGAAAGACCGAAGGTTCCATTGGATGACCATCAGGGCATCTCTACGTTCCACAAGTTTAACAAACTCAATTCTCATGAGAAGCCCTCGGGCATTGGCCTGGATCCTGGTGATGATTCGAGAGAGTTGTTCATCTCGCATCTCCTCCAGTGTACCCAGCAGGCCGGCTTTGAAGAAGACTTTTGTGTGGCCAAATTTGTACTGAGTGTGGTCAATGTCCAGTGAGCCTAACAGTTTTTCAGCACTTTTCTTGCAGTCTATGAACTGACCCTCTGGGATGGCAGATGCATTCAAGATCCTATACCTCTGTTTGAAGTCTCCATAGAGCACCCTATTTGGGAAACCCTTTCTACAGATCCTGATGCCTTCCAGGACACCATTGCAGCGTAGCTGGTGCATCACGAGGCAGTTGTCCATGACGCCTGGAATTTTCCTCTCATTAGGAATCAGACAGCGGACAAAATGTGGATGAGTGGTTTTCAAGTTTGTCATCAACTTGTTGAGGTTTTCTCTGTGAAGAGCAGACACTGTCTGAAAGGATGAGCCTTTCTTCTTGGCTCCTTTTCCACTTCCCTTGTCTGCTCCATCAGCTCCTGTATAGTTTGAAAACAGAAGACTCAGAAGCTTCAGAGAGGACTTCTGGTAAAGACCAACCACTGTTTCATTCAGGGGGTCTTTGTTTTTAACCAGCCAGCCAGCGATGTTGTAGTCCACCGTCCCGGCATAGTGAACCAGGGCAAAATGAGCCTCTGCTTTACCTTTTGCTGCCCTCGGCTTCTCAAACATCTTGTTCTTGCCCAGATGATTGTCATAGAGCTTGGCCTTGAAGGTTTGGTCGCTGGCTTTGGGAAACATGCATTCTTCCTCCAGAATGGACAGGATCCCTAAAGGCTTCTCAATCAGATCAATACAGGCCTGCAGGTCCATCCCAAAGTCAATGAACTCCCATTCAATTCCTTCTTTTTTGTACTCTTCTTGCTCCAGAATGAACATGTGGTGGTTGAAAAACTGTTGCAGTTTCTCATTAGTATAGTTGATGCACAGCTGCTCGAAGGTGTTGAAATCAAAGATCTCAAATCCAGCGATGTCCAGCACGCCTATGAAATACTGACGGTGCTGTTTGGTGTCCAGTGATTGGTTGATTCTCGCCACCATCCAGTTAAACATCTTCTCATACACTGACTTTGCCAGAGCACCAATGGCATAGTAGACTTGGTCTACATTCTGCCCTTTGGTGACATATTCATTTCCTACCTTGACTCGGGGGTGGCAAAGGCCCTTGATGAGATCAGCAGAGTTCAGCCCCATTAGGTAAGCTGATTTATCAGCAGCCTCGGTTCCATCAGGTTCAGCCTGCTCTTCGCGCTGCTTCTGTTTGAACTTCATGTTGCCGTAGTGCATGATGGCACCAATTAGCTTGTAGACACTCATCTTCTCCTCTGGAGTGAAGCCAAGCACATCAAAGGCACCATCGGTGGCCATCAGCTCCTCTGAGTCATTGATGGAGGGGACTGTTACCTCTCCTTGGGAGATGTAGGAGTAGTCGTATGGGTTGTTGGTGATCAGCAGCATGTCCAACAGCTCTGGCTTTTGATTGGACAGGATCTGGTAAAAGATGTGATAGTTCCTTTCTGCTTTCAGCTGAAAGGTAACTCGTGACTTTTCCAGCAGATACGTCTCTATGTCAGCAGATGACAGC
This sequence comes from Archocentrus centrarchus, assembly GCF_007364275.1. NCBI lineage: Eukaryota > Metazoa > Chordata > Actinopteri > Cichliformes > Cichlidae > Archocentrus > Archocentrus centrarchus. Next base: position 34,496,920 of record NC_044369.1, on the reverse strand, counting down.
TTGCCGCTCATGCCGAAATGGATTCGGATAAATTTTCCAAAACGGGACGAGTTGTCATTTCTTAATGTTTTGGCGTTGCCGAAGGCCTCCAGTGCCGGGTTTGCCTGAATGATTTGATCTTCAAGAGTTCCCTTGCTGGTGTCTTTTTTGCTTCCACCCCCAACTGCAGCAATGCTGGCAAAGTACTGAATGACTCTCTTGGTGTTCACCGTCTTTCCTGCTCCGGATTCTCCGGTGATGAGGACAGACTGGTTCTCTCGGTCTGTCAGCATGTACTGATAGGCGTTATCAGAGATGGAGAAGATGTGAGGAGGGGCTTCGCTCCTCTTCTTTCCCCTGTAGGCAGCCACCACTTCGGCATCATAGACGGGAAGCCATTTGTAGGGGTTGACGGTGACACAAAAGAGTCCCGAGTAGGTATAAATCATCCAGGCTGCGTAACGCTCTTTGAGGTTAAACAGCACGGCGGGCTCATGGAGGAACGTAAACATTGCCATGTCTTCAATTTTATCGAATTTGGGTGGATTCTGGGGGTGAACATCAGATTCCTTCACAGTCACCGTTGTTCCATCCTCCTTTTTAACAGTTGCCATCCCACCATCTTTGCTCAGGATTTTTCCTTTTACGTATTCCTCTTTATTGTCTACTACAAAACATTCGGTCTTAATGTCAAAGGGTCTGGTCTGAGCCTCCAGACGCTCCTTCTCAGACTTCCTCAGGTAAGGAGCAGCCTTCCCAAATTCCGCCATCAGAGAGTCACCCATGGTTTAGGGTGGAGGACGTCAGCAGTCAGAGGAGAAGAGAGAAAGTTTTCCTGCTGAAGCTGATGGAGAACTGCAGCCTCCTCGCAGTAGGTGGAGATTTATAAAGACTCCCTGTGGACCAAATTAGGAGATCACAGCTGAACTAAATCTGTCTGATCATGTGACCGGACTGTGAGGGCAGATTCAGGACCTTTGGCTGTTAGAATCCATTTTAGGAAAAGTGGAGTTTCACTGCCTATCTGCCTGCTGATACAGAATCCTGACACATCTCCATTTAGACTGTCTCCCCTCTGCAGCTCATCCAGCATGTCCTCCACTCAATAACATCCACCTTCAGTTAAAACAGTCACTCGCATACACTGAAGAATCATCAATCATCTTTATGCTGAAAATAATTAATTGCTTCAGAATTTCCATTTAACAACAATTTATGAGAACATTTTTAAACAGTTACAGAAACTGTTGCCATCTGCAGACATTATTATAAGATCACCAGAGCAAATTTATTTTACTTCAATCTACTAAATATCTCTCAGTAATGTGGGCGTCAGAAACAGCTTTACTTTAATATTTAAGCATTTACTTCTGATATTAATTTATTTATCTTTTGGTCATTGAACTAACATTTTACCACATCTTACATTTATGATTCCCTTAAACTTTCTTTCAGCCTGTTATGATGAAAAAAAATAATGTAGAAAATTCCTGAAATAAAGAAACAGTGAAACATGAACTGAGATTTGATTTCTTTAGATTTAAAGCAAACAGAAAAAGTTCAGTCTAATTTTAGTTATATAGCACCACTTCACATCAAACAGTCGCCTTGAGGTGCTTTATACTGTAAAGACCCCACTGCAATACAGAGAAAACCCAGCAATCATGTGGAAGAGAGGTTAATAATAACTAAGAGTGGAGTATAAACAGAGTAAAAAGAGGTGAATGTAAAGAAACATGGGAACCCCCAGCAGCCTAGGCCTATAGCAGCATAACTCAGGTAGGGTTCAGGGTCACCTGAATGTGGTCACTGGTCACTCTCCACCTTTACCCCGAGCTCAGCTCACCGCTCATTTATTGCTCTTTTCTGCTTGCATCTCTCACCGTCTCTCATTGGTCCTATTAATCTCTCTGAGCTGCAATCATCTTCACTCCAGCTCTCTCCCTCCGCATCTTCTCTGACCATGTCCCCATCATCCTCACCCTTCATCCTCACCCTTCATCATCATTCTTCATCCTCACCTGCTCTCACTTTCTGCTTTCACACCTGAGTCCCTGTGCAGCACATCACTCTGTTACTAGTGTGTGTGTGTGTGTGTGTGTGTGTGTGTAATTCTCTGACTAAGCAGCTGATCCATGCAGCTGTTTGTTTGTTTGTTTGTTTGTACTGAGGGCCACTTTGATTTGATTTTCTGTTGTCTCCATGACGTCTTTCAGATGAACACTGTTTGTTCTTCTTGGTTTTTAGGGCATTGATTCAAATTATTTCATTAGTCTGGGGCTCTAACTGTGATATGTCATAATGAAATGTTGACACTGTGTTAATGATACACATATGATAACAGTTACTGTTACGATGCACTTGCATTTTTTTGTGCTTCACTTCTGGCACAGATGCTCCTTCCACATGAATGCATATAGATCATCATTATTGTGATTTTTTTTAAGACCACAATAACTGAAGTGAGAACCTGAAAATGTAAATGAAATAACTCGTTTGTATATTTCAAAGCATGTTTAAGAAAACTTGGTGATCTGTTCAATAAATAAAACAGGAGATGTTACAACATATGTATATAAAGGTCAGTTTCTACAAATAAGAACTTTCTTGTCCATTAAGTGAGAAATCTTTACATCCACCAGAATTCCCAGTTTGATTCCCGTCTGTATCTGAGGAGCTTTTACAGAGCAGTGTGATCAACTATCATCTGGAGCCTGAAAAGGTTTCAGTACTTTCTGACTTATAAAGTCATAAAAATGGATTTTTGAAATTCACTTTGACTCTCATGACTAAGAAAGCAGATGAGTTTAGACAGAAACACCTGAAACAAATAAGGAGACACAATTCCTGAAATGTGTGCAAATAATATTCTACAAATTACATAATTAGAATAATCTAAAGTCTCAGGGCTATTTTTATGACAAACTTTTCACCTGTCCAGTCCAATCAGATAAATATCAAATGAAAACACCTGTCAAACAGGTCGACTCTGAATGGCACCTCACTTCCTGTTCGTGAGCCGAGGTCACAGAGGTCATTTTCATCAGCTCGGCTGTTTCGAAGAAGAAGTCAGGCCTTCGTCAGAGCCTCAACTTTGGCCACAACTCGAGAACAAAAAATCTCAGGCAAGTTCAAATCTCTGTGACCTTGGCCTCAAGCTAAAGGTCAGAGGTCAAGTTTTCTGAAAATTTTGTGAACCTGATAACTCCAGAGCGATCTCTCCTATGATGGCCAAATTCACACCGTATACTGTTCAAGCCGGACCCATCAAAGTTCACACACTTCACTGACTTTACTATAACGGCACTTTGACCCCACCCCACCCTGACCCCCACCCCTGTTACAAATTCAAAACAGCCGTGCATTGGCGCCCGCTCAGCGGTGCTCGTTTTATCGAGACAGTTAGCATCAGTGAAGCTGCCATTAAAGTCTAACAGCACGAATAATTAAATGTGTACTCTGAACAGGACTTTGAGGAGGAGCAGTGGAGAGGCAGGGAAATAAAATGATTCTGCTTTAATGTGACTGAACAGCTGACACAAAGTCCTGCAGCTGGTTTAACCTATGAACTCGCGGTTAATGGCCTGCAGGTTATGCTAATCTCTGACAGGGAGGTGAGCTGTGATGGGCTGAAGTGTGTGTCTCTTTATCTCTGACGGTCGAAGCTCCAAATAGAAACCGGAGACTCTGGAATCAGTTTTTATCTGTAACACGAGGACGGGGCAGCGTGAGGACTCGCTCTGAACCTCAGCGAGCTTTAAAAAGAACTGCAGAAGCTCACATTAACAATCCTGTCTGTAATGGGGGAAATCCAACACAAATCAACAGAAGTTTCCCATCGAGAGCTCCTGAAAAGACTTGTTAGATTTTTGTTTCAGAGCTACGGAGGCTTATAAAGGCCAAACAGCCACAGAGGAGGAAGGCACATGAGCTAAAAATCTGCATGAGGTTTGGCTCTGATTGTTTATGTGCCATGAACCGAAGCTCCGGCTGAAGAACGGTGTGCAGACGAAGCTGGAACGTTCAGCTTTTCTAACCTTTAAATCCTCACAGAGGAACGATAAAAGCAGCATCACTGCGGCTGATCACCTGCACGTTAAAACAGCTTTCAGCCACTGAACACATGAACTCATGAAATCACAGTCTTCATATTTTAGGTGTTTTTTAATCTCATCTGCTCTGATCTTTTCTCACATTTATGTGCTTTAAAGGTAATTAAACATTAAACTCATAATAAGTAGACTTCTTAGTTTTAGTCTTTGGCATAAAACTTTCTCTGTGGGAATGATTCTGTAACTAGGAAGAGGAGCAGCTGTTTGTTTTTCTGCACATTTATGAACACTGGCTGACAATTCAAGCTGCAGGAGGGCCTGCAGTCCTGTGTGTAAGGAAGCCTCTAAATATGACGCTTCTTCATTATGATTCAGCATTTTTGAGCCCGTCATAAATACAGGCGACGCCCACATGAAAGTTTCAGGGCTGAAAAATGCATTTAACCTGTGTTAAAACAAACTCACTCCAAGACTCTCAGTCTGAAGACTAACCCTCTGTGTGCAGCTGTGAGCATCAGTGTGATGATCCACCACAGTCTGAATGAGCTGCAGTTTGATGCCTGTGACGGAGAGCAGCAGGAACCAGCGTCAGTACCTGGATGTTTGATCTGCTTCTGATGGTTCATGGAGGAAACTTCACGGTGTTTCCATTAGTATCTACTCAGCGCGGGTCAACTCGACTCGCCACGGTCTTGTTCTGTTTCCATTTTAATTGAGGACGACCTCGACGTGGGTGGAGACGATATAGCACTGTGGGCAGTAGTGTCTTGACGTAATTTGTATGCAGCTCAAAACACAACACAACAATGGATGAGATAGAGGCAAGCTAACAGCTGATGCCAGTTTAATATCATCATCATGCATATGTCCCAATGTTTCTGTCATGGTCCGGGGTCCTGTGGACCCCATGTTTTGTTCTGCTTATTTTGTCTGTTCTGTTCGGGGTTTCTTTTGGTTGTGGGGTTTGGTTATGTTTTGTTTTCTGGTTCTTTGTGTTTCTCTGTGTCAGGTCTGCGTCTTTGTTCCCCCGTTTGGCTTCCCGTTTTATTTTGATAGTCATCAGGTCACCTTCAAACTGCGCCGAGTCAAGTCGAGCTGCGCTGAGTAGATACTAATGGAAATGCAGCAAAAGTGCATTGTGGGTAAATAAAGGACAGATGTCTGCTCAGAACAGGTGAGAGCAGATGAAAGGTTTTCTTTTTAACCTACACGTGACACCAGGACCGTCTTCCAGCTGTGATTGGCTGTATATACAGTAGCTTGAAAAAGTGTTCATACCCCTCAAACTTTCTCACATCTTGTCACCTTACAGCCACAAACTTAAATGTATTTTATTGAAATTTTAAATTATAGACCAACACAAAGTAGCACATAAGTTTGAAGTGGAATGAAATGATACTGGACACGATTTCCAAAATTTTATTCAAATAAAAGTCTGAAAAGTGTGACATGTATTCATTCCTCTTTTCTCTGATACCCCTAAATAAAATCCAATGCAATCAATTGCCTTCAAAAGTCACTCAATTTGTTAAGAGTCCAGCTGTGTGTGGTTTAGTCTCAATATAAAAACACCTGTTTGGTGAAGGCCTCAGTGGTTTGTTAGAGATCACAGTGAACAAGCAGCATCATGAAGACCGAGGAGCTCACCAGACGCTGTGGATCAGGGTTAGGTTATAAAATCGTGTCCCTAGCTTTGAGCATCCCAAGGAGTACTGCAAACCTACCAAGACATGACTGTCCACCTATACTAACAGCTCGAGCAAGGACAGCACTGATCAGAGGAGCAGCCAAGAGGCCCGTGGTCCCTCTGGAGGAGCTGCAGAAATCCACAGCTCAGGTGGGAGAATCTGGCCACAGGGCAACTAAAAGTTGTGCACTCCACAAAAGTGGCCTTTATGGAAGAGCGGCAAGAAGATAACCACTGTTGAAAAAAAGATGCGAGAAGTGTCATTTGCTTTTTGCCAGAAGCCATGTAGGGACACAGCAAATGTGGAAGAAGGTGCTCTGGTCAGATGAGACCAAAGTAGAACTTTTTGGCCCAAATATAGGTTCCGGTGCTGTGCCGGTATTTGAAGCATTCAGCAGTTTGTCCACCGTTAACTCACTCGGTGCTCGGCTGAAAAACGGGTTCTACTCCGGCCCCGCAAGCCAGCTGGATTCAAATCAAGAACGCGTGACGAAGGCGGCAGAAGGGCGTGACTCTGCCGTCTCAACATCCAGTTTTCTACCATATTACATGTGTATTACAGGAGAAAAGAGAAGCGATTTTCACAGCTGTGAATTAGGTTGGGCTCTAAGGCTGAACTTGCTGCTTTGTATCAGTTCATATCACAGATAGAAGGACACAAAGTGCGTACTTGTCGTCTAATCTCTGTCTGTGTTTCCCTCTGTGCTGCACACAGATGCTGCAGTAGTTTGGTTTGGACCCTAAAACGTATTCGCAGCACAGAAAGGAGAGCGTGTTCTCCCACGTTTGTGCGCTTCAGCTTCCGTGTCCAGACGAGGACCCGCCCACGCTCATACGTAAAGGAGCAGTTCACAAAGCGCGGTGGAAACGTGGGCCCGTTCTTAAGCGGATCGCCGGTTCATTGGAACCAGCACTGGCACGAGCACCAGCTCCTCAGCGGTGGAAACGTGGTCTGTGTGTGGTGGAAAAGTAACACTGCTCATCACCCTGAACACACCATCCCCACTGTGAACCATGGTGGTGGCAGCATCATGGTGTGGGAGGCTTTTCTTCAACAGGGACAGGGAAGCTGGTCAGAGTTGATGGGTAGATGGATGGAGCCAAATACAGAGCAATCCTGGAAGAAAACCTGTTGCAGGCTGCAAAAGACCCAAGACTGAGATTCACCTTCCTATGAGACAATGGCCCTAAACATGCAGCCAGACATGCAGTGAAAGGTGTCTCTACTGATACAGGGGGTGGATACTTTTGCACGTCACACTTTTTAGATTTTTATTGGATTAAAATTTTTAAAACTGCATATAATTTTCATTCCGCTTAATTATTTTGTGCTGCTTTGTGTTGGTCTGTCACTAAAAATTTCAATAAAATAAATTAGAGTTTGTGGTCGTAAGGTGACAAAATGTGAAAAAAGATGAATATGAATACTTTTGCAAACCTGTCCACAACTCTCACACACATGTAAAATATTCACAGTGAGAAGGTCAGCTTTTGCATGTGTCATAATTATGAAGAAAACAGACAGCCCTCCTCCTGCCGCGATGAAGCAACTCCAACAGCAAAGAAAGCAGCTGATTCGTTCAGGGTCCAACCAGGCTGTCTGCAGAGCTGCACACACACGCACGCACGCGCAACGCACGCACACACGCACACGGCTAAGTGTTGCCAGGTTGTGGTGACAGATGGCGTTTGTTTGTATAGAAACTTCGTGGGTTCAAGGGTCATGCAGGAGGTTTTCAGGAGAAATGAGATTACGGTTGCAGGCATTTCTCTGAGCTCCTCCCACCAAACACATACCTGAGCTTCACACAGCAGCTCCAGGAGATAATCCTGAACAACCTGATTCACCAGCTCCCACCTCTCCCTGAATCTGGTCTGAGGATGACCTCTGCTCAGTCTCCCACTTTTAAACGCTGAAAGCAGAGGAATCGAGGTCAACTCGTTATCCTGGAATGTTACTCAGGGTTCTTTGAATGGTGGCTGTATGTGGATGAAAACTGAAAAATCACTTTGTTTGGGAAAAGATGAATATTTAATCCTCAGCTGGTGTTTAAATTAAAATCATGGAGTTAATTTTTTTTGGTAAGAAACCAAAGAAAAGCATTTAAGGGTTATTAGAATATTACCGGAGCAATCCAGCCACTTTTATTTTCATTTCCTTTCATGATATTTTGAATCAGTGTGATTAGCATAAATGAAAAAGGTTAGTTGTATTTTCACATCTGAAGAAGTAAAAATGTTTAGAACATCTGGATCCTCCTGCGCTGTGTTTCATGATAAGCTTTAGTTTCAAAAATAGATTTTCTACCATTCAACCAGGAAACAAACAGAAACGAGGTTAAATAAAAATTTAATCTGCATTGTGTACAAAGTCACATTCAAACTGTGCAAAGCTTCAACAGGAATCCTGAGGAAGAGCTTCTCATCATCATCACAAGAGAAAATGATCCATCCATTAGCTCAGTACCAAAATGTGCCAATTCCTGATGAAGAGCTTTAAATCAGCAGACTGAAGCTGATTTCTGTTGGTCAGCAGTGACATAATGATCGATTCATTGATTGTTTTATTAGCTCTGATACAGAGAGAAACTTCCTGAAGTCAGAGGTTCGTCCTCGGCTCCGCTGAAACTAATAAATGTTTGATTTCACACGTTTGTGTGAAGCTGCTCTTTAAAAGGAGCTCTGAGCTGTGATTTTATGATAAAGGGTTGAATTTGTCTGCTGAAATGTTTTTATAAACAACAATCTTTGGAAACATGAAGGAACCTGAAAATGTAGCAAAGTTTGAATTCTCCATTTAAAAGCTACAGAACTGGAGGTCAAAGGTCAACCTGGGAGCAGAGACCAACAGGTATTCAGGAAATCTGACATCTGCAGCCAATCAGAGATGAGCTAATGTTTCACTGTGTGTTTCAGTGAGTTTCAGGCGTTCAGCAGAGCGACATGCGTTTGCGGTGCTGCTCCACCAGGGGCACGAGGCAGCGCGGTGACCCCGCCTGTAACATGAACGGGTGCTCCAGCAGGTCGGCGGCGCTGCTCCTCTGCACCGTGTCGCGGGTCAACATGCAGCCCAGGAAGTCCTTCAGCACTGGAGACACCTGGGCACAAACGTAGTGAGGACCTCATCAGCCACCGTCAGTATGGAGAATTATATCATCAGCAAATGCCATAACCAATCAGGGCCCCACAACCATGTGTTAGCTGGTTAGCTAGCATTTGAGTAACTGAGCTTCAGAAAAAAATCTGATGTTTTTAGATTTAACTTACAGAAAAATGAAGATCTGACAAATAAAAATTTGAATGACTGCATTCTAAAGTCCTCATAATGCATGTTCACACCTCGGGTCCTCCCTACACATAAATAAATATAAGGCTGAGTGTGTGTGTGTGTCTGACCCTTTGGATGTTCTTGACGCCCGGCGCTGCTTCATCTCGCAGCTTCTTCATGGCAGTGATGGGTGTGTCACTGAAATATGGTGGCTCTCCATCAACCATCTCCACCACCATGATTCCCAGAGACCAGATGTCCACCTGAGAACAGGAAACAGTAAGAATTCACCTGTATTAAGATATCTTAATGCTTTTATTTTGAAATAAGATCTAGATATTTATCTATTGGCTATTTTCCTTTTTTGTTTCTAGTTTTTATGCTAATCTGCACTATGATTTGATTGTTGATTGATGATTTGAGTGTGATTAATAGTTTGAAATGACTTAAATACTAATATATTTGTTTAACCTCATTTTCTAGATTGAACTCAGTTTGGACTCTTTTCTGACTCTTAAATAGTAAATTAGTTGGCAGGAACATCCTTGATCGTTGTTACCTCTGTGCCATACGGCGTTTTGGCGATAACCTCAGGAGCCATCCAGTATGGAGTCCCAACCAGAGATTTCCTCTTTGGGACTTCTTTGCTGATCTGAGCGCAGAAACCAAAGTCTGACAGTTTGATCTGCAGCAGGACAAAAGAAAAAAAAAGATGATAGTTTTACTAAGAGAAAACCATTCACTGAACTTCAAGAAGCTTTCTGAACCAGGAGCTGTCACTGAAAGTGAGAACTGGGCTCTAAACATCATCTTCCAGCTGTCTGCTTAGACTTCTGATCGTCCACATGTTTCTGTTACCGATAATCAGTCGGCAGGGTTTAAGTTGTATTTGACTGACATCTGGTATCTGTGGACAGGTTTAATCAGTCAACACTGGTGGGTTAGGATTGCCTAATAACCTGAATAAACTGAAAAAACAAGATGCTTGAACGTGACTCTCCAGCAGGAGGCGCTTTCTTTACTGTAAAGTGTTTCTTAATAACAGTAGTACTATCGGTCAGATGAAATCTGGTGCACACCATTAGGAACCTTTGTTGGTCAGGTAAAATATTTACTTTATTTATACATGTGTCTGACTTTGACATGATGAATTGCCCTTTATAAGTTTTTATTTATTTATTTTATTTTATTTTTTTACATGAAAAATAGGTTGCAGTATTTCACCAAAGGTGGTCTCCAAAGCTGGTTCTCACAAACACTAACCCCTCGGTCTAACCGTTTCATGGGTTTTATGAAAGGTGGTCCTCATCAGGCATGTAAAAGTCTAGGGTCCTCACCATGTGATAAACACAAGTTTGTGTGTGTAGGATCAGGTGGGAATTAATTATGTCAAAGAAGAAGAAAGGTGTTACCCTGCCGTCCAGTGTGAGCAGGATGGAATCGCTCTTGATGTCACGGTGGATGACGCCCTGAGAGTGGAGGTAGGACAGCGCCTGCAGGACACCCTCACACACCGTCGCTATCTGCTCCTCATTCAGCCTGAAGCACACAGAAACATGATGAACACTGAGAACATATACCAGACGACACATTTGAGTGACTTCCAGCTCACCTTGTCTCACTGACGATGTGGGTTAGAGCACCGCCCTGCAGGTACTCCATGATGACCCACAGCTCCTCCTCCACCAGAGCACTGCGGTACATCTCCACCACATTCTGATGCCGGTAGTCCCTCATGATCACCACCTGAGACATATCAAATCAAGATGAGTGACCCTGAAAACAGGTAAATTGCCGCCCATGTCCGCACGCCGTACCTCATTGAAGAGCAGCTCTCGCCGCTGCTGTTTCCTAAGATCCATCATCTTCACCGCCACCTGCCGCCCACTGTGCTTTTCCCGGGCAATGCAAACAACGCCTGTGGACCCCTCTCCAATTTTCACAAAGTTCTCCAGAGTCATCCTCGGGTCACCAGGGTCCACCACCATCTGCAGCGCCCCCTTGAACTGCTCGTGAGTCACTTTTGGAGGAGCGCCGTCAGGTCCCACCTGCTGGGGGGAGGCGGCGGGGTGACCTGGAGAGCTGGTGGGGGTAGGGTGGGGCTGGGAGAAGACGTCCTGAGCTGTTGGGTTTGGAGATTTCATAGGAGATTTCACAGTGAAGGCAGAGGATGGGTGGGGCAACCGCTGAGGTAAGGTTCTACCTGTGATAATGGGACTGCTGGTGCCATTAGGAGGGGGCAGCAGGCGGGAGGAGGGGGAGGCCAACTGGGGGAGAAAAAGAAGAGATGCCAAATTAATGCTTCTGTTTTTGATGTTTTCCTGTTTCCCTTTTTATGCTGAGCTACGCTAAGCTAGCTGTTTCTTTCCTGGATATATCTGTATTTTATATTTATGCTAAGTGAGCTGTTTCCTCTATTTGTTCTAATCTGAACTCATGAATATCTCTCATGTCCCATCTTTATGCTTAGCTTAGCTCTTTCACCTTGTTTCATGTATCAATGCTAGCCTTTTACTTCATATATTTCAATCTGTCCACAGGGGACCCATTCTGGATTAATTCATTAAAATATGGAAGCGTTCCTTTAAACGGTGAGTCTCACCTGGAGGTCGTAGGATGAGTGTGGCCTTCTGGAAGTTTCTCTGGAGGAGGACAGCAGGTCAGGTAGGTGACCCACACCTTGTCGTGGCCTCACCTGTGGCCTCCTGGTCTCTACAGTCTGTAGAATGTAGTGACAGGGAGTTTTCCTGTTTCGTAGTTCTGCCCCCTCACTGTGGGCATACTGTCCACTTGGTTCACCTGTCCTCTGAGGTGTCTCTGGTGTGAGGGGCTTGGCCTCAGATGGAGAGTCCACCTGGCAGGTGGACTTGGCTCTCTGCAGAGCCCCATTCAATTTAGGGCTGCTGCTCTCATTGCACACCTGTCGGATCCGGTCCTGCCAGTAGGTGGAGCTCCCACCAGTTTTTACGCTGCCGCCACGGCGAATCAGCTCCTGGTACTGGTATGACTCGTCCTCAGCCAGTTCTCCCAGCCGGCCCATTGAACGAGCACGTTTCCGTGCCGACGGACTGCTGCGGCGCAGAGAGTTGGAACTGCTGACGGACACACGGGTCATCTCAGAGATCACATGACTGATGTAGTCTCCATGACCGATGAAGCTGCCTCGAACGATGGTCTGCAGGAAATAAAACAAAAATAAATAAAATTGATTGTTTTTAGAAAATAAAAATCACTGCACACCTCACCACCGTCTCACTGTCCTCATCCATGACCTCCATCACAGACTCCTCTGCCACTCCTGACTTCCTCATGCAGGACCACAGTTCCTCTCTCAGCAGCCTATCACATGCTTTCTCTATCAGTCTGGCCCGTGACTGGCTGCTGACAGCACAGCGGCCATTTTTTAAATAATTGCTCAAAATTAAAATAATTCACACATTTTCCCTTTGATCATGTGGCAAATGCTCAATAATTCCTCATAACTTTCACAAAGGAAACTATTGGCTGGTTATGGCCTTAAAGTTCTACCACATCATCAGTTTTGACAGCTTCCACCACTGCTGCTGAAAAAGCCACCGCTGCTTCGCTGCACTTTGGAGATGGTAAATGGACTAGTTCTTATATAGCGCTTTTCTACTCAGATATGAGCACTCAAAGCACTTACACAACACGTTTTACATTTACCCCATGCACACCCATTCATACAAGCACTTCCATGATTAATTAATTAAGCTAAGTGCTTTAATTATTTAACATTCACTCACATTCATACTCCGACAGAACGGTCGGAGAGCAACTTGGGGTTAAGTATTGTAACGTTGTAAACACACTTCCACAGTCGCAATATTCACAACAAAGGTCGTCTTTATTAACAGAAAAACGGCTGCTGTAGGCCACAGCCACACCAACCACAACTACAACAGCGGAACAGCAACACACACACACAGGCAAGCTCTCGGTCTTTTCTCTCTCTCCATGCTGCCTTCACGAACCTCCCGAACAGTCCGAAATCCCACAACATCAACACGCTCTCTAACTAAGAGAATCGCTACATTATCTTGCCCAAGGATACATTGGCATGCAGCCTGCAGTAGCCAGGAATTGAACCACTGACCTTCCGATCAGTAGGTGACCTGCTCTACCTACTGAGCTACAGATGGCTGAGCTTGTGAAAGTGTGCACTTTGAGAATTATGGTGGAGATTTTGCTGGTGACAAACACAAAGATGACATCGTCACCTGTGAGATCAAGTAGCCCTGTTCTAGCTCCAGAAAGACACAGCGAAGCTCTTTCTGACCTCCTCCTTACTTCTCCATCAACACTTTGAAAGCAACATCACATCTGTAGTGCTCTTTCTCATCCCTCTGCAGTTACTACAGCTCTGCACATCAGCCTTGTTCTTAAATATCAATAGCATGCATGGTCAAAAGTCCACTGCCCTTGCTCTTTTAGACATCTCCAGACCTCCACAGGTGTGCCATTTATTTATGTATTATTTCAGGATTTAGGCATATTTAGCATCCCAGCACATCATAGCATTATTTTAAATTGCTTTTTATCCAGCAGAGCCTGATGATGTTAAAGTTTATGCTAAAGAGTTCTTTTAATGTTTCTATTTAGAGGATACCAACTGATAAACTACAACTACAATACTAAAGTAAAAAAACTCAGAGTACAGTGGAGTTTTGACCAGTTCAGGTTGGTACAAACTAAATTAAATTAAATTCCCATGAAACATGCAGGAAATTCTTAGAAACACTTCATTTACCGCCACTACACTGAAGTTAGAAAACATGTTTCCAACAAAAGGAATCAGGAAGTTTATTTGAGGATCTAAACATTTCCTGGAGATGACTGTTTGCGTTGCAGCTGAAAGACCTGCAAAGATCCAACTCGATCTTGAAGCCTTTGCCTTCAGGATCATTTCAATCAGCACCTTTGGTGGGCAGATGGCTGGAGTTCTTCAGGCTTGATTTTTATGTTCTGTGCAGAAAGCTGTGATCGTGTTTAATATCTCTTAGTGTTAAAATTTATTCTGGGCAGCTTATTATAAGTCGTTCCAGCAGTAATCACATGCTGTAATATCCACAGAACCTAGCTCCTTAAAGTTGTTCATCCCAGCTCATTAAAGTGGTCAGAACATCATCACTCCTTCTGTTCCACCTCCTGAGGAAGACCGTGGAACATGGTTGAAGGTCTAGCTGTTTTTTCACACATAAATGTGTCACTCCCACTGACCTGACAGTAAAAACAATAATCCACAAATCAGTTTTCATCTGTAGCTCTGACGTTAAAGTAGATGCAGATGTTGGGCCAAAACACAAACAAATGTGATCAGTAATTTCTATTCATCTGACATGGTGCTGGTATCTGCAACTGAACATCAGAACTGATGGTCAAAGCATTTCTACCATAACGTTTAATGATTTAGATCAGGGCTCTTCAACTCCAGGCCTCGAGGTCCGGTGTCCTGCAGGTTTTAGATGTGTCCCTGATCTAACATACCTGAATCAAATGGCTGAATTACCTCCTCAGTATGCAGTCAAGTTCTCCAGAGTCCTGCTAATGACTTCTATATTTGACTCAGGTGTTGAAGCAGAGACACATCTAAAACCTGCAGGACACCAGACCTCGGGGCCTGGAGTTGAAGAGCCCTGATTTAGATAATCCCTCTCACCTTTTTGGGTCCAAGTTCAATATCAGTGATCCTAGAGGGGTCCACCAGGGGGCGTGGCCTCCTCAGTTTGTCAATGACGCTCTGCCATTGCGGCGGCAGCCCCACGTAGCATCCTGTGGAGACATCAAATGATGTGTGGACACGATGCTGGAAGTCCTGTGGTGCCGAGATCTCCAGCCTGTGCTTCTTTTTCCTGCGCCGGAACATTGGTACAGCAACTTGGCGGCGACAACAGCTGCAGTAGCCAGGTAATGAGAGCTGAGGGAAACAGCAATGATACTGGTAATCAGACGGCAACATGATGGAAGTCTCCAAAATTCACACTGAGCACACACAAGGAGTCAGAACACTGATAGCTCCTCTTCCTGCTCAGGTGGATCACCTGAACAGAGTCATATGATCTACCCCTCCCTTTTCAGCAAAACACAAACCGACCAAACAGCCCAGGTGACATCTCACCTGCGTGCATCATTGACAGCTGCAATGTGATCAAACGGTACTGAGCTGAAACTAAATCTGAGTCTCTCTTCAGTTTAATTTGGTGAAACTTTATAACAACAAAAACATCTTTGTGCTGACTGCAATTTGTTCATGTAAATGGGGAGTCTTCTTCACACACTAAGGTTAATTATGGAGTTCCACAGGGTTCTGTGCTAGAACCAATTTTATTTACATTACACATGCTTCCCTTAGGCAGTATTATTAGAAAGCACTGCATACATTTTCTTTGCTATTCAGATGATACCCAGCAGGTTTCTTCCTATTAAAAGGGAGATTTTCCTTCCCACTGTCACCAAGTGCTGCCCATAGAGAGTCGTTTAGATTGTTGGGTTTTCTCTGTCATTATTGTAGGGTCTTTCATTTACAATAGAAAGTGTCTTGAGGTGACTGTTGTGACTTGGTGCTACATAAATAAAATTGAGTGAATGAAACTGAAAACAGATATTTTCTGCAGACAAAGGGTTAATTGATAAACGTTCATCCTCCTTCAGAGTATAAGAAGTGTTGGATGTTAACAGGCCAGCAGGACTGAGACTCCTGTAGAGATTATTGCCTCAGAGTCAGTGTTTTTTAGGGTTTGTTGTTCAGATATGAATGAATGTTCCTGCAGCCGTTATTTAACCCCTTAACTGGCAGCAAAAAAATCACCTGACAAAAACTACATAACACCCTCTGGTTATTATTGGCTCTGAACAACCCATTTCATAGCCTATTAACTGGCTGCGTCTGGTCCGCCGGCCGAATGAAGTGCATTTATATGGCAGGCTAGACCCGCCCATTTTGACTGACACCTCATTCGGCCAATCATGTTAAGAAATGGGTTTCCCAGAGCCAATAATACTCAGAGGGCGTCACGTAGCTTTGTCAGGTGATTTGGTGCAGCCAGTTACATGATTGGCCGAATGACGTGTCAATAAAAATGGGAGGGTCTAGCCTGCCATATAAAAGGGACTACAAACGGCCCGTCACCGGGCCCTTGCCAGTTAAGGGGCTACCAGGGTGTTCTTTTATTTTGGTGGGAAACTGTTCTAGGCTTAAATGTTCAGCACATGCTAATAAGAAGAAACTGGACTACAGTTCAACTGTTGCTCATTTGCAAGTTTTCTGAACTTCACATCAATAATAACTGGTTATAAGTCAGTTTCTGTGACTGTGTGCCACACATACACTCACTTCATTGGCTGCATATGTTCAAGTACTCATCATTCAACTTATTAATGCTTGTATATAATCATATATAGCCAAAACATGGCTGATTATATACAAGCATGGGGACTGTGGATGGCTCGGGTCCCCTTGGTCTTTTTCTTGCATTTTTTTCATATGTATATATTTTTCAGATGCAGTTTGTTTTGTGCAGAGACATTCAGTACCAGTCAAAAGTTTAGACACAGCTTTGAAATCAGTGTTTTCTCATTATTTAAAATATTTATAGATATACATATTTATAGATTTATACTAAAGTTATCCAAACTATGCAGAAATACATATGGAATTATTTAGTAAACAAAAAGTGTGAGAAACACTGCTTTTCTGCATGTGTCTTGGTCACAGGGGCAGCAGCTGCAGTGTAAATTTTCACTTTACTTTTATTTCCTCTCCCCGTTTTCTTTTTTTCTACCTGCTCTTTTCCTGCCTGCCAGCTCTGGTGCTGCCATATTACACTTGTGTGAACAACCGTGGATGAATAGAGAAAGAAAAACACTAACAAGAGGAGCCTACAGAGAATTTATAGAGCTCATCTTTGAAAAGCAAATATGTTTGGCACAACATTCAGATCATAATTCTGACTGCAAAAGCTGCCAGACAGGACAGGCTTAAAAAAACAAACATGCATGTAGACGACCTACTGAAGGTCAAACTGAGGCACAGTCCACACAGACTCACTGGTCTCAGTCTGTGCAGATACATTCAGATGTAGGGTCAGAATCCTTCCTGCCTACAGTTCAGGCTGCTGCTGGTGTGATGGTGTCTTGACAATCAAATTTTAACTTTAGTCTTGTTAAATTTGCAGAGGTTTTGTTTCAGTCTGTGAGTACACTGTCCCAGCAGATACCACCACGATGCAGTCATGTATGTACCATCCGATCGCCTGGTAAGACAGCACAAACCATAACTGCACAGATAGATTTGGTAGATGGCTCTTTAGATGCCCATCAGTGGCTGTGGCATAATCATCGCATAGGAAAGTTTCTGTGTCAGAAAACAGGGTCCACTGGAAGACTTACAATCAAGTTAAGGGATAAAGAAAGAGAGGAGGTTATGATTTTTAACTTTTAGGAATCATTTCAGATTCACAAACAACCTAACATCCTCCTTTAATCAACCTCTGACAACAAGGAAAAGAAAACTCCTGTTTGGTGGCCTCATACCTCAAGAATATTCTAACAGCCTCAGAGCCTCCTTCTAGATCCATCTAAAGACAATCACAGTAAACTAAAACCAAACTGAAATAAAAATAAAGGGCTGCATTTGTCAAATAAGTAAAAGCTGAACAATATTCTGCATTGAAAAAATAGAAAATAGGAAATAGAAAGCTTTTACTGTCATCACACACAGAGTATGATGAAAATCACAGTTTGCTGCCTTCATAAGAAACATAGTGTAACAGCAGTTTGTATGCACATCAAACAACACAAGGACTTACACAAATACACAAAAACTAACCAAAATTCTTCATTTTTAGTCTGATATCTTCAGATGTATGAGCAGATGGACCATCAGGAAGCACTGATGCAGATGCTGAGTGAAACTGGGATGCCTGCTTGGCTCAGACTCGGAGGTTTTTACTCCAGTACCTGATCTGATGTGAATGTCCCCTACGACAGTAATTAAAGACTGATGAACTGGCTCAATGGACAGAATTTGTGGCGCAGTGAAGTAGGCCTCAGGATCGTATATTTACTTTTTTCTGATGATGTGGTTCTTCTGGCTTCATCAGGCTATGACCTCCAGCTCGCACTGGGGCAGTCCACAGCTGAGCGTGAAGGGGTGGAATGAGAATCAGCACCTCCAAGTCTGAGGTCATGGTGCCCACTCCGGGTGGGGGAGGAGTTGGTGCTCCAAGTAGAGGAGTTTAAGTATCTCAGGTTTGAGTGGACTGACAGATGGATTTGTGCAGCATCTGCAGTGATGTGGATGTGTTACCATGAGCTCTGGGTAGGGAGATACAAGTGTCAGAAAAAAGCTTCCTCTGAAGGGTGACTGGGTACAACAAAACCCTTAGAGACAGGAGGACGCTGAGGACATCTGGAGTCATCCAAGGTGATGGCCTGGGAACGCCTCGGTGTCCCCCCCAGAAGAGCTTGAAGAGGCTGGGAGAGGGAGGAGCATCTGCTTAGCTTGCTGCCCCTGAGACGCAGGTACGCAGGTACGCAGGTACGCAGGTACGCAGGTACGCAGGTACACAGGTACACAGGTACGTAGGTACGCAGGTACGCAGGTAAACAGGTACGCAGGTACACAGGTACGCAGGTACACAGGTACACAGGTACGTAGGTACGCAGGTACGCAGGTAAACAGGTACGCAGGTACGCAGGTACGCAGGTACGCAGGTACACAGCAGAAAATGGACGAATGCATCACAAAAACTGCTAAACCTAAAATAAAATTAAACATTTTCAAAGCATAAAAACTAAAGTGAAACAAGTAAACCCACTGTGGAAACTAAACTGATTACATAAATGCTGTAATAACTCTACATAAACCATCACACTGTAGATCTGAATTTGGATAATCAGCATTCTCCAGGAAGGCCCGAACACTGAAATCCTTTTTTAATGATTTCACAGTGTTATAAATGTTATTTTTGGGAGTTACAGTTTAGTTAAAGGCCCTCATGTGTGTTTATTGGAGTTCACACAAAACTAAAACCAGCTCTAAACCCTGAGCAGCAGCATCAGTTTCATGGAACTATTATTTTTAATGAAAAATAATATAAATACAGAAATATAATAAGTATACAAACTGTTCTTTTTAAACAATATGTGATGTCATCAGGTTTATGTCTCTTTTATATTTGTGTTAATAAAGTTTATTGAATGGAAGCACAAGCAAAGTGGGTGTGACTCACACGGGTAATGTGGACATGATGAGGAGCAGCAGGCGTCCAAACTGACCCGACTCAACAGTTAGGTCACCTTCATCAGCCTCCTCATCATCACACATATTTGAGACTAATAATCACATCAGTTAGGACCGATCACAGGGTCCTCAGAGGGTCTAAAAGTCAAAGTAGTCTACACACACACACACACACACACACACACACACACACACACACACACACACACACACACACACACACACACACACACACACCCCTGTCTCACCTGTGTGTAAGTTGGTGTATCTCCACCTCAGGTAAACCAGGTCCGGTTCAGTGCTGATCAGATTGCTCCACCTCAGCCTGAAGGGAAAAGCAGAGGTGATTCCTCATCATCATCATCATCATCATTTGCTCACCTCCTCTGACTGACCGGATGAGATCACTCACATCCTCCTCCACACCCACTCAGCAAACAGCAGGAGGAGGAGTTGCTTATTAACCTGTCACCTTCCAGGTGTTCCTGTCTCAGAAAGGGGGTGGAGCTCAGGTTTGACCACGCCCACACAGAAAGGGCTTGCCCACTTTATAAAAGCCACCTGTACAGGTAATGTTTTAATACTGCCCTCTTTTATTATTCACTTGTTTCTTGTTTTTATTTTAAGTATTTCCTCTTTCAAAGCTGTTGAATGCTTTAAATTCTGTGAAGCACCTTTAGAAGTAAAGTCTGTTATCCTTCTTATCATTATTATCTTTGCTCTTCTTCCCAGAGGGGCCCATTTAAGCCACTCGGTGTGCTTGGTGAACAGAGCAGCTGCCCGCAGCCTGAGGTTACATTTCCATCAGGAAGCATCAGACTCCCCCCCTCACCAAATTCACTGGGAGTATGTCTGTGTAGGTTCCAGGTCGTGGTCGTCTCTAGAGCTTGAAAAAAGCATCTGTGATGAGAGGTGAAGGGGCTTCAAATAACTTGAATTGACTGCAGGTTTCTTCCTCTTAAAGGGAGTTTTTCCTTCCCACTGTCACCAAGTGCTGCTCATAGGGGGTCGTTTGGACTGTTGGGTTTTCTCTGTATTATTGGAGGGTCATACAAAGTGCATTGAGGCGACTGTTTGTTGTGATTTGGCGCTATATAAATAAAATTGTATTGAATTGAATTGAATCCCAACCTTCCATTATTGTAGTGTTGTGTAATAATGGTTTGAACAGACTGTTTTGTGTGTAGTAAAGGACTTCTTCCTGACTGCAGTCATCGTTCCTCCCATTTCTGAAGTGACATGCTCGCTAAGGGATCATTCACAATAATCGACATTTTCCAAAACGTACAAACTGTACGCCAAGGGGGAAGGGGATTAATAGCCAACGTACTCTTTTTAAATAGTTAGAAACTGTAGGTCAGTCTCTGGAATTTGAGCGCTGCTGCCTGGCTGCCAATGCGTGAGGCATCCACCCCACTGCGCCGTTCTGTGGTCTGCAGTGATATGGCCTCCGGTCTGGTCGATCAGTTCAAAGGCCTCATTGAATTCTCTAAAATAGGCCATCATTGATTCACAAAATGACTCTACTGATGATATTAGACAGGAACAAGCTGCGAGTGCGGCGCAGCAGGTGTGGAAAGCAGCCAAAGCCGCCGGAGATAAATTCAACAAGAAGCATTGTTCCAAAAATTTAAACCGTATGCAGTAAACTGCAGAAAACGATGATGGATTTATTCACAAGGTCTGTACCTTAATTCTACACGTCCCTGGTGTGTTTTCATCTATGCTGGCTCTTTGTGTGTAATCTAGTGATTGGTGGCTGGAACTGTTGCCAACTTTTGTGTAACAAAACTTGCTGTCAGCTGTCTCAAAAACCGCTAGAAGTTGCTAAAGGATGGCTCGAGGTCCGGGGGCGTGGGGGTTGGGATGTCCCCCTTGGTCCCAAAGAGAGGTCCGGGAGATGCCGTAGCACCCTCCTTGGCCAGCTCTCTCAAAAAAAAAAACACATTTTTAACGTCAGTGGTAGTTTTTAATCCTCAAGAGTTTTTATCCTCAGAGAGGACAAAGGAGGTCACACCAAACTCTGACTGTAAACTGTTTTTGCTGCTTATACTGCATGTCCATGTATGTTTGCACATAAATCTCTACACCTATGTCCCATGTTGCTGCCAAGTGTAAAGAGATAAGGATGAATGAAGACCTTTGTGCAGCAGCGTGAGTCTGCTGTGGATCGTTACATCACGGCTCCATCCATACAGAGAATATAAACCGGATTTTTTCTTCCAGAACCTCACTGGTGAGTTCCACCTTCCACCATCTTCCTGTACCACAGAAGCTAAAAACATGCTGATTTTTGTTAGAGAGCGCCCTCTCTGTTGACTTCCTGTTCCACAGAGGGCGCTCTCGGACTCATCCAGAATGGGTGGAAACAGGTGCCTGTTCTGAATCCTACACCCACCAATCAGCATGCATTGGCAGAGTCCCAGCGTTTTATGGGTAAAATCATCCTTCAGTGTGATTCACATCTTCATGAGTTTCTGTTCATCAGCTGCTCATTTCCTGGTTACCCTTTGGCCTTGTAAAGTGTCCGGGCAGGTGGAGCAGTTATAGTTTTATTTGTAGGGAATTATTTCTGTGTTGCTGTGAGTCCCTGTGACCTTTGACCTGTGATCCCATGTGCACTCTAACGCTCGCTCTACATTGATTCATTCTCATTAAGCAGCTCTCTGCCCACTCACTGTGAACACAGCCGTTAACGTGTGTGTTCCCACTGTGATTCCAGCTGTTTCAGCAGCTGTGTGTGTCAGGGTGTGACCGACCTGCTGACATACCTGAGGAAACAGACATGACCAGGCAGCTCCCCTGTGACTCCTCTCTGACTGGAACCACATTCATCCCCATCCACAGGCAGGCTTCCTGGAGACAGCGCCCCCACTGGCTGCAGGAACAATGACAGATCACAGCAGGAAGTCAGGTGACCCAGTCACACTTTTATGCAGGTACCAGGAAAACTCTAATATTACAAATTCATACTATATTTAATAAAACTGAGTAGTGCTAACTGCTCATTTATTAATAATCACAATAAAATTATTACAAATTAAAGTGAAATAAAAATAACAAAAAATTACAGGAAGTCAAATGAAACCACAGACACAATAAAACTGTTAAACACTGACAGAAATGAACCAAAACAGTCACATTTAAACACTCTGACTACAGTACTGTGCAAAAGTCTTGAGCCACGCCTCATTTCCTTCTTTGACTTTTGTGATTAAAGTGCTCTTGAGCAACAGTTCTCCAGCTTTGGGTTTGTTTAATCCCGGCACTGTGAATCATTCCAGCTTAAAAAGGCTCCAAACTCAGGGACGAACCAGTTCAATTCAATTCAATTCAATTTTATTTTATTTGTATAGCGCCAAATCACAACAGACAGTCGCCTCAAGGTGCTTTGTATTGTAGATAAAGACCCTACAATAATACAGAGAAAACCCAACAGTCTAAACGACCCCCTATGAACAAGCACTTGGTGACAGTGGGAAGGAAAAACTCCCTTTAAGAGAAAGAAACCTCCAGCAGAACCAGGCTCAGGGAGGGGGGGTCATCTGCTGAGGGGGGAGACAGAGATTAATAATAATTAATGATTAAATACATTAGTGGGGTATAAACAAAGTGCATTATGGGAACCCTCCAGCAGCCTAGGCCTATTGCAGCATAACTAAGGGAGGGTTCAGGGTCACCTGATCCAGCCCTAACTATAAGCTTTATCATAAAGGAAAGTTTTAAGCCTAATCTTAAAAATAGAGAGGGTGTCTGTTCCACAGAAGAGGGGCCTGAAAGCTGAAGGCTCTGAGTTGTTTTAGATTTGTGTTGACACATAAACAACTGAGCAAAGAACCAGTTTAAACTGACTGTTTATGCTCTTTGTTACAGCAGCCGTCACAGAAACACATCATTTGTTCACTTTAGCTGAATCTATGAAACATGCCAAAGAGAACTCAGACCAAACAGCGGTTAGCTGCTAACAAATCTCAGCACGTGTGCAGCGTGTCCTGATAAAATCAGAGGAAACTGGACACGAGGAGGACAGAAGAAGAAGAAGGCCTAGCAGAAAGTCCCAAATCCAGCAGACCTGATGCAGGACCTGAGAGACACATAGAAAATATAAAGAAATGAATGGAGAGCTTTGGACAGCAGTGAATGAGATGGAGCAGTAAAATCTAAGTGAAACATGAAGTGATGCTTAATGAATGCAAGCAAATGAAACTGCACAGAAATCCAAACGAAGTAAAATTAGTTGAAACAGTAAAGTAAACATTATTTTCATGAAAAATGATGAGCTTTAAATACTGCTGTATCTTTGCTTTGGTGCTAAAAGGTCAAAGTTCAAACTATAAGGTGGGACCTCACAGTGAGACTGATTGTGAGCAGGTCTGCTGAACCTGAAGTCAGAGTTTTCAGCCATGAAGGCGTCTTTCAGTTGCTGTGGCAACTGATGCTGATCAGTGGGTCCTTGGTTCGAGGGTGTCAGTGATTCAGATCCTCTCTGCCTGCATTAAATCCACTCAGTTATCTGACTAACAGCACCGAGTGAAGGTGAGCAGGAAACTTACAGCACCTTTCAAAATAAAGGCTTTTATGTTTGCTCCTAATCTTCTGCCAAACAATCAGCAGTCAGAGCTGAATCCACTGCGCACCTTTAATGTCTGAAAGATTCAATTTTAACTCAGGTCAGGTCACAGCATTAAAGATTTTCTCTTCCTCATATGTTTCATGTTCTTCAAAGATCTCTGTGCTCCTCTGAGAGTCTGACTGAAGCAGAAAAAGAGTGAGAAGATGCTTCAGATGCCTCTTTTTATGCACTCAGAGCCTGAAGCAGAAAGGCTTAATGGAGGACGTTAACTGCAGCACTGATCCCCATTATCCCTGCCTGGGCAGACACTGCTGAATCAGCTAAAGCAGTAAGAGCCTGGAGGTGGTGAACGTGCTCCAAAGTTACAGCCCTGCAGAGAGAGCAGAGGGACGCCATGTCAGCTGGACCATCAGAGGAGACACAGCATCACCAAAGACCTGATTCACTTTACAGTAACTCACATCTGAAGTCAAGATCCAGAAAACTGGAGCAACGTTTTTCAACAGCAGCAACACCAGACGGGCAACTAAACACCAGGGGGCAACTGAACGTCAGAGGGCAAAGAAACATCAGAAAGCAACTAAAAACCAGGGGGAAACTGAATATCAGAGGCAACTGAATATCAGGGGGCAACTGAATATCAGAGGGCAACTGAATATCAGAGGGCAACTGAATATCAGGGGGCAACTGAATATCAGAGGGCAACTGAATATCAGGGGGCAACTGAATATCA
This sequence comes from Archocentrus centrarchus, assembly GCF_007364275.1. Taxonomy (NCBI): domain Eukaryota; kingdom Metazoa; phylum Chordata; class Actinopteri; order Cichliformes; family Cichlidae; genus Archocentrus; species Archocentrus centrarchus. The sequence continues at coordinate 34,472,367 of NC_044369.1, read as the reverse complement.
GAGGGCAACTGAATATCAGGGGGCAACTGAACATCAGAGGGAAACTAAACACCAGAAGGCAACTAAATTGGCTGTGGGCGTGTATGAGTGTGTATGAGTGTGTATGAGTGTGTATGAGTGTGTATGAGTGCGTATGAGTGCGTATGAGTGCGTATGAGTGCGTATGAGTGCGTATGAGTGTGTATGAGTGTGTTCTCGCAGTGTGAAGCGCTTTGGGAGGTCAGTGAGAGCAGAAAGTTAACTCCAGTTCATTTCAAACAGGAAACATGTTGCTGTTCACAGATCAGTTATCCTTTCACACCAAACCACCATTCATAAAGATCAGCTTACCACACACACACACACACACAGAGTCAGGTGCACGGCCAGCCTGTTGCCTTTAAACAGAACAGAAACGTTTCTGTGCTTCAACCAAACTCCACTCAAATATTGTCTGATTTAACACGTGTGTCAGACGTTCTGTCAAAATGGGCCTTCAAACCTGCACCGGACTAAATAAAAGACAAAGGAGCAGACCGATCCTCAGGAGAACAAAACAGAACCAAGCTGGAGTCGAGTCGGGAGTAAAACGGTATAAGTGAGTGACTCTTTAATAGTGTGAATAAAGGCAGAACTGAAGTCAGGTGTTGTTTTCAGTGTGAAAGCCTCCACCCAGAAAACCGTGTCTCAGATCTCCAACTGCAGCGGTGATCATGTGAATTCTGCTGGAATAAAACCATCAAAACTGGCCTTAAAGACGCCAAAGAGTCGAGTGAATGTTGTTCTCAGGTAAAAGGTTTCCACCTTAACTGTGTCTGCACAGCTCTTCTTTCAGCGAGTGTCCCCCTCTAGTTCTAGAGAGAATGCTTTTACGTAAACATTGAATCACCTGATATCACAGGGTTATGGTACCATGAGGAAACTTTAAGAGGGATCCCCTCCTGTTCTAAGGACTGTATACTGTGTCAGAAAGGTTCTATAGAGAACCCAAACCTGGGTTTAAGTAAAATTAGACTGCTGGCAGCAAGAAGGTCTTCACAGCTCAGGTAAAGTTCCACGTGGAACCTTAAGAACTGGGTTCTGTAAAGTACCTTTAGAACAGGTCTCTTTAAAGTCACAGTGCTGGTATTTGACACAGGCTGTTATCTAGAACGAGTGTGGATGAGACCTGTGGAGAACCGCTTAGTTTAAACTCAAAACACACACACACACACTCACCTGGCTGCAGAGTCCAGGTGCGTCTGGGTGAGTCGTTCCTGTTGTTGTCCTCCTCAGACAGACTCTCTCTCTCTCTGCTGCTCCTCTTCTTTCTCCTCCCACCGTGTCTTCCTCCCTCCCCCACCTCGCTCGTCCTTGTCTCAGCTGGTTTCAGGTGGAGGAAGGAGGAGTTTGAATCTTTCACATTCAAAGAAGCTTTATTGACAGGACACACTGCAGCAGCAGAGTGAGAACTGCAGCCCATCGGGGGTAAAACGGTATAAGTGAGTGACTCTTTAATAGTGTGAATAAAGGCAGAACTGACAGGTGAAGTCAGGTGTTGTTTTCAGTGTGAAAGCCTCCACCCAGGAAACCGTGTCTGAGATCTCTGCCTGCAGCGGTGATCATGTGAATTCTGCCGGAATAAAACCATCAAAACTGGCCTTGAAGACGCCAAAGAGTCCTAGAGTGAGGAGACAAAGAGGCGTTGAGGTTTGTGAGTGTGCAGGCTGCAGCACGCCTCGCTCTGCCCTGAGGCGGGGGAGGAGTGAGTCAAACCGCCAGACTCCCTTCACTTTACTCTAAACTCTGCCCCACAGGATCAAACAGGAACCAGTTTGATGTCACGTAAAGCCAGTTCACTGTGTTTAAACTGAGGTTTGATTCAGACTCACTGTGCCAACTAAACCAGGGTTCACATCATCTTCCTTCAGCTCAGTCACATGACACCAAGATCATCTCATTTACCTGCGCTCCCTGTTAGATTCTCTTTTAGCCATTTCAGGGTCATGGGGGGGTGGGGGGGTTTGGTTGTCCCAGCTGTCATAGGGCGAGAGGTAGGGTACACCTGTACAGGTCACCAGCCTGTCACAGAGCTAACACAGAGAGACAGACAACCATTCACACCTATGGGCAGGTAGCCTAACCCCACTCACTGCATGTCTTTGGAAAACCAGACATGAAGAGAACTTCTTTCAGAGAACAAATCACCAGTTCTCAGGGGAACAAAAATCTCAGCCTTTGAGATTCAACACTCAGATTTGGCTCAGATACACCGACACAATGAACCAGGCTTAACCCAGAACCTGAATCCACTTTAATTGCAGCAGTGTGTGTGCCAGCTGGGATTGATAACCCATCACACTGTAGAACAAAGTTTGAGAGGAAAAATGTAATAATCAGCTGTACAGGAAGAGCATGCAAGTATTTACTTTACTTTATTCATTTTAAAAGCACTTTAAAAGCAGAAACCCCAACAAAGTGCTGTACAATAAAACAAGAAAAACATCAAGAACACAAACAAACGCAATAAACAGACAATAAGAATCTCAATGTGTATTAAAAGCCAAAGAATAAAAATGTGTCTCAAGAAGGGTTTTGAAGGTTGACAATGAAGAGGCAGTCCTACAGTAATATGTAATGGCAAGTCATTCCATAATTCAGCCAAGCCAAGTTTATTTATAAAGCACCGACCAAAGTGCTGTACATAAAACACATCAGGACAAGAGAAGATAACATTTTAAAAAAGGTCATTTAAAAATTCATTGTTACGCAGATGATACTCAGCTTTACCTATCAATGAAGCCAGATGACACACATCAATTAGTTAAACTGCAGGAATGTCTTAAAGACATTAAGGCCTGGATGACCTCTAATTTCCTGCTTCTAAATTCAGATCAAACTGAAATTCTTGTTCTCGGCCCCACAAATCTTAGAAACATGGTGTCTAACCAGATACTTACTCTGGATGGCATTACTTTGGCCTCCAGTAACACTGTGAGAAATCTTGGAGTCATTTTTGACCAGGATATGTCCTTCAATGCACATATTAAACAAATATGTAGGACTGATTTTTTGCATTTGTGCAATATTTCTAAAATTAGAAACATCCTTTCTCAGAGTGATGCTGAAAAGCTCATTCATGCATTTATTACTTCTAGGCTGGACTATTGTAATTCATTATTATCAGGCTGTCCTAAAAGCTCCCTGAAAAGCCTTCAGCTGATCCAAAATGCTGCAGCTAGAGTACTGACAGGGACTAGAAAGAGAGAGCAGATTTCTCCCATATTGGCTTCTCTTCATTGGCTCCCTGTTAAATCTAGAATAGAATTTAAAATTCTTCTCCTCACCTACAAGGTCTTGAATAATCAGGCACCATCTTATCTCAAAGACCTCATAGTACCATATCACCCCAACAGAGCACTTCGCTCTCAGACTGCTGGCTTCCTTGTGGTTCCTAGGATACTTAAGAGTAGAATGGGAGGCAGAGCCTTCAGCTTTCAGGCCCCTCTTCTGTGGAACCAGCTTCCAGCTTGGATTCAGGAGACAGACACCCTCTCTATTTTTAAGATTAGGCTTAAAACTTTCCTTTATGATAAAGCTTATAGTTAGGGCTGGATCAGGTGACCCTGAACCATCCCTTAGTTATGCTGCTATACGCCTAGGCTGTTGGGGGGGGTTCCAACAATAGACTGTTTCTTCTCATTCACCTTATTTACTTTGTTTATACTCCACTCTGCATTTAATCATTAATTGATATTAATCTCTGGCTCTCTTCCACAGCATGTCTTTTCTCTCCCCTCAGCCCCCCCCCCCCCCCCCCTCTCAGCAGATGACCCCCCCTCCCTGAGCCTGGTTCTGCTGGAGGTTTCTTCCTGTTAAAAGGGAGTTTTTCCTTCCCACTGTCACCAAGTGCTGCTCATAGGGGGTCGTTTTGACTGTTGGGTTTTCTCTGTATTATTGTAGGGTCTTTACCCACAATACAAAGCGCTTTGAGGCGACAGTTTGTTGTGATTTGGCGCTATATAAATAAAATCAAATTGAATTGAAAAATTAAAAAAAAAATTTATACATTAATAGAATAAAAATAAATAAATAAATAAAAACAATAAAATACACAGTTTATCCTAAAAATAAATAAATAAAATAAAAAACAAAACAAAACAGTAGCTCATACTAGTCAAAGGCCAAATGAAAAATATAGGTCTTCAGAGCAGATTTAAAACTGGCCAGTGAGGAGGCCTGTTTGATGCCCAATGGCAGTGAATACCAGAGTTTAGGAGCTGCCACAGCAAAGGCTCCGTCTCCTCTAAGCTGTGTCCTCAGCACAACCAGGTGCAGTTGGTCAGCTGATCTGAGTGGCCGGGAAGGAGCATGTAAGTGCAGCAACTCGGAGAGATAAGGTGGAGTAAGGCCATGTAATGACTTAAACCAAATAAAAGAATTTTAAAATGGACTCTAAAATGGGCGGGCAGCCAGTGCAGTGAGGATAAAACAGGCAGTAAGATGCAGGATCTTACTGCCTTGTCAGCTGGGATAGGCTTCAGCCCCCCCCACCCCCACACAACCATGAAAAGGATAGGGGGAATTGATTGATCAAAGGACATTTTATTTTTTCATGAACTATAAAAGATAAGTTTGGTCAATTAGAACATGCAATTTAGTTCAATTGGAAATGGAGTAGTGCTTACTTAACAGGCTGAGTTAAATAAACTGTTTCTTTACTTAAAAAATTTAAGGCAACGAGTTACCTTGGTTTTTTTTAAGTAGATTCAACTTATCCGAGTTTACAGTGTAGTACTTTAGAAATAAAAGGCAGTTTAGAAATGGGGCTTAAATTTGCCAAGACAGTCTGGTCAAGGCTGGCTTTCTTAAGAAAAGGCTGCACCTCCACATGCTTAAAGCTCACAGGAACAGCACCTGACAACAAGCTACTGTTTACAGTATTAAGAATAGACTGACCAACACTAGAAAAGGCTTCCTGAAGAAAATGAGGACGAATAGGATCACGAGGTGAGATATATGACACAGTATTATTAAAAATAATAATTCTCAGTATTTTATTGATAACTTCATAAAGGACAGTGTTGCTGATGTGGTCGATAGTTTTTACAGTTATTTTGTAAGTTTTGGACCAAATCTGTCAATTCCTAAGCCGCTGCATCTGGAGACGGTGAGGACGGAGACAGACAGGAATCCTCAGGCAGCGTTCCTCACAGCAGGGAGGGAAGAGAAATAACAGACCGTCAATAAGCCTACATATTAAACACCCACCGACTGTAAGGATAAAACTGAAGAAGGTGACAGAACAACCACCAGGATCTGAGCTCAGCAGCAAACAAATGAGAGGATGAGTTGGGTGGAGGAGGAGGAGGACCAGAGTATGGGTGGGAACAGGTACTGAGGAGCAGGGTCGTTAACAGCCTTGAAAGAAAGAAGCTGGATCCTGCTGATGTTGCTGTATTTTATGGGAGCCGATGGATGCTGTAGGACAGGTGCCAGCTGAAGTTATGGATGAGTTTCTCAGGAGGACCAAAAGAAGAGAACTGCAGTAATGGAGACAAGATGTGTGAACGAGAACAATGGTGCCCAGTGTGACATTACTGACATGGATGATGGGGCGCCATCGAGGAATACATCTGCAAATGTACTTGAAGGCAGCATCCTGGCCTCTGAACCAGACTCCTCCAGACTTCCTGATCCGTACCACAAACCTGTTTGTTCTGCACGTGTGCAAAAGGGATTCTTCCTTCACAATAAAAGCCCTAAACACTGCTAGTGTGTGTGTGTGTGTGTGTGGGGGGGGGGGGGGGGGGGGTTACAGAAGTATGATGAAGCATTTTATGGCAGATTGAATGATTAAAATCTCATCTTTGGTTTTAGTAGTTGTGAAACAGAAATTTCATTTTAATCGATATATTTTCACAGGACATGCAGTTAGTGGGTTGACTGGTGATTCTAAATTGTCCACATGTGTGAATGGTGGTCCGTCTCTTTGTGTTAGCCCTGTGACAGCCTGGCGACCTGTACAGGTGTATCCTGCCTCTCGCTATGTGAGAGTTGGGATAGGCTGCAGCGGGGTGTGCGTTTATTACCCAGCAGGCCTTGCAGGATCCGACTGGAACTCGTCATATATGTGAAAGAAGACAGAGGGAGCGGTCCAGGTAAGGAGGCAGGAAGCAGCTGCAGGGAGAGCCACGGTTACTCTGAGTACTTTCATGTACTCGAGTACATCAGAGCCAGAGATTACTCTAACGTCAGAGGTCGTCAGCATTCAATCAGTGAACCCATGAGTCGAAGCTTGACGGCGCTTCATTTGCTCTCCTGCGCCATCAAGTGGACAGCCAATGCAAAACAGGCAGAGATTGTTTGAGATGATTTCGGCTGCTTTAGAAAATACCCTTTCACAGGGCACAGATGAAGCTGCGGTAATAATTTATTATGTGCGCACGTTATTAGGAGAGATCAGCTCAAATGTTCCCAGACAGGGAAATCTCCTCTTTCTGGCTGATCCCAACACTCAAAAAGGGTATCTCCTCCTCCTCCTCCTCTGGCAGCTCAGTTTCTCTGAAGACAAACATTCATCAGCTGATCATCTAAGACCTGCAGCCATTGAACGCTTCATGAACATTCTTGGTCAGTGAACGCACCCTCCACCTTCTCCCTTTTCTGGTTGTAATTTTCAGCCCCTCTCCTCCGCGCAGCAGCTCTCTGCAGTACATCACCTCCTCCACCATCACTTACCCGAGAGGTGGAGGACACGAGCCAATCAATAATCACCCATCAGAGCTGATCAGATAATCGATCGTTTGATTTTCTTTTAAATCAGTTTAAACTGAATATTTAGAGTTTTCATTTTAACACAACTGTAACTCAAAGAAACTCATCCGCAGACAGTGAAAGTCCTGCGGCTTCAAACAAGTTAATTTTGGGTGAAAGTCAGCTGAACTCCGAGCTGCCAAATCTGATCACAAAACAGTTCTGCGCGTTCTGACCGGCTCAGAATAACAGCAGCATCACATCTGCATCAGCGCTTCTTCGTGTCCGTGCAGTGTGAAATACAGAAAGAGTCCCGCTGTTTGATGCAGACCCCTGAAATGTGTCGTGAGTCACACGCGACAGCCTAGACTCACGTTTAACGGAAAACTCGATCGTTTCTGAACGGAGCTTGTCGGAGCTCTTAGGCTTCACCAGCGAAGCAAACAATCAATAATCTGATTTCTTACCTGAGAAATGCTGAAATACTCATTAAATATTAATGAGCATTAAATAATCATTAAAACCAGATCGATAAGCTTTCTTGCAGCGCCTCTCATTCAGATGCTGCTGCAGCGCCCCCACTGGTCGGAGAGTATAGAATAGAATGCCTTTATTGTCATTATACAGGATGTACAATGAGATTGGAGAAAATTGCACAAAAACTAACAAATAAGAAATACAAAAAGTACAAAAAAAGAGCACCGAAAGGAAGAGCCGTGAGCCGCTGCGTCTGTGAAGCGCTTTCTGACGGGACTGCACAGATTAATCGATAGTTCATTGAGAAACAATTTAAACTTGATTAGCGACTGAAAACTGATGCACTGACCTACACAAATATGATTATAAACATTAAAATGTTTAATGTCTGCTGTGCAGTTACAACAGGTTTGAATATGATGTAAACTGTGCAATATTATATTTTTCATACAATATCAATCACCCCTATAATGTGCAATATCCAATATTCATTCATTAGTAAAATACTCACCTATCTTCATTTCTTACTTACTTACCTATTTAGTTTTTTATAATATATTTTTTCATATAATCTCACTGATCCGTATCATTACCAGAAAAAGGTATTCAATTCTATTCTGTCAAATCTCAGAGTAAACACACACACACACACACACACACACACACACACACACACACACACACACACACACACACACACACACCAAAATTCCAGCTTCAGGAATGAAATTAAATTTCACTGGGTGGTTTTATTCAAACTTAATATCTGTTGATTTTTCTCAGCTTCGTGTTTTGTTGTTTTAGTTTCAAAGGTATTTGTTTATTTAGCCTGAATATTATTTGCATTTATTTGCTTATTAAAAGTTCCGCACAGGCGGGAGCTGGTTGTGCGCTTCAGGTGTGTGTCCGCATGGGAATGAGTAACGTCACGGTGCGTCAGCGTCACCTGTCTGAGGGAGGGTTGTCGTCCTGGTCTTCCTGTCAGAGAACAGGTAAGGCACACTTGAGCAGGTAGCTCAGAGTTCCGGGGAATTTTCTTCTGGAATCCGGACCAAAGTGAAGCGCAGCGCCGACGCGCTAGGCCGCAATAAACGGGCTTTCCTCCTCACGTTGAGACCGGCCGCAGCTGGACATGTCTAAGTTCTCCTCTTCCTCCCTCTTCCTCCTCCTCGCGCTCCTGCGGCCTGGCGCAGCGACAGAGGACGCGCACTGCAGCGGCGCGTTCCACTCCGGGAAGGACGACTTCGTGCTGTACACGGAGGACTCGGTGAAGGAGGGCGCGGCTCTCCTGGAAACACCAAGCTTCAGCACCGACGCCGAGTGCGAGCGCGCGTGTTGCAAGGACCCGCGCTGCAATCTGGCGCTGCTGGAACCGCGCGGCACCGCAACGCAAAACCGCACGTGCGTCCTGTTCGACTGCGTCCAGAGAAACCGCTTCGTGTGCAGGTTCGTGAGCCAGGATAAATACCAGAGCTACATCAGAGAGTCCGTGTTCCAGAAATTCCTGGGGACCCGGCAGAAATCAGGTGAGTCCGCACCCTTTACACCTGTAATCACCGGGCATCGGCGCTCAGGGGTCACGTGAGACCGCGCCTGATATCGGTGTGTTACAAAAATAAAATGTCACTCTTTGCAGTTAGATCTGAATCCCGTGCCGACATAAAGTGCATGGAAAAACTTGCATTTTGATATCGAAAGCACATCAATAGTCCCCAAATAACGAAGTTACAGCCAACAAATCCGCCTTTTCCCGACATCAATGAACTTTATGATCAAGAAAAGTGGATGAAACCAAGTTTTAGGCTGAAACATGAAGTTACCGTCCACGTTCATTAAATTTGTGTCCAAATGTGCAATCAGCAAACAGGTGAGCTCGGACCACCTCGCTGGCTGGTGATTGTAACGTAGCTGATCTCCTGTTCCACTGTTCACATTAACGTGACCAAAGGGTTGATGATGGCCTGTGTGTGTGTGTGTAAGTAAGTAAGTAAGTAAAACTTTATTTATATAGCACCTCTTGAGGCAGCTGCCACGAAGTGCTTCACAACAGTAAAACAAAGTACAAAGAAAACATTAAGCAAATGCAATATTAAAAAGATGAGTTTTTAACTGTCCTTTAAAAGATGCCACCGAATCCACCGCTCTCAGGGAGACAGGGAGAGAATTCCACAGACGGGGGGCCACAGAGGCAAAGGCTCTGTCTCCTTTCGTTTTGAGTCTTGAGGGATGTATAGCCACGAGACCCTGGTCACATGATCTCAATGATCTGATGGGAGTATATGGATGCAGGAGTTCACTGATGTAAGAAGGTGCTTGTCCATGGAGTGCTCTAAAAGTAAGAACTAAAATTTTAAACTGGATTCTGAATTTCACGGGGAGCCAATGAAGCTTGATCAGAAGCGGGGTAATATGAGATTAGAGGATTTCATAAGAAGCCTTGCCGCTGCATTTTGACCAACTTGTAAACGTTCTAAAGAGCTTTTGCTAAGACAGTTAAACAAGGCATCACAATAGTCCAGACGGGAAGATATGAATGCATGAATGACAATCTCAAGTTCCGAGTGTGACACAATGGGACTCAATTTGGCAATGTTCCTTAGGTGGTAGAAACAAGAATGAACCAAAGACTTGATGTGAGTGTCCAAAGTGAAGGCAGAATCAAATGTGACCCCAAGGTTCCTAATGGAGGACTTAGCAAATTTTGCGAGGGGACCTAAGGCTTCCATTATATTGGGCACAAATCTATCTGGGGCACAGATAAGTATTTCCATTTTATCCTCATTTAGTTGGAGAAAATTGTCTGCCAACCATGTTTTAATAGAGTCTAAGCACAAAGATTGCACCTGTAGCCTAGAAACATGTTCGTGCTTAAAGGAGATATAAAGTTGAGTGTCATCAGCGTAACAGTGATATGAAATTCCGTCAAAGGTACCCAGGATGTGCTTTAATGGGAGTAAGTATAAAAGAAACAATAAAGGCCCCAAAACAGAGCCCTGGGGGACACCACAAGAGAGATAAGCACAAGAGGACCTGAAATCAGAAATAGCCAAATGAAAGGATCGTTCAGATAAATAGTGTGTGTGTGTGAGCCTAAAGCTCAGCAGGTCAGTTTCTCACAGTTTTCCTGCTCCTGGATCTGTGTGATGTCACAGGTTCTGCTCACATTGCACGCAGAGGTGGAACTCTGACTTTTTGTGTGAACAGCTCAAACCGCAGATACTGTGATGTTCTCGGTCCTGATTGGGTGGTCCTGCATCTCTCACTGCTCTGACCGCAGTGGAAACGTACCAATGAGAATTCACAGGACTGCTCAACACAGACTTGCAGCAGTTTGTGAAAAACTCAGAAAATTTCAGCTGATTCAACAGGTGTCATATCTGCTCATTAGATTAGATGAAACTTTATTAATTCCTTTAGGAAGATCCCGTCAGGAAAATTAAAGATCCAGTAGCACCTTTTGCAGATAAAAACACAGCAGAAGTCACAAATAAACATATGTTAAAATAATAAGACAGACAACAAGGCAGAACGGTAGATATAAAATGTCTAGCAGATGTGCCAAACCAAGGTGCGTTACCACATTTTCCAGTTTTCTTTGTGTGGTGCTGTGGTCAGGCTCAGGCTGCTGCTCCCTCCCTTCATTCCTGCTCATTTCTGCTGATCCGTGTCCACGTGCAAGGAGTGAAATCTTTCCAGGTTTGAGAGTTTGTCCCATAAACCAGGAAAACATCTGTATTGATGGAGTTTTGAGGCACTTTGTTAGGTTTAGTCATTAAAAGCACTGAATGTGAAGGTTAGAGTGGATTTTCTTCTTCATTTTCTTTTCTTTCTTCATTTATGAATTATGAAAACACTTGTACAGGATACATTCTCAAATGTTATAGTTTATAGTTCCATAATTACATGCAGGCTGTGTAGAGCTGTAGGAGCTACAGAGGGATGAAGCTGATGGGCCACAGCATGAAGATCTGGAAAAGTGTTGTTGAGAAGAGAGCAGCAGGATGGCTTCATGCTGGGAATGAGTGATGTTTGCTTTGAGACTGTTGATGGAGAATTGCATCAGGGATCTGCTCTGAGCCCCCCCCCCCCCCCCCCCCCCCCCCCCCCCCCCCCATCTGCAGTGGGGATGGACAGGCTGACCGATGAGGTCAGCAGGAGTCTCTGTAGGTGATGTGATCTACAGTGAGAGTAAGGAGCAGGTGGAGGAGAGCCTGGAGAGGTGGAGGTATGCTCTGGAGGAATGAAAGTCAGTAGAAGCAAGATAGAATGTGAGTGAATGAGAGGGAGACAAGTGGAGAGGTGAAGATATGAGGAGCAGAGGGAGTGAAGGTGGATGAGTTTAAATACCTGCGGTCAACAATCCAAAGAGAGGTGAAGGAGAGAGTGCAGCAGGGTGGAGATGAATATCAGGGGTGATCTGTGACAGAAGGAGAGCAGCCAGAGTGAAAGGGAAGGTTTACAGGATGGTAGTGAGACCTGCTGTGATGGATGGTTTGGAGATGGAGGCACTGACACAAAGACAGGAGTCTGAGGTGAAGATGCTCAGATCTTCAGTGGAAGTGAGCAGGATGGACAGGATTAGAAATGAGTCCATCAGAGGGACAGCTCAGAGTCAGAGAGGCTGAGATGGTTTGGACGTGTGCAGAGGAGGGATAGGGTGAGATGGAGGAAGATGATCTGTGGAGACTCTAAAGGGAGCAGCTGAAAGAAGAAGAAAACCTTCAGTCTATCTCCCATCAACTATAGCAGAGAGGAGAAACAACCTCAGAACCTGATGGTGTAGATATAGCTGTCACCTGGATTACATTTCATTGTGCGTTTAGTGTGTATAACTGTGCATGTGGCAAATAAGGCTTATCTTATCTTAACAAAGCAGCTGGTGGTGCATTGGTCACCTCACAGTGAGAAGGTTCCAGGTCTGAATCTGTCCAAAGACCTCGTCAGGTCAGCAGGTGATTCTGCTGTATGTATCTGAGGACACGAGCCAATCAATAATAGGAATTCTTTGACTAAATCAGCAGCAGGTGGATGTTAAGAGTGTGAAGCGCACAGGGAACATATGGGGAACTTCAGCTGTTCTACTTTAAACCGAGAAGCAGAAGTTTTAAACCCTTAACGTCAGGCGAACACCGCTGAAGCGCCAGTTACTTAGCAGCAAACAGCTGATTAAGACGTAGCGTATCAAAGAAACATTGATCAGCTGGCTTCTTATCATAACTCCACAACCGTGTGTCCTGTCGGAAAAATTCAAATGGTTCCTGAAAGCACAGAAATTGCACTTCACAGTCCACGAACAACGGCACTTTTGAAGCACACTGTGTCGCATTCGACACGTTTAGAGGTGTAAGGTTGTCTTAGACCAGGGGTCTCAAACTCGAGGGCCACATCCGGCCCCGCCCCCAGGTTCCGGTCTGTGATTTGACGTCAAAAATATGAAACAATTTGGCCCTTTAAGTTACTTTTTTGACATTTTGCTAACTCATCTTAATTGGTGGGGAAAGCGAAATGTCAAAAAAGTAACTTAAAGGGCCAAATTGAGGTTGCTGTGATTAGGATGCCTCCTGGGCCCCTCTTGGGTGAGGTGTTCTGGACATATCCTACCAGGAGGAGGCCACAGGGCAGACCCAGGCCACGCTGGAGAGATTATACCTCTCGACTGGCCTAGGAATGCCTTGGGGTCCCCCTGGACAAGCTGGAGGAAATGGCTGGGGAGAGGGAGGTCTGGATGGAAAATGGATGGAAAAACTGAAAATTTGAATGGCTAATGGGAATTTTTTTCAAGGAATGACTTTAAGAGGGACAACATGGAAGCTTTGGTTTTTGTTTCCTCCAAGTTGGTTCAGTTAAACTAACTAAATAAATAAATGAAATCAATCAATAATACACACAGACACTGACCGGTACCTCCTGTATTAAGCCATGAGACAGCATGAGAGCTTAGCAGACTTTAAAATCTTTAATGAGCAGAGACAACACATTGTATATTTTTCCAGTTCTGTGATGAAAAAAGAGATTTTCTGCTTTTTGGTCCTTGGGGTTTATGCATCACCAGTGTAGCGCTTTGTTACAGTGTTTTCTTTTCCCGACAGACCTCTTCTCCTCTAAACTTTCTGATTGCAGTATCTGGCGCTCAGTTTTGTGTGAGAGGACACATCAAATGGTCCCTTTCATGTGTTTGCACTCAGAAAAAGTTACAGAGGAACCTGATAACCACCACCGAGACACCCGTTATTTGTAGTTGGGGTTTTAGGTTTAGTCAAAACCTGCTTGACTTTTGCTCTCACTGCAGTATTGGACCACTTCCTGTTCCTGCTGCAGTCCACTGCAGTGCTTTTGTTTGGAAGATGCTCCTTTAGCCTGGAAAAAGAGTTTGTTGCTCTATAAAAAAGCCCTCCGTAAAGCTAGGACATCTTACTATTCATCATTAATTGAAGAAAATAAGAACAACCCCAGGTTTGTTTTCAGCACTGTAGCCAGGCTGACAAAGAGTCAGAGCTCTGTAGAGCCGAGTATTCCTTTCACGTTAACTAGTAGTGACTTCATGGATTTCTTTACAAATAAAATTTTAGACATTAGAGAAAAAATTATTCATAACCATCTCAAAGATTATTCTTCATGTTCGGCTGCTTTCAGCACTGCTGGTATTTGTTTAGACTCTTTGGCTCCAGTTGATCTTTCAGAGTTAACTTCAATAGTTACTTCCTCCAAACCAGCAACATGTTTGTTAGATCCCATTCCTACTAGACTGTTCAAAGAAGTATTTCCAATTATTGATGCTTCAATCTTAAAAATGATCAATCAGTCTTTATTAGTTGGCTATGTACCACAGACCTTCAAGGTGGCTGTAATTAAACCTCTACTTAAAAAGCCATCACTGACCCAGCTGTCTTAGCTAATTATAGGCCAATCTCCAACCTTCCTTTTCTCTCAAAGACTCTTGAAAGAGTAGTTGTAAAACAGCTAACTGATCATCTGCAGAGGAACGGTTTATTTGAAGAGTTTCAGTCAGGTTTCAGAATTCATCACAGTACAGAAACAGCATTAGTGAAGGTTACCAATGATCTTCTTACAGCCTCTGACAGTGGACTCATCTCTGTTCTTGTCCTGTTGGACCTCAGTGCAGCTTTGATACTGTTGACCATAACATTTTATTACAGAGATTAGAGCTTGCTATAGGTATCAAAGGTACTGCGCTGGGGAGAGGTGGGAGACTGACTCACATGTAGCAATTGATCCAGAACTATGGTCTGAATTATGTCAAAAATGTGTAAATGTAACCATTAATAGTAGCTACAGGTTGACCCATTATAATTTTCTCCATCAAACCTATATTACACCACAAAAAATACATAAATATAAACCAGAGTTATCACATCTATGTTTTAGATGTGGCATTGAAGAGGGTTCATTCCTGCATAGCACATGGAATTGCACAAAGGTAAGCACATTCTGGCAGGATTTCTCTGATATTATGTCAAAACTTATAGGCGTGTCATTTCCATCTGATCCTCAAGTATGTTTATTAGGAGACTTTACAAATCTGGGTACACAATTAAGAAAATGTCAACAGAAGTTTTTGGAATTGGCTCTATGCATTGCCAGAAAGTGTTTAGCTATTACGTGGAGGTCTGACTCCCACCTCTCCATTTCCAGGTGGTTCTCAGAGATGAATAACTGTGTCCCACTCGAAAAGATTACCTACTGTCTTAGAAACGATTATAAAACCTTTGCTAAGATTTGGCAGCCTTATTTGACTCATGTGGGCACTATGCTAGTGCCTCTATTAGATTCTACATAGTACATTTTATAATGCTGTCAGTCCAGTCACCATGGTATTGTCTTGCTTTCCTGGAGATCTTTTTTTTTGTTTGTTTGTTTGTTTGTTTTGCTTTTGTTTTATGTGGGTTGGGAAGGGAAAGGTATATTGATATATTGTTTATGTTTGTTAATGTTTTGTAACTTCAAAACTTATAAATAAAGTAAGGGGGGAAAAAAGTGGTTTGAATCATATTTATCTCATAGACTCCAATTTGTTCATGTAAATGGGGAGTCTTCTTCACACAGTAAGGTTAATTATGGAGTTCCACAGGGTTCTGTGCTAGGACCAATTTTATTTACATTATACATGCTTCCCTTAGGCAGTATTATTAGAAAGCACTGTATCAATTTTCATTGCTATGCAGATGATACTCAGCTTTACCTATTAATGAAGCCAGATGACACACATCAATTAGTTAAACTGCAGGAATGTCTTAAAGATATTAAGGCCTGGATGACCTCTAATTTCCTGCTTCTAAATTCAGATAAAAATGAAGTTCTTGTTCTCGGCCCCACAAATCTTAGAAACATGGTGTCTAACCAGATACTTACTCTGGATGGCATTACTTTGGCCTCCAGTAACACTGTGAGAAATCTTGGAGACATTTTTGACCAGGATATGTCCTTCAATGCACATATTAAACAAATATGTAGGACCACTTTTTTGCATTTGTGCAATATTTCTAAAATTAGAAACATCCTTTCTCAGAGTGATGCTGAAAAGCTCATTCATGCATTTATTACTTCTAGGGTGGACTATTGTAATTCATTATTATCAGGCTGTCCTAAAAGCTCCCTGAAAAGCCTTCAGCTGATCCAAAATGCTGCAGCTAGAGTACTGACAGGGACTAGAAAGAGAGAGCAGATTTCTCCCATATTGGCTTCTCTTCATTGGCTCCCTGTTAAATCTAGAATAGAATTTAAAATTCTTCTCCTCACCTACAAGGTCTTGAATAATCAGGACCCATCTTATCTCAAAGACCTCATAGTCCCATATCACCCCAACAGAGCACTTCTCTCTCAGACTGCTGGCTTACTTGTGGTTCCTAGGATACTTAAGAGTAGAATGGGAGGCAGAGCCTTCAGCTTTCAGGCCCCTCTTCTGTGGAACCAGCTCCCAGCTTGGATTCAGGAGACAGACACCCTCTCTATTTTTAAGATTAGGCTTAAAACTTTCCTTTTTGATCAAGCTTATAGTTAGGGCTGGATCAGGTGACCCTGAACCATCCCTTAGTTATGCTGCTATAGGCCTAGGCTGCTGGGGGGGTTCCCATAATGTACTGAGTGTTTCTATTCATTCATCTATTTTGTTAGTCTCTAGTCATTATTAATCTGTCTCTCCCCTCAGCAACCCTGGATGTGAAAGTAAAAATGAAATATGACTTGCAAAACAAATAAAGAAATTTTGTTTTTCCAATAAAACCTTTGAAGTCTCTGCTAGAAACCTCCTCTTACAGAGAAATCATCTTAGGAAAGTCTGCAGGAAGCTTGAAGCCACGGGATTAAATGGAAAAGGAAAACCATCAAAGATTGATTTTAGGAAAATGAATCTTGTTCATGTGTAACATATTCTGTTATTTTGATACTATGGAACACGCTCTATGAAGGGTGCAGTGTAAAAACAGTTTATAGGTTTTTGTTTGAAATCTGGAAATGTCTTCAGGTCTAAACTCACACATGAATCACATTTTCAGATACAGTGACGCCTCCTTTCTGATGAGCTCATTATCTCTGGTGTCCATCAGAGGAAACCTCCAGAAATCCACTCAGGAAGCACAGAAGGAGTCAGTCTGATCGCTGTGACCATGTCTGAGAATCTGCCTGACTTTGGCTTTTCTTCACTGTGTCTCCAGATGAGAAGGATTCGCCCATCGCCAATGCAGGCCGTGATGTCACCGTTCAGCCTGGAGAGACTGTGACGCTCAACGGCACCGAGAGCCTGGCAAGGGGTGACGCCGAAATCAAAGACTACCGCTGGAGTCTGGAAAGTGGTGGCAACAATGTCAAGATGGAGGTAAAACCTCACAGGGGGAGGAGCTTAGCACCGGTAGATCAAAACAGCTGTGTTACAGGTAGATCTCACCTAGAGTCAAACAGGTAGTATCACTACAACAGTTACTTTGAACATGCCTTGTTCTGTTACATTCAGCAAAGCAGCATCAACCCCCTTCATTCATAATCCCTCCAGCTTTCAGTCTGCCTTGATTTTTTTTTTTTTTTTTTAATTTATTTTACTTTTTTTGAAGGAAGCAGTCACAGGGAGATAAAACTAGGCCCTAGGTTTCTGTACAGGTGTCTGCAGGTGAATCAGCATCTATGTGATTCTTCCCTGAGCTCAGGATGTCATTTGAGTGCATCTCTCAACCTCTGCAGCATGCAGAACCTGTTACTGAGAGTCATTTAACTTTCATATGCTGTTATTTTTGAATGGGATTCTGCAGAAGACAGATCTCCCTGACCAGGTGCAGCTCTCCAACCTGCAGCCGGGCTCATACGTCTTCAAGCTGACTGTCACCGACTCCAACGGCCAATCGGATAACGAAAAGGTCACAGTCCTCGTCCTCAACCCACAACAGACCAGCTGTGAGTGCTCATGAGAAATGCAGTCCAATGAAAAGCCTGCAGTGAGGAGCGCACTGTGCCAGAGTCCATAAAGAAATCAGTCAGGTTTAGTTTTAGAATAAATCTCATTAGTGTTTGTCTCAGAATCTGAGTTTACTGATCACTGAACTCCATTACCCTCACTTTATCAAATCCAAACTGCTGAATCATTGATGTATTGATCCCTTAACGAGTGTGGTAGAAGCAGAATGATCTGATTGGCTGTGTTGCTGTTCAGTTAAGTGTTTGTTTCTCTGATGATCTACACCTCCTCTCAAACGGGTCAGACTGGAATACCTGACACGTGCGCACACACAGGACACCCCCACACTCTCAGCAGAAACTCAGCTTCATTTCATTTCACCTCCTGCTTTCAGCTGATTTCAGGGTCACATGACTCACTCACTGATTGTGTATTGATCACAGCTCTGATCAGGGTCAGTCCGACTGTTGACTCTGGAAAACTGCTGCGTAACATGTGACTGTGTAAATACCACAAGTGTTGACACAGTGGCACGCCCTGTAGTGTAACACATGGACACACACACACACACACACACTGCTGTGGCTTCATGTTTATATTCAGCACACAGTGCAGTCAGCTGTATTTCTCCAGGTAGAAGTCTGACAGGAAGTGATGCAACTACTGCTGTCCTCCTCCCCCTCAGTGTACTGTCGGGCTCCAACAAAGGTCGGGCCGTGCCGCGCGGCGTTTACTCGCTGGCATTACAACGCCACGAAGGGCGACTGTGAGCAGTTTATGTTTGGAGGCTGTAAAGGAAACAACAACAACTTCCTGTCCAAAGAACAGTGTCTCTCTGCCTGCAGAGGAGTCACAGGTAACACGCACGCACGCACGCACACACACACACACACACGCACGCACCTTTAATCACTCTAACATCATTTCTGGGGTTTTTTTTCCATAGTGACGCCAGAGAGGAGCATCACTCTGCCATCTACAGGTCAGTCCTACAATGCACCTCATCAGTCGCTCCACAGTACAGCCACAATGCTCAGGATGTGTGTGTGAGTATGTGTGTGTGTGTCTGTGTGTGTGTTTACAGAGGTGTGTGACTCGCCGTGTGGTCCTGATCAGCTGACCTGTGACAGCGGCTGCTGCCTGGACAGAAGTCTGGAGTGTGACAACGTGAAGCAGTGCAGCGATGGATCAGATGAGAACCAGTGCAACAAATGTAACCCCCCCACACACACACACACACACACACTCAGTGTGTTTATGTGAGAATTAGACAGAGTGAGTGTAACACACCTTCCTCCTCCTCAGTGAATCAGACCTTGAGCCTCCTGCTGGACATCAGTGTGAACCAGAAGAAAGGTTTGTCTTTATTATCCAGTAAAAAAAATACACTCAAAGCTAACAGGCTACATACTAATTAACCCCTCCCCCCTTAGCTCAGTGCACGGAGCCCCCCCGCACCGGTCCATGTCGGGCAAAATTCACCCACTGGTACTACGACCCACTGAGCAAGAAGTGCCACCGCTTCACCTTCGGCGGCTGTGACGGGAACAAAAACAACTTTGTGAAGAAACAAGAATGCATCGAGGCCTGCGACGGCGTCACCGGTACCCAACACACACCTGACACTGCACCCTTTACAGGTTCACACCAGAGCTTCACTGCGGACCAACCGAACACGAGCCTCGTCCCGATTACACCGGTCTCATAAAATGAGTAGAGCTGGAGTCTCTAGTGACTCGAGCAACCTTTGCTCACAAAATGATGTAAGAAAACAAATCATCAGGGTCCTTCCTGAACACATCAGTGAACGGCAAATTCCACCAATCAGGGACAACATTCTGACCGCTGACAGGTGAAGAGAACAACACTAAATATCTCTTCATCATGGCACCTGTTAGTGGGTGGCAGATATCAGTGAACAACTGAGCATTATGTCCTCAGTGTTGATGTTGGAAGCAGGAAAAATGGGCGAGTGTGAGAATTTGTTTGTGATGGCTAGATGACTGGGTCAGAGTGTCTCCAAACTGCAGCTCCTGTGGGGTCTGCAGCGGTCCGTATCTATCAAATGGTCTAAGGACTGAACAGCGGTGAACCAGCGACAGGGTCATGGGGGGCAGAGCCTCAACGATGCACATGGGGATGAAGAGTGGCCCATGTGGGCCGATCTACTGTAGCTCAAAGTCCTGAAGACGTTCATGCTGTGTCAGAGTAGACAGAGCATTAGGGTTTATTGTGTGTGGGGCTGCAGACCAGTCAGGGTGCCCACGCTGTCCCATGAGTGCCAACAATGGGCTCATGAGCCTCAGAACTGGACCACAGAGCAGTGGAAGTGCATGTGTGTCGCTTACCTGGGGAACACCTGGGAGCAGGATGCACTATAGCAAGAAGGCAAGCTGGCAGAGGCAGTGTGATGCTTTAGGCCGTGTTCTGGCCTCAGATCCTGCCATCATGTTGATGTTAATACCACCTACCTAAGCATTGGTGCAGAACATTTTTCTCACAAGGTCTTGAGACCCCATAGTACCGTATCACCCCAAAGAGCACTTCACTCTGTTTCTTTTCATTCACCTCTGTTTATACTTCACTCTGTATTTAATCATTAGTTATTATTAATCTCTGTCTCTCCCCCCTCAGCAGATGACCCCCCCTCCTTGAGCCTGGTTCTGATGGAGGTTTCTTCCTGTTAAAGGGAGTTTTTCCTTCCCACTGTCACCAAGTGCTGCTCATAGGGGGTCGTTCTGACTGTTGGGTTTTCTCTGTATTATTGTAGGGTCTTTACCCACAATGCAAAGCGCCTTGAAGTGACTGTTTGTTTTGATTTAGTGTTATATAAATAGAAATTAGCTGAATTGAATAATTGAACTGTGTGCACCCTTTCATGGAAACAGTATTCCCTGATGGCTGTGGCCTCCTTCAGGAGGATAATGCTCCCTGCCACAAAGCAAACATGGTTCAGGAATGGGCACAGTGAGCCTGAGGTGTTGGCTTGGCCTCCAAAGTCCCCAGCTCTCAGTCCAATCGAGCATCTGTGGGATGTGCTGGACAAACCAGTCCGATCCATGGAGGCTCCACCTCACAGCTTCCAGGACTTAAAGGATGCTGGTAACACCTTGGTGCAGATACCACAGCACAGCTGCAGGGCTCAGTGGGGGCCATGCCTCGATGGGTCAGGGGGATCAGCACAATATTAGGCAGGTGGTCATCATGTTACGGATTAGGATATGTGTGTGTACATTTTTCGTCATGACGAGGAACAGGAAGTGAGAAGTATGAAGTAATTTCTGGGTTTTAGGACTCATTCCTGCTCCTTTTCTTCTCTCCCCACAGAAAGTGACGTATTCCCCAAAAGTTTGTTCGAACGCTTAGACCCCGAAGAAAATGAAAACTCAGGTCAGAAATGCACCCTTGGTTCTCAGATGCCAAATGTTCTACCAGCTGAAAAGGAAGTGACCTCACTGTCCTCTCCACAGGCTCCATCACGCTCGCCGTGATCCTGTCAGTGGGCATCATGGCTCTGCTGGCCATCCTGGCCTACTGCTTCCTGAAGGCGCGCAGGAAGCGCACTCACAGGCCCGTCAACAGCACGGCCCACGAGGCGCTGCCCGAGGAGGACACGTCCGTTTACAACAGCACCACCAAACCTGTGTGATGTCATCCCCGCTGTGACCAATCTGCTGCCTCCTTCTTTGCTTTGATTGAACTCTCCTTCAAATGTGTTTGTTTCTCAGCTGTTTTCAGTCAGAGCTGCTGCTGTCGATTACTCACAGTTCAGGTGACGCTGCTGCTGGATTTTTAATGATGTGTCAGCAGCGTCTTTACTGCTCTCTGTTTCAGTATTTATGAATTCAGTGTCTGGGTCTCAGGTTTTTTTAGTTTTTATGTAAATATGAAGTTGGTCTCAGAGTTTTAAGTTCTGCCGTCGTCATGTTTTTAAATTTGTTAATAAAGTTTGAGTTTTCCATCCATCCATCATCTTCTCAGGTTTCAGAAAGCGTTTGCATTTTTCTGATAAGACAAACTGTTGTGTAATAACAATAATACAAAGTGTGCCTGCACAGATGAAAGTCAACAGTGAGCTGGGTGTTAATATACTGTAAATGTGTGATTTTATTGGTAGTGTTGGTTTTACACCTCCAGTGGTGAGGTGACCTCAGTGTTCACGCTCAGGATTTCCAGAGGTGTTGCTGTGTGTGTGTGTGTGTGTCTGTGTCGTGTCTGTGACACACACACCGTGTGTCTGTTGTACTGATGCAGAAACGTCCCATATGGTGCACAACTTATAAATGAGTGTTCCTGTCGCGCGTGGATCACAGAACAAAAACTGAGATCTGATGACTCAAAATGTGAAGTCTGTATCGTATTAACTAAAACGAACCGAGGCTCAGTTTATATATAATAGAATTTATTGAACTAAGGTCGCGTAAGGTGCGTTTAAATGACGTCACTAACCGTAAGCCTTAAGCTCCTGTGACGTATCCTCCTCAGTCAGAGCCAACAGGCTGGAACAGCTCAGCCCTTTAAGTTTGCTCTGAGTCAAAGTTCTATTTTTAAAGCAAAGCCAGCTGCAGGAAGCAAACCCTGGACTTCAGGACAAACTCACACAGTGATGCTGCAAACCTTTGACAGAGGGCTGTTAATGAAGGGGTCATAAACTAAGACTGGGGGGCACTGCCCCCCTCCCTAAAGCGTTTGTAAAATCTTTAAAAATCAGTTTGCTGGTTTCAGATTGGGACCTTCATGTTCTGCAGATCTCAATCAGATCACGTCACTCCACCACAAAGTGAAAATATGTGATCACCGCTGTGGGCCTCTGCACTCCCGCGGGGACAGGCCGCGACTCGCCTCTCGTCTGAGGCTCGCTGTTGTGTAACTGACGGTTTTCTGACTCACACAGAGCAGATGTCCATCTGATTGTGCTTCAGACTGAAGGACCGGCTTTGAATGCACTGATCGTGTTTGTGAGGACTCTGAACCCACAAAGCAGCGAAAATAAACCATTTAAAAAGTTCAGACTTTCCCTCTGCTGCCCCCTGGTGGTCAGATCAGTGCACACGTTTACCCTGTGCGTGTGTATGTGTGTGTGTGAGACTGTGATTAATGACTGTGACCTGAAGCTGTGCTGTCATGTTCAATGTTAAGCACATTCATAGAAACTCGTTATTTTCAGCATTTCCACAGCCTGAAGTCCTCTTTGCTCTGTTTCACTGAGCTCGTTTCTCTGTGTCACTGAAGCTGGATACTGAAATCTTCTTCTCTGATGTCGAACTGAGATTAACTTCCTGTTTCTAGTCAAACATTTCAAAAGAAAAGCCCAATGAATCCGCGCTGATCTGCTTTGTGTTTCTGCCGGCGCTCCGAGGAGCTGCTTTGCTTTGGCAGCCTGATGTTTGCATGGACGTGTTCAGAACGCACCGCTGCGGTTTGACTGTTTGCTCCTGCAGGTTTATGCAAATGTGTTTTGCCTGCGTGCTCTGCGGAGTTTACCTGAGCTGTTTTACCTGCGGCGCTCTGCTCAGCTCGTCTTTAGTTCTGTGTGAATCCGCTAAAATAAACGGATCAAAATTAACTTTTAGTTTTTTTCTGACAGCTCTGACCCTCTGCTGGTTCTCTGGCGGACCTCAGACTTCAGGGCACAGCTTCAGTCGAGTTTCTACTTTTTCTAATTTTCAAAAGGTGCGCATGCGCAGTGGCCGCAGACTGAGGAAACCGTGCAGCAGTTTTTTTTTTTTTTCCTCCTGTGAAGTGCAGCGGCAGCTGGAGCAGTTCTGCCACCTGTAAATGAAGCTCAGGTGAGTCCACACTTTGACTCTTTTCTGCTCACACAGTCACAAAAAGTTCCGGAGTCCTCCGGGAGCGGCTCGGAGTCCTGTCCGGGTTCAGGTCACTTTCCCCGGCTGTGCTCCGTCCCCTGAGCCGTCTGTCCACACGGAAGTGTCTCTGATCTGGTCTGCTTCGCTTTTCACTCCAAACTCTTCATCAGAAGAAGAGCTGAGCCTTCAGCTCCGCTCCTCGTCATCAAAGCTGACTCGGAGTTAAATCGCATCACAGCGCCGCAAAGGCACAAGTTGAAGCTCGCACAGCGTGTAGGTGGGGCTGCGGGTCGGAGCTCCATTAGGAAATGTTCACATTTAAAGACGGCCTGATTAACGCGGTGTTATTAAAGGACACTCGGGGTTTATGATGGGGGGTCGGGCTGTAGTCCGGCGCGCATCACACGCACATTCCTGCGGGCTGCTTCGGGAGAGTCACATTGTTCCCAGTTTGTGCCCGAGAGGGTCTGAACTCCTCACAGATGGTGATGAAGATGATGCTGTCCGGTGAAACACCTGGAGCCCAAAACCGCAGCAGGCTCAGATGTTTCAGAAAAACCACGCGATCAAGTTCACGCGTGTTTCAAACTGCAGAGAGAAGCTGGAGATCTTTACACGGAGGTCCGTGCAGATCAGCCCTCATCCTCATCGCTGCCGTCTGTTTGTTTTAGTTACACTTTAGCTCATTTTAAAGTTTCAAACAGCAAAACTTTATTCAAATCAGGAAACCTGGAAAACCAACACAGGAAAATCAATCGGAGCGCGTTCACGTGTTGCCACGGAAACCAGTATAGCTCCTTACCTGAGCGGGGCTTCACTCTGCGCATGCCCAGAGTACAGCCTAGCCCGAGGCATTCCCACTCATTTTCTGTTTTATTAAGCATTTTATTGAAACTCATAGATTGTATTGTTTCTGTTTATTAACGAAGAGCCGTCAGTTCATTCATCAACCACCTGAGAGCGATTAAACAGATGCGTCATTAACTAAACAGAGTATTTAATTCATTTATAGAGGTTTTCTTAAAACAAACATGCATTCATTCAATAATTATATTTTTAAATTATTCAGTATTCATTAAAGGCTGTTGATTAAAAAACCTGAAATCAATAATTCAGTTCTTTGAGTAAGTTTTTCTTTAAATTCATGTTGTGGTGTTTGTAGGTTGAGCAGCTGTGAGCAGGTTTCAGAGCAGGTGGAAAACATTAAAAATAAAATCAGGAATAATTCTGCTGCAGTTTCTGAACAGGAAGCTTTGAACTTCAAATCCAGCAGGAAAACCCAGAGAGAAGTCAGTGAATGCATCACGGCTGAGCCTGAAGCGTGTCACTTCCTGTCGTCTCTGCAGGTTTCTGTCGGTCCGGTTCTTCGGTCCTTGCTCTGCACGGTTTCTGTTTTGCCCTCATCGTCACTCTGCACACTCAGGTGAATCTGATCACATGACCTCACTTTCCTGGTGCATTGGAGATGCATTCATTGATTGCTGCTGTTTACGTTAAACCGCTGAAGGTCTTCATCAGTCGTGTGTGTGTATGTGTGTGTGTTCAGGTGATGCCTGAAGGATCTCTCCACTCCTCCTCTGACGTCCCCATGGGTGAAGGTAAGACACTTCCCTTCCTCCTGGATCCTGGTTTTAGTTCTGAGTTGATTGGACTTCCTGTCCCATAGGGGACGCTCTCGAGCACATCCAGAATGAATGGAGCTCTGTGGAGCTGCTGGACCAAAATGTGAATTACAGTTTTTTCCTGTTTTTGATAAAAGGGTTCGAGACATTAGCTGTAGCTCCAGATTCAAATATCTTTGAGTGTCAGGGAGGTCACAGCACCACAGGCCTCTTTATGGCACACGCCACGATCATTTCCTGCTGATGGAAGATGGACCGATGGCTCGTTAATGAGCTGATGAACCAATCAGAGGGTTCCCTGCTGTCAGAACTGTGATTGATATGAGCTCCCTGCTGGTGGTGAACATTGGTGATGCATTTCTTCTTCTGTGGTTATAAAACAGTTCAAATTTCACTTGCAGAAACTTTATTTAACCTTCAGAGGGTTTGTCCCTGTGGGACTCCTTCAGGTGGACCTCAGGACTGTCTTCTGGTCCCGGTCCCGGCTGACCACAGATGAGCCTTTGTTGGCGAGGGTGGATGTGAGGCGTCTTTCTTCTGCGTGCTGGAGCGAGACGGCGGCGCTCTCGGAGGACAAAGAGCGTCTGTCCTCAGAGTGACGTCATGCCTGTTGTTTCCTGTTGAAGCTGCAGCCGGACGCTGAGACTCAGAGCTGCAGGAGCGTCGGCTCAGTAAATAATGATCGATAATCGATAAAAAGAAAGCAGAAGGATCAGATTAAAATCAGCTGAGTGCACAGCAAACACAAAACCCAAAACATCCTTTTCTGCTGTTTCATGATGACAAAGAAATAAATTTAAAAAGATGACGAGCACTAAAAAAAAATTCAAACATTAAAATATATAAAATAAACCTGAATAATTAGAAGAGCTTCAGAAATGCAAAAAGGATTTTATTGATTGTAAAGTTAACAAACTCTAAATGTTGAGCAACATAAATGTACATCCTTAAAATAAATAAAAAGTCTCAATAATGACAAATGCTTCAGAAATGTAAATAATTGAATACATTTTTTAAAAATTTAAACAAAAGCATTGGGGGCGGGGGGGCGGGGGTTCTGTGGTGTAGAGTCCAGCAGGTGGCGTCCCACCTGCTGGACTCTCTTAGGCTAATTGGATTAATTGGACTGCTGGGCGATCAGTGAGACCTGGACAGTCGTGAGGAGACTCGGTCTGCGGAGGTCCTGGTTCTGCTCTGCGCTCCCTTTGAGGTAGGCTGGGATTGGCTCAGGTGTTTCCTGCAGGTGACAGAAAGGCTGAGGCTGCTGGGAGTCGGTGCAGACAGAGATGTTTGTCCTGCAGAGGGGAATCAGCTGATCATGTTTGTGTACAGAAACCTGATCTCTGCCTCGGCTCAGCTGCGTGAAGGTTACCTTTTAAATGTTTTTGTTCTACAGCCAATCAGATCGCTCCGTGTTCTGGGATTCAGACCAGCCGAGTGGGACAGTTCTGCCCCCGAGGCTCATGGCAACTAAATTCTCTAAACTGTTTAATATTGATTATTGACTATTAATCAGTGTTGATCCCAGCAGCAGTAGGAAGTGTGTGCGTGTGTGTGTGTGTGTTTTGTAGACTCAAAGATGATCTCAGGTCACATGACTCTTAATCGCCATGGGAACCAGCTGATGTGTTACATAAGGCAGGTCGTTGCTGGTGGGGTTCTTCGCAGTGAGGTGACCTCATCACTGTATCGTTCACTCTGCGTTATACTGGTTTGTAACTGGTTTGAGGCTGTGCTGGTCTGCACGGGACTGGTTCACACTGGTTCCAGTCTCAGACTCTGGTGGTTTCTGGTGGTCTGGATGTGCTGGTGTCAGGACTCAAATCTGGACTTGATGAAAATGTAAAAATACTTCAGTAAAAGTCGCAAAGGTTAAATGCTACTTTAAAGTGGAGCCGTTTCACTTCCTGCTAATCTCAGCGTACAGGAAGTGGAACAGCATGGAAAGGACACCTCAGCAGCTCCTTCCTCCTCACTTTCCTGTGAGCTCGCTGTTAAACATGAGGAGGTGCAGAGAGTCCCGCTGCTCGCACTCAGACGGCTTCATGATGGTGGATGTTGCTGACGTGGGTCTGAGGTGGAGAAACTACAACATCCTGAAGATGGACTACAAACAGATCATCTTACAGACTTCAGCACATCAGCACTCACTGTGTGAAAGGTTAAAGGTCATGACAGCACAATTAGAAACCGACTGAACCAGTCTGGCTGTTTGGAAGCGCAGCAGCAGAAAGCCTCCTCTCTCTGAGAGCATGGCAGCACAGCTCAGGTCTGCAGAGCTGCATCTGAACAAACCACAAAGACTTCTGGAACTAACAGTGCAGATGTTTGTCCATCATGCAAAGCAGCAACACCTCAGAGCAGCTGTCAGCACGGTGGAGGAGGGAGGAGGATCTGGGCTCCTCGCAGTCTCTGAGTGGACCATGAACTCCTCTGTAGACCAAAGTGTTCTAGAGGCTCACGTGAGGCCGTCTGTCCCACAGCTGAAGCTGGGACCAAACTGGGTCACCAGCAGGACGATGATCCAAGCACAGCAGCCAGAATGAAGCTGCTGCGACGGCCCTCAGAGTCCAGACCTCAGTCTGCTGAAGGCTGGGGGGGGGGCTTCAGAGAGCTGTGCAGGAATGAATGCAGCAAACCTCACTGAGCTGAAGCTACGCTGAAGGAGAGTGGACCAAACTCCTCCACAGTGATGTGACAGACTGATGAAGCCACACAGGAAACATCACTGCAGCTGATTGCTGCTGGATCAGGGGAGGACTCAGCGTTTCTTTTCCACGAGTCCATGTGAAGTTCAGGTTTAACTATCGTTCAAACGCCTCAGCAGGTCAGGAAAAACGCTGACGGTGAACCTTCATGTTCCTGCGCCGCTTCTCGCTCGTGCTGACTGTTTGGATGGTGCTGCATCACTTTGAGCTGTGGGACTGCTCTCTCTTTCTTTCTCTTTCATGCAGGAAGTTTTGAAGCTCCTTTCCTGAGTATTTAGAGTTCATTCAGCTCTGAGTGTTTTTGCACAGACTTCAGGGAGATCCAGTATTCCAGCCACGACGGGTTTCTGTCATTGTGTTTGTTTAAAACAAACTGCTCTGAGAGGCCTCTGTGGAACAGTGTGCAGGGCCACTTTAATTAAATCCTATCATTAATCCTGTAGAATCACACATAAACATGTGCTAACATGTATTATTAATGTGTAATAGCTGGAGGCTGCTCCATAACACAAAATTAATATATCAGTTTCATCTCAACTACTAAACACTGATACATTTATAAATTATAAAATCTGACAAGATGGCTTTATTTATTTATTTATTTTTAAAAAAAGGAAAAATGTAAGTAATGCCATCTGAGGAGGGCCGTTATTGATCGTGTGTGCAGTGATAAAGGAGAAGGGAAATGACATCACAGCTCCACATCTGCACACGAGCACTGAGCAGCAGGCATTAATCACTGATGGCCTGTAAACACCTGATCAAACATCCTCAAGAGTCAAAGTCTGACCACAGCATGTCTGAAATATTAATAAGCAGTGGGTAAACATTAACGGTGTAGAGAAGAGATTGTTAATGACAGGAGAGCAGGCTCCGCCTGCTCAAACAAGACTGAGACCATTTTAATCAAAGTGCTTCATCAGGACGGTGTGAGTCAGTCAGTGAGTGATGTGTGTGTGAGTGTGTGTTAAAGGTGTTTGACTCACAGTAGCAGATAACCTGGCATTACGAGGCCCGCACACACCCGAGCAATGTGGCTGCTGTGCTGAATGCAGTGTTAGAGTCGCTCAGGTCTGTGGTGCTCAGGTCCGCGGCTCGTGTTGTTGATGTTGTTGTTGTTTCTAATGTGTAATCTGTGCTGGATTAACGCACAGCTTAATCCTCATTATTCCAGATTAAACACACACACACACACACACACACACACACACACACACACACACAAACACACACACACACACACACAGCCTGTAAACGTTTACAGTCTGATTGTTATTGGCTCTGAACTCTGTGCAGCTGCTGATCGATCACACTGACAGCTCGTATTGATTATAGATTGTTTGCCTCCTCGTGGTCTGGTTTATAAGGTTAAAGGGGCTGCTGGGAAACGAGGGGTTAATCCTGTCAGTGTGAAGCATTCGAGGCATGCGGGAACTCTGATGCTCCTTACTGATAATCCTTCTCCCTCCCCCACGGAGGGCGAGGAGATATGAATGTTTTGTTCTGTTTACCTGCTGTTTGACTCACCACACTGACAGGAAGTGATGCGTCTCCTCAGACACCACTTTATAACTTCCTGTGTGAAACCAGCCAGTCATGAGTCAGATGAGGGTTAGATAAGGCGAGAGCTGTGCAGAACTCAGTCCTGGTTTTACTCAAAATGAGAAACTCTAAGTATTAGAGTTAAAGGAAAATAAAAGGAAGCTGCTGCTACTGACACTACATGGCCATAAGTATGCAGACACCCCTGTTCATTTTTAATGAGAGAAAATCTTACAACATCAACAAGTACAAAAACATTTAGGGTAAATCTTATCTTAACCTGATGGGTTGAAGACCAAACGAGCAGAAAGAGCCACACAAACAAACACAAAGGAGGAAATCCATCCTGAGCCCACGCCCACGGCTTCATCCACACTCTGCAAACAATTCAGAGGCCTGAAAATCACCTCTTTGTTTCCACCAGGTTCATTTGAGCCGCTCAAAACAGGAGACTGAATTCATCAACCCCTTGAATGAAAGCTGAGAGTCTGTATTTAATTTTCAGTTATATTTTTATTGTGGAGCTACAGAGAGCAAAGATAAAAAAAAAAAAACGGCCTTCTTGACCTAGCTGTCTCATTTTCATACATCCGCTCATAGATATATTTTTATATGAAAATATCAGAGGACCCAGGACCAAGCCCTGTGGAATGCCACATGAGACGGATTCAGCCAATCACCTTGTCAGCATCCTGCACTGTCTTCATCTGTGACCAGAAGGGTTCCTCTAAAAAAGTGTTTTCTTTCTTTTAATGTTGACCCCATGCAGCAGCACGCCCCGCGGTGTGGACACCCACATCCAAAAATAACACTTGCTATTACAGCCAAAAACATTTTGAACATTTTTTTCATCACTGCATACAAGAAAAAATTTGAATTCCTTTCAGCTGAAGCCGTTAGTCTCTGTGAGCTTTACAGGAACATTTTAGGCCTCGTATAACCCATTTATACCCGTTTATGCAATATATACAGTTTTTATTGAATAATCACATGACTCCTCATTTAGTCTATAAAATGTAAAACATATTGAGATGATCCAACAGCTGAAGATTTTAATTTTAATTACACACACAAAGAACCAAAAATTAAATATTTGTGAAATCTGAGATGCTGGAAACAAAGTTATTATTAAAGAAAACTGAAGTCCAAAATTATTAATGGATATTAGTCGTTTCATTTATTGGCTCCATCAGTGTGTAACTGCTGTAAAATCTGCTTCCTGTGTTAATTATTTTTATGAAATCTGCTGGACGATCATGTGCCCACATACTTGAGGCTGTACAGTAACCACAAACCTCCCGACAGTCACATTATAAACCAGCCTTTTAGGATTCAGATGAACTTCATGTTGCAGTGAGGTGTTTCTGATATTTTGTCCACGCCTGCTGGTTACACACAGTGTGTGTCTGTGGCATCATGGCGAGACATCGTGGTTAAACAGCTCCGTTGTGTCTCAAGAACAGTCGGCCATTATTCTGGAGTGTAGCCCCGCCCTTCTGAGACGCTCTGGGACACAAACAAACACAGCCTGTACAATATGGGGGGGGGGGGGGCTGAAGCAGAAATACAGACATTCAAACTGGAGCCAAACCATCATCACTGAACGCGTCAGTAGCAGTTGTTGAGAGAAGCCTCACAGAGAGTGGAAGGACGGAGCCCCTCCTCAGCAGGTATACTGATGCTGATTCTCTGGGAGGTCCCTGCAGGTCGCATGGAGATGAAAACAAAACCAGACCACACCCACCTGACTGTGTGATGTCACCCTTTTTCTCGCTCTGGGCAGGTCACGGTCTCAGGTGTGTTCAGCAAGAAACGTTTCTGCAGAGGACTTTTGGGGCTGTTAAAAGGAAATCTTTGCATTGTGAGAATAAAGTTATAATTTAAAGAAGGAAGTGAGCTGTGAAGCAGGCGTCCCTCCACACAGCCCTGAAACCTCTGACTGCTGCAGGTCATCGTACACATCAGCACCACGCTGGCTGAGACTGTGCATAAAGACCTTCTGATGACACTGAAGTCAAAGTGTTCATAAAGTGAACTCACATATCGATAAAACGTGTTTCAATTCAGTTTTATTTATATAGCACCAAATCACAGCAAACAGTCGCCTCACGGCGCCTCATACAGTAAAGACCCTGCAATAATACAGAGAAACCCCAACAGTCAGAATGACCCCCTATGAGCAGCACTTGGTGACAGTAGGAAGGAAAAACTCCCTTTTAACAGGAACAAAAGTGTTTTATGACTCTGAGCACTCAGGTTTACACTTCAGGAACATACGCACGTGCAGCTGTGACCTTCGACCTCCCGCCCCCTGCAGTTTGTGAGTTCTCCTTCAGATGAGATGCAGTTTTATCTCCAGAGGCCTGAAAGGCCTCAGCGTGTTCTCCTCACTAAAATCAGGCAGCTGTGCACCAACAGCAGCACTTTATCCTCACAATGCATTCTGCTGTTTTCTCATCATTGTTGTGCTGTCCTGTCTTTTACTTTGAAAGGTGAAAAGCTCACAGAGCATCGTTGTGGTTTTGTGGCTCCGTCTCGGTTCGGGGTTTTGGGTCCCCCTCTGCCCTCTCCTGTCCTCCTGCTGCCGTTTCTCTCCTGCAGACTTCAAAGCTTCCTGAAGATCAATCAGGAAGTGAGTGAAGCTAAAGGTCACCAACAGCAGGAAGCAGCTCTTCATCAGAGGCAGAGGAGGGCGCCTTCAGTTCCTGTGGAAATGTAGCGGTGAAGCGGCTCGTGTTGGCTGAGCCTCGCTGTGAGCTGTGAACACTGATGGCTTCTGTCGGCGGCGTCTGCAGCTGTGATGGTGCTGCCCACCACACTTTCCTCTCCACACAGCTCACCACCATCAGCCCCACCTGTCTGTGTGTTCATGGGGTCAGTTGTTCCCTGAGTCTGTCCTGAAGGCAGAATGGTATGGAGGCAGTCGTCCTTTTTCAGGTTCATCCAAAAACTTTATTAAACTCCCTTTAACAGAAGAAACCTCCAGCAGAACCAGGCTCAGGAAGGGGGGGTCATCTGCTGAGGGGGGAGAGACAGAGATTAATAATAACTAATGATTAAATACAGAGTGGGGTATGAAGAGAGTGAAAGAGGTGAATGAAAAGAAACACTCAGTGCATCATGGGAACCACCCAGCAGCCTAGGCCTAGGTCTCATTTTGATTTTCGGTCGGTCGGTCGGTCGGTCGGTCGGTCGGGGGGGGGGGGGGTAGAGAGTACCGTTTCTTGAGATGCAGAAAAAGTAGTTTGGTATCAAACTCCAGCTGTTAAAGACGTTGAAGTCTGGTTCTAACGTGATCAATAACGTGATCAGAAACTGTGATAGTGTTTCTGGGCCTGGTTATAGAGGGACGGTTTGATATGAGAGGCTGAGAATAAGCAGTTTGAATGTGGGAGCCTATCAGAGCCGAGCTGAGCCGCTCCCACCGTGCTTCTCTGGCTTCCTCCTGGTTTTTTTATTCATTTGAAACCAAACAAAAAGGAGGAAGGGCCTTCGTCTTCCTCACTTTTTAAATCTCTGCCTCCTCTCTGTGACTCCTCCTCCTCCTGCTGCCCTTTCTCCTCCTCCTCCTCCTCTTCCTCCTCATGTTTCTGAACCTTCAGCTCTGCAGTCACAGCTGCACATGTGGGGCATTCAGGGGACTTTAAGGCTGCAGGAAAACTGAACTTCTTCCCCTTTTAGCCTATTTTTTTTTATTTGAAACATTTTTGAGGACATTTGTTCAGCAGGGATCATTCAGGGGTTGATGGGGTATCAGAGGAGCATGTGGCGCAGTCTGGCTGGAGGAGGAGGAGGAGATGTACCTGTGGTCAGGTGTTTATGCTCAGAGGAGCAGGTGAAGATCTCCTTTAGGAGCGTTGGGGACGATCGGCGGCTCAGACGAGTGTTTGTGCGCCGCTGGTTTGGTGAGTCGCTACAGCGGTGGTCAGTCAAAAGTCTTAAAGGTCATAGAATGATTGATAACATTTTTCCTGATGAATCTGTTTGGAAGCTCTGCACTCAGAGATGATATTTTCAAAGATGATAAAAGTCTGATTCTGTCTGTTTGCTGGTCTCAGAATCAAACATATGGCTAAAAATCCTTCTTGTATTTTATGATTGTTAAAACAGTGAACAGATTGGGTCGTAACATGATTTAATTTAAAAGATGTTTTGTTATCAGAAACATTTGTCTGCACAGATTTAGAGTCTGGAGGGTTTTTGCTGATATTCGGCTGTTTTCAGCAACATTTTTCTCCTGTTTTGCTTGAATTTGTTTTCTAGTTTCAAGCTAAAGTCAGTGTCATAGAAAAGCTGCACTTCCTGTTGGTCCAACGGCTACAGAGGTCAAAGGTCAGCCCTGTGTGTGTTTGAAGGTGTTTGAATGTAAACTCTGAGCTGTGACTGGCCCCCCGGCCCCCTTATCACATCCATAAACTCACTCCCTTCCTGCTGGGTCAGTGAATGCCTCACTGGCTGCAGACTGGCAGGAAGCCAAACGACTAACGGACCACAGAGTGTGTGTGTGTGTGTGTGTGTGTGTGTGTGTGTGTGTGTGTGTGTGTGTGTGTGTCTTTGAAGCTGTTTTCATTCAAGCACACTCTTCCATCTGAGGTTCCCGTCGTGTTGGAGCAGCCGCAGCGTGAAACCTCTGAGCTGCTCCCCGGAGAGTCTGTCAGTGACTCATCCTCGTGGTGACAGCTCTGCAGGGTTTATACATTTGGATTATTACCAGAAAAAAGTTTCCTCCAGCTGCAGCTTCACATTAAAAGCACTTAACTGACTTTTATTCTGAAGGGATCACAGGAAATGGGTGGAGTTTTCCTGTGAGCTGTGGCTCATTAAATATTTGTCTGTAAAACAGACAGCAGATCAGTTTGTGTATTAATTTAAGACTTAGTCAAACGTGACCTGACCTTTCATAATTCATGCGTGTTGAACACATTATGGTGAATACACAGTATATAAAGTAGGAGACTTTAATGGGGTTTCTGCCAGAGACGCGCTGCATCGTGAAATCATCTTAAGCTCAAACCCAACCCTGCCAGCAGCTCCTGTGTGACCTGCAGCTTCCAGTCACTGAGGAGTCTTTCTTCATGTGTGCTTTAGAGTCTCAGAGAAGAAACAGCAACGATGTCACATCCAGGCACACCTGTTTAAAGGTGCTGCACCAGAAATGTGTGCAAGGAAAAAAAGTGTCACTCTGATGCAGTTTGTTTAAACATGTCAGTTACAAACAGTTCAACATGAGGACAAATAATAGTCTAAAAATTATATTAAAGGTGGCGTACAAACAAAATCCTTCAGACGTTTGTACAGCAGGATCATCATCAGGAAGTTTAACAAAGTGACTGAGAGCCAGAAACATGCTGTGATCGGCTGTAACCGACTGATCTGCAGAGATTAGCTGCACACACACACACACACACACACACACCTTTAATGAGTGTGTGGGCAGCCAGGTTCTGATGAAATGTCTGTTGTGTTTCTTCTTCTTGGGTAACATCAGACAAACAGGCAGGCGGTGCTGCGTCAGCTGCTGTGTTTTTCCTTTTTAGAGCTGGTTCGGGCTTTCATGGGTGACTTTACAAACTTCAGCATGTTTAAGAGGAACATCTGAGAGCGTAACATCGTGTACACGACCGAGAACAAGGAGCAGAACCTTTCTGTGTGTAATGAACGCAGTGCTATCCTGTTATTACACGTGTGTGTTTGTGTTTTGTGTCTCAGGCGGACTGTCAGTGTCTCTGCTCTTCAGATATTTAGCTAAACCCTCAGAGGACTGGTTAGCTGGTATGTTCGCCAACACCGACCGAAATCTCACAGCACGCGAGTCCCAAAAATCTGTCAACGAATCTAAACCAATAAATCAAAGAGGAATCAGTCCATGTTATCCTGATCAGGACAATGATTGATCTGCTTCATGATTTCACTGAATGAATCTGAGGCAACCTGCTGCTTGGATGTGATTGGCTGATTGGACAGTATTAAACGAAGGGAAAATCTTGACTGAGATCTGATCTATCAGTCAAAGAGGCCACGCCCCTAATAATGCAAACTTTAAACAGGTGAGTTATAGAAGCATCCCCCCCCGTACAGCTGTTATGAGGGGGGAATTATCTCCAGAGAACAAAGCAGTTTCTGTATCAGGCTGTACACGTTTATGTTTTAACGTGGCAGTCTATGGGCACTGACTCACTGTGGCGCCTCTGCTGGACGGCAGAGGAACTGCAGCTTTGGCACATCCATGAAGAAATGGATGTTTCAGCCGTATTTCACGTTGAATTTGAGCCCCTGAGCATGAACACGTTGCAGCTCTGAATCACCCGATGCTTTAATTCCTGAACATTTGATTTCCTAACTGAGCTTAAAGCAGATGACCGCCTACATGTCTGTGTTGAAAGAAGGTCGTTTGGTTGCTTCACACTGAGTTCAAACTGTCTCCTCACTGTAAAGTCATCTGAACATGTCTGGATTCCTGACATTCCTCAGGTACAGAAACCTGAAACACAGAAACAGACTGCTTGGATGATTCACTGTCTGAGGGAAACTTAGAAATGACTTCATCAGGTTTAGATTCCTGTCAGGGAGGCTCTTCTCTGAGATAAAGCTATCACGTCCTGTCTCCACACGCTTTGATTCAGACTCATGGATCAAAAAACACAAACATCCATCGTGGTGTAATGTCCCCTTGCATGAGCTTTTGTTGTGAAAGTCTGCCCTCAGTCTGGCAGTGGAAAAAGCTGTGTGCTTTTATTGTGAAAGGGAACCTGACATTATTAATAAAGGCAGTGTGGTAAGAGTTGAAGTTCCTGTCTCACCTGATGGTGGCAGTGCCACTGTGAGATAGTGATGTAGAAGTTTGCTGTCAGTGACATCATTTCTCTGTCTCCCCTCCTCAGAGTCCCCCCGCCTGTCCACTGCCTCCATCAGCAGCGATGAGCGTGCTCCTTCGGCCACGCCCTCCGACTCCTCTGACTTGCTCGCATCTCACCGGCGCCCCGTGAGCCTGATCTCCACTTTGTCCTCCGGGTCCGGATCCTCCAGAGACGACAACCTTATCCCGCCTCCATCATTCACCAGTTCCTCCTCAGACCCTGACATTAACCTCAACCTGAGCCCCGAGGGGGGCGCCGCAGACCACCAGGGGCCGAGCCCCCAGCCCAACAGCAAGGGGCGGAGCTTCATTCATAACAAAAACAACAACAACAAAGACTGGAAAGCGAGTCGTGCCTCGAGCCGCCGGCAGCCGGCTTCACCATTTATCAGAGCCAGCATGGCGCCCAACCCGCAGCTGACCTACCTGGACCGTGTTGTCATGGAGATCATCGAGACCGAGAGGATGTACGTCAGAGATCTGCGCATGATCGTAGAGGTGAGTCAATTGACCATGTGACCCTACAGGTGTCAAGGTAAGAGGTGTGACCATTTTTGCTGAAAGGGCGTAAGCTCCGTCCACATATGAAGGGATTCAGTTATCACTACTGAACTCCAGTTGCCCGGTAACCCTCTGATTTTTACGATGCCTTATCCGCCAACTACAAGCATCATTCGCTCGCTCTGGTACTCACTTCAGTCGTTTGAATCTAAAGTTAGAAAGGTTTAAGTCAGGACTCCCCACAGTGCCACATCGCTGCTCGTCTCTTCCTGTGTTCACGCCCAGTTAACTGCTAATTGTTCATATCTTTTTTTTTTTTATGCATTTTATTTTAAGTTTTCAAGGTTAGAACATACAGACAAACAGACAGAACCCAGATGCACAGGGTATACATAAAACATTCCAGTTGACAAATGATGTACACACATAACAAATGTATACGAAGTCACATACATGAGAGTACATGCACCCATTAAGGGGCGACCGAGGGGAGAGTCCATGGCAAAGTATGTTCAGCTTAATCTAGTCTGTGAAAAGTGTTCCAGGAAGGGATTCCAGTAGTATGAAAAAGTGTCTTTGGAGCCTTTACGAAGTCTTTCCATCTGTATTATGGACATCATGTCCGTCACCCAAAGGGAAAATGATTGCTAATTGTTCATATCTGACAAAGTCCGGATGAAGGCAGGCGTAGGAAAACTCATCACGCTCTTTGTCTTTACGCTTCAGCCTGAGATTCAGAGATTTTAACGTAGCACATGTAGTCCCTAAAAATAATCCATCTTCTAGCTATGAGCTGGTTCACAAACGTCCAAGGAGGGATTTCTGAGGAAAAAATATATTAAAGGACACTTCGTAAGAACGTCCACAGAGGATGATGGTGGGGGATGATCACGGGATCCTTTCCATGGTAAAGAGAGAGAGTTACAATCATTTTTACCCACAGTCCCGTACCTTCAGCAGCTCAAACACAACTTGACAAATGACCATAAGTCTCAAAGAGCAGTTGGCCTTCAGCCCAGGTTGGCTTTCCTGCATCAGGCTGCAGCTTTCTCACTTGTTTGTTTGCAGCTCTAAAAGTTTGGTTTTAATTTGAACTCCCCAAATTAAAGCTGTCTGAATTCGAGGGCTTCATTTCTTTTCTATGAGCACTGAGAAAAAGATACAAACACTTCAGGTTCTGTTCATATGAAACGTCGTCCTGAATAAGTCTCCATGTCCGATCCAGTGGACAGAGGACACGTAAGAAAGCACAGAGGACAGCTCGTGGAGTTATCGCAGTAACCTGGCAGTGACTCAGACTATAATTAACAGGCTAAGACGCTCTGCAGCGATGGGATTAACTGCTTATGTAACAGGCAGAAACACAGACTTGGAGCAGGAGCAAAGACCTGGACTCACCTGAAACTTCAGGTCCAAAACGTGTTTAAATGGTTGAAGCACAACTCGGTAATAAAACCAGAAAATTACAATGTAATAAAAGAGCAACAAGCACGATAGAATATAGCTGATGATTCACTATCTGATGAATAAGGTTACATTAAAAAAACATATAACATATATACAAACACAAATGTGAGGATTTATTGTATATAAAAAACAATAAAATCCTACAGCACACCTGACACCTGCACGTGTCATTTAACATGAACTCTGTGTGAGGTCATGTACAAATTAAATACTGAATAGAAAATTCAGTAATCAGTAAATGTCTCAGGTTAAATCATGTGAGCGTTTCCAGTTTTAAAATATTTAGAATAAAGTGATTGTGAGAATGTGAGAGAGATTATTAGTATTGTTGCAATAAATATCAATGTGTGTATGTAGTAATCAGATTACTGTGGTATAGATCAGAGTGAGTTCAGTCCTCCTGCTGGACAAATGGAGACATTACACATTAAAACATAAATTGGTGTAATGTGATTTCTTTTTACACTTGAATCTAAAATGTATTTTATTTCTCTGAGGAGTTCTGATCTCTTCTCTCTCACCCCTGACCTTTGTATTACTTCCTTTTATCCTTCCTTCCTTCTGTTACTTGATCCTCTGTCCTAACCCCTCTTTCCTATCCTACAGGACTACCTGGCTCACATCATTGATCAGTCAGATCAGACGGATCTGTCGATCCACCCTGAGCGGGTCTGCGCTCTCTTTGGAAACATCGAGGACATCTACGAGTTCAACAGGTGAGGAAGAGAACGTTTAACGTGTCTGCTCTGAACCGTTTTTTCCCGAACCGTTAACGCTGATGTTTCGTCTCCTCCGTGTCAGCGCTCACAGTTTCCTGTTGGAGGGTGAGTTTGTTTTGCAGAGCAGCGCCGCCCTGCTGCCCAGTGTGAAGTGCTCTGTTTGCTGTGCCTTCATGTTTAAATATGGACCTGTTAAATGACCCGTTTTCACTCCTGAGCCGTGCAGTCAAACACACACGAGCTCTGTAGCACAAAGCATTGATTGCATATATAAAAGATGAACATAGCTGCCATGACGTCAGCCTTTGGTTGATGCTGGACAGACTCAGAGTATTAGGAGCGACCTGATCGTGGGGCCGTTGAGGGTCCAAAGAAACGGTGAGTCTGCGGTTGGACTTTTAGTGCATGTGCTTCCTCTGCGCTCCTTTCCCTCCTTCCTGTCTGCCTTCGTTATGACTGTACATCAGAACATCGTCCCTCACATCAGGAACGTGTTCAGGTGAAGGCTCTGTGGAAACTGCTGAAATGACAGAAAAGCTTTGGCAGAAGTTTGTTGCTGCTGTTGTCACGGTGATGGTGTTTCCTGTTGACAGTGAGCTGCTTCAGGATCTCGACCAGTGTGACAACGACCCGGTCGCCATCGCCAGGTGCTTCGTCATGAAGGTGAGACTGAGGTTTTGATGAGAATGTTTCTACGTGAGGCCGGTCACAGAGCATCGTAAAAATCATGATTTGTATTATTTCAGAGTGAGTACTTCGACATCTACACACAGTACTGCACCAACTACCCAAAGTAAGCGCCGACACTGTCACTCTGCTTTCCTGAATGCTTCATGATACACACACGTTTTAAAAACCTCATCTTGCTCAGACCTCTGATTTACCTGTTCACCTGTCCACGCCTGCCATTCTTCTTCTTCTTCCCTATCCCGTTGCAGTTCGGTAGCGGCGCTGACGGAGTGCATGAGGAATAAATCTCTTGCCAAATTTTTCCGGGAGCGCCAGGCATCACTGAAGCGTTCACTGCCTCTGGGTTCATACCTGCTCAAACCTGTTCAGAGGATCCTTAAATACCACCTGCTGCTCCAGGTACCACACCTGACACCCAGTCACACCTATATTTAAACCTGTGAAAACAGACCTGAGGACTCGCCGTGGACAGCAGAACTGAGATGAAGACAATGTGTCTGAATCTCACTGAAACATCACATTTTGTCTTCTGTTCTGTGCCAGAGTTTCACACGAGGTTTCAGACCGATTCCAGGAGGAGCCATCAGTTCTATTTCTGCCTTAAAAGCCTTCAAACGTGACACTGATTCTTTACATATTAAATAACTACTACAGCAGCATCACAAGTCTGACATTTATTTCTCCATGTCTGGATCTTAAGTGCAAGAAGTCCAGAAAAAGCTGTGAGGAGCAGCTCTGGCTGATGTTTGTTAGCCATGACAGTGTGCAACACTGCATTTCATGAAACTTGGTGGAGAGGTGACGCATGGACACAGATGAACCCAATAAATAAATCCAGTGCAGTGTCTGGAAAAAATGTGCAGATTTTGATGATGGGTTTGGCTGCAAGCAGGAGAGGTCTTTACTTTTTTAGACTCTATGCTCCCCTAGCGTGTGTTGGACAGTCTTTTCCAGATTTTTGAGTTATTATTGGGTTTGAAGTGTGTATCTTTTACATTTGCATAAAATTGCGTATTTTAAATTATATTTTAAACTTGTCCTTAGGCTGACTAGTTGTTGTTTGTGATGATCTTCTTTAGGAGATAGAGAAGCACTTTGACCCAGCAGAGGAGGGTTACGAGGTGGTGGAGGAGGCCCTCTACACCATGACGGGAGTGGCATGGTACATCAACGACATGAAGAGGAAACACGAGCACGCCGTCCGCCTGCAGGTCACCAGCAGCACAAAGCGTTTTACCCCACTCCTCCTTTCCAGTTAGTGCTAAAACACAACCTT
Organism: Archocentrus centrarchus; assembly: GCF_007364275.1. Taxonomy (NCBI): domain Eukaryota; kingdom Metazoa; phylum Chordata; class Actinopteri; order Cichliformes; family Cichlidae; genus Archocentrus; species Archocentrus centrarchus. Next base: position 34,431,583 of record NC_044369.1, on the reverse strand, counting down.
AGTGGAAACATTCGGCTGTAACTTCTGTGATGGTTAAAGCTGATGGAGAATTCATCTCCAGAGTTCGGCACAACGATCCATCTTGTGTGGTTCCTTTAATTTTTTAAGCAGCATACAGTACATAACTTTATTTGAAAAACTGAATTAGCTCATTGGGCTAAATTTTCTGTGGAGTTCCACAGGGTTCAGTTATGGATCCTCTTGTGTTTCCATATAATTTTGTTTGTATAAGTTTGCAGATGACCTGCCGTTTTATGTTTCTGTGTCAGAGAGACAAAGTTTAAATTCTGAAATGAACGTTTAAATCATAACTGGTATTCTTTAAAATTAGGCTGTATGGGATGAAGTTCTCTGCACAGGGTAAATGTAAGAGATCCACGTACCAGATAAGAACTTTTTATTAACTCTGATGCCAGTGGTGATATGCTAAGACAAGAAATGTCCAGTGGAAGTCCTGCACTGGATTGTTTTGATAAAAGTAATTAAATTGGACGCGTGTCCAGTAAACCTGGAAATTTGAGCTTTCTTCTTTGAGGAAATCTTGGAAGTTTCAGCATTTCCTTCCTAAAAAAAAACTAACTAACCCAAAGCCAGGAGATGAATATCCACAGCATCGGACCAAACAGGTGTCTCAATGTTTTTGTCTGTTTCTTCAGGAGGTTCAGTCACTGCTGCTGAACTGGAAAGGTCCTGACCTCACCACGTACGGAGAACTGGTTCTGGAGGGAACCTTCAAGGTTCACCGAGCCAAAAATGAGAGAACGCTCTTCCTGTTCGACCGCATGCTGCTCATCACCAAACGCCGCGGAGAGCATTATGTCTACAAGACGCACATCTCTGTGAGTGGGGGCAGACTGAGTCTGAGAGCTGCAGGTTTTTGGTCTTAAACTGCTTTAAATGCAGATTTGTATTTCTCCCTCTGTTTTTTCAGTGCTCCACTCTGATGCTCAACGAAAACACCAAAGACTCTCTGAGCTTCAGCGTCATGCATTACAAAAATCCCAAACAGTCTCACACCGTCCAGGTGAGTCGGCCTCCGCCTGCCGGCCAACAGGTCAGAGGCTCAGCGTTCACACCCTGTTTCCTCTTTTAATGTCTCAGGCCAAGACAGTAGAGGAGAAGAAGCTCTGGGCTCATCACATCAAACGCACCATCGTGGAAAACCACCAAGCCATCATCCCACAGAAGGTCAGAGACCAGAAACCTCAGTATGCACACCAGTTAACCAGTGCAGATGGCAGTAACGTTTTGTTGTGTGTTTCAGGCCAAAGAAGCCATCCTGGAGATGGACTCCATCTGTGAGTAAACATCTTTTCTGCTTTATTTCTGCTAAAAATAAAATGTAATAAAAATGAAATGCATCTCTTTATCGTCACTGTTTCCCTGCAGACCCTTCCAAGTACCGTTACAGTCCTGAGCGCCTGAAGAAAGCCCCGTCCTCTCAGTCGGACGAGTTTCCACGAGATGCTCGGCATGGCCGCCGACAGTCTGGTAATCAGATTACCTGGATTATTGATCAGGGTGTCCTGTTTTTATTGATATGTAACGTTTGGCTTTGTTTTCTCTGCAGAGCCGATCAAACAAATCCCAAAGAGCAGCAAAGGTACGGACAGCTCACTTTTCCCCTCATCACTGATGTTATTAATGAGTGATCACAGCAAACGGAGCCCCGGCTGACAGTGGACGCATCCTGAAACATCAACAGGACTGCTTCATGCAGCAAACGTTATTCACACACCCCACTGGATCATTAATATATGGATTTAACATTAAAATATTAAAAATATTAAAGATTAAACAATGAGGAAGAAAAGACTGAAGGAAAAATAAAAGAGAAAACATGAGTGTTATGGAGCAGCTCACACAAAACAGGTCGGACTATGAATGTAAAACACCAAACGGTCAATAAAACACCAAACGGTCAATAAACAGGAAGTGAGTTCATGAATTAAGCGCGGTGGATCTCCCCACGTTCTCCCTGTGTCTGTGTGGGTTCTCCGGGTTCCTCCCACAGTCACAGACATGCAGTCAGTGGGGTTAGGTTACCTGCTGATTCTAAACAGCCCATAGCTGTGAATGTTGTCCGTCTCTCTGTGTTAGCCCTGTGACGGCTGGGATAATGCAGATAATGATTATTTTATAGATCGATCGATCAAAGTAAAATGTCTGAAAATGGCCTCAAATATGATGTGATGGAAAATGAAACAGCAGCAGCAGAAACAGAACAATAAAACATCTTGAATGAATTCATGAAAAGTTTAGTTGATTATTGGAGAATAAAGGTGAACTTAGAGCTGGTTATACGCTCGTCTTTCACTTGTTTGAGTATCACTGCAGCTAAATAAGGAGCTGGAGGAGACGAACGTGCTTAAACATGTAATTTAATTTCTTTATAAAAGCTGACAGCATACACCAAAAATCAGCTCTTCTTCATTGCAAAATTAGATTTTCAGAATAAAGGAAATGATTATAAACTGCAGTCAGTGAACCCACCGAAAATAACAGACATACAGATGATGAGCTGCTGTGCGCTCACCTGTACCCCACAGGTTTTACCTTATCAAAGCAGGAGCAGCACATATGTACACCATCATGTTCCAGCATGTTTATACCTTCAGGAGAAAACAGGACATCGACCCTGTGCTCTTCTTCGCTCGTCTCCATCGTTTCCCTCCCTCCTCTCTAAAATTCATACCTAACAGTGTCATATGAAGGAACCAGCTGACTTCAGGGTGCTGTAAACCGTTAGTGAGCAGGTTCAAGATAGAATAGAATAGGAAGCTTTTTTGTTATCAAATATGGAGTGTGATGAAAATGTGGCAGCTGCCACAGTTCAGTGCCTTTCTTTAAAAAACCTAAACAAGGAGGTAAAAAGCAGAGGAACCTGTGTATGTGCTGCAGAGAACAGTGTAAAGATCAAAGAAAGACTTACAGGGGAATAAATAAATGTAACAAATATACCAAATATTGCACAGAGACCAGTATGTACCAGATATTACATTGCACAGGGTTGAGGGAAATAAATAAACATATTTGCAGTTAACAGTGAGTTAGTGAAGCTACTGTTGTGTATTATTGTGTAGTGTTCAAGATTCTGATGGTCCAGAGGTCAAAACTGTTCCTCATCCTGTTTGTATTATTATTTACTTTGTAGTTGTTATTATTAATTTAAATAATGCTATGCACACGCACACACACACACACACACACACACACACACACACACACACACACACACACACACACACACACACACACACACACACACACACACAAAGCTGCAGATGGAGTCTTTAACAGCTCCTCAGATAAGCGTGTTTTCTCGGTCTAACCAGTCCTTTTGTCTGCTCTTCTTCTTCTTCTTCTTCTTCTGCTGCTGCTGATCATCCTACTGAACCCTCAGCACTCCTGGAGGTAAGTCAGAAAAACTCATTCAACACAAACTATAAGCCATCTGCTCACTGCCGCTCCTCCTCCTCCTCTTCAGATTTAAAAACTGTTTCCTGTTGTGTGTTTCACGGCTTTGTGAAGTTTTCTGATGTGTTCTTATTAGCGATGTTTCGTGAGGGTTACTGAGGCTTCAGTGGTGCAGCCCCGCTGTTAAAGCAACACTTTAGTTTTAGGAAGCAGAAACAGGATGACGGTGTGTGACGTCCTGCAGCACTCAGATGGGGAGTTGGTGTTACCAGCCGGCAGGCGCTCGCTGCAGCTCGCCGTCAGCAGCAGCACGCTGGGATCCAGCAGCCTGGGTGAGTCTGAGGGTCACCAGCCTGTCATAGAGGTGGAGGAGGAGGAGGAGCTTGGCAGCAGGAAGGACTCACTGGAGCACCTGTTGTGTAGCGAGGAAGAAGAAGAGGCGGGTCAGTTGGATGATGCTCTACTGGAGGATGAGCAGGTAGAGGACTTTGCCAGCTCGGTGCTGGCTGCCATCTCCTGCTGGCACATCCGGGCCTTCCTTTCCTCCACGGTGATGGTGAGGCTTTCTGGTGCCAGCCTGGTCTTCATCGCCTGCAGCACCTGTAACTTTTGAAAGGATGCTGCGCTGGAGCTCTCAGTAACTGCTGCATGGGCTTCACGTGTGGAACTAACACAGCCAAGCTGCATGTTTGGGTTCAACACACTAAACTACAGCAGAGAGACCACACAAGACAACGTTCAAAAGAACATTCAGATGTTTGGATGAAGCTTCTTGTTTTTTCTCCTTGAGAGTCAGAGCATTTCAGATGATCAGTTTCTTTCAATAGCTTTAGCCTAGCTTAGCACAAAGACTAGAAGCAGGAGCAAACTGTGAGCCCAGCTCTGTTAAAAACTTCAGCTCTATCAAATCAGGAACATGTTGAGGTCTTATTACCACTCGTGACCTTAATCAGCATCTCAAAAGTCTTGAATGCTGTGACTCTTATCTTCAGTATGTTGCTCTTCTGTCTGATGGCTAATTGGTCAGCTAACATTTGGAGTTCCACAGGGTACCATCATGGGTCCTCTATTGTTTGACTGTAAATGTGACCTTTGGGTTTTTATAGCAGAAAATATGCTATAAATGATATGCAGCTCCACATTTTCCTACAAGAGAAAGCAAAAATTAACCAAAGTGAGGTCATCCAAATGTTCATAAAAGCATGAAACACTTCCGGTCACGGTGGGCTCGGACTGTGAGGCTACCATAATATCAGTATCGGTACCAGACGCCAGTGCTGGATCGTGATGGTCGCAGCTGTACAAATGATTACATCAACAAGAAGAACAAAACTACTTTTACTCAGAGTGTGAAAACATTTTTAACTATGTTTTCCAAAATAATGAGATATTCAGTGTCCTACATTTTCGTATTGATAAATAGTGATTGATGTGTCTCCTTCAGCTCATTTACATTAACCGTAGAAGTCAAATAGAAACACGAACTCTGTCTCAGAGCTGTTACATAAGCAGGCCAATGAGGCATGCCCACAGTTTTTCCTGGATCCAGTGTCTGTGCTAAGCTATGGTTGTCTTGTTGTTGCACTGAACACACCTGACTCTGGAGAACAAAACCAACAAGCACCTCCTAAAATATGTTCCTCTGATGTATCAGGTTATGAATTAGAATGCTCTTTGAGTTTCTTTGGCTTTTTTTCTTTGCATTTAGTTTGATGGTCTTTTACTTTGTTTTTTCTGGGAGCTTCTTTGGAAATTCAGCCTTCAGCTTTTCATCCGTCTTTATTGCTGTGAGACTGAATATACTGCATAATCAAGTGTTTCCAGGTTCTCTCTTGATGAACTGGACATTTGCTGTTGCCTCTGAGTTTTGTTGCATTTATTTGCATGTTTAGTTCAGACTGACTCAGTTTGTGTTTGCAGTGAAGCTGATAATGAAACCTGCTGCTTATCCCTGATCTGTTGTTTAAAGTGGAAGATGGCTGCTCTCTGTTCTGTCTGTATTAAATAAAGGGTCAGTTCGCACAATAGAAATGCACTGTGGGTGAGGTGACCCTTTGAAATCAGTGAGCAGCTTTTCCACGAACACGACTAATACCGTCTGAGTTTTTGGTTTTAATCACATAAAAATATTGAAACTTTTCCTCTGGCATTTATTTGACTACCTGTTCGATTTGTTCTTTGCTGAAGGAGGCAGAGGAGGGCGGCGTCTCTTCAAACAGCTCGAACAAAGAAAATGGACGCCTTCCTGAAGTAGAAGAACCCGGTGGAAGCATGCTGACACCTGAGCAGGTAAATAACACTCAGTGGCTGACTCGCAGGTTTGAGGGCAGCTCCAGGTTTCCAGCTTTGCTCTGATTTACAAGAATAATTAGACAAATCTTTGGCTGTCAGGAAGTGCTGGTTGTTGTTTTGTTTTTTGGTTTTTTGGTTTTTTTTGGGGGGGGGGGTTGTTTTGTGTAATTTTTTGATATTGTGATTTTATTTTGCAAATTTAATTTAGTATATTTAGTTAAAAATGCAGCTTAGCATGACGGCTTGGAACTTCCTTCCTTGTTATTGTGTTGTAGAGTTCTGCACAGATATCAGTCATGTGTATGTGTTACTGTGGAAACCTGGCATTGTAGGGTCCATGTTAAGTACTGCAGCACAAAGCACCAGTCTGAACGTCTCCATTCCTGGTTTCCTCCTACCACCTCCTACGGCTCCGCAGTTGTGTCCAGTTTAAGGCCAAAGAAAATCCTGAATTTTTGTTTCCTTTTCACAGCCAGCAAGTGTGTGCTGGATGTGGAGAGAAGGAGCTTTAGTTGCTGGACTGATGGTGGCCGCTTAGAACAGCTCACCCATCCCTAACTGTCTCATAGTCCAGACATCACTTCCTGTCAGCTTCTCCTACTCGACAAAGTCTCTCAGTCAACATTTAGTACCAGTTAAAAGTTTGGACACACGTACACTCCCAACTTAACTAGTACTGTATATTACGGGCCGTTATTAAAAATGAAGCTTGTTCCTGGAGTTTTCTTTCCAAATTCTAAGAAAAACTGACTCCATTGCAACACTCACTCTGCACTGCTTATTAAATAAGAATTCAGAATCAACTGTTATGTATTTATTTTTCTTTTTTAGCCCACTGCAGAGAAGCTACTGCAGGAGAAGCCATCCGAACCAATCTCAGAACCAGAACTTTCCTCTGATCCAACCTCTGCCAGCATCCTCATTTCCCCTCAAAAGTCAGAAGACCTGAAAGCTGAAGTGGATCCAGAGCTCACAGAGGAAGCATCCTCTGCTACACCTGATTCAGATTCGAAGACCTTGAGCAGTGGAGAATCCTCTGAGGATGAGGAGGATGAGAAGGAGACGGGAGGGAAGGAAGGCAAAGCCACCAGCATCCTCCCGTCCTCTGTCCTGGACAAAGCCAGCGCTATTGCTCAGCACTTCACTAACAGCATCAAACGAGGCAGCACGGTCCAGGATGACACCCGCTCCCTTGGTTGTCCTTCACCTCGGTTACCCAGCAGGAGCGGCAGCAGTCTCAGCCTCTGCGCTGAAGCAGAGGACCGACCTCCTAGATTCAGCAGCATCATTGGTGATTCTGCAGAGACATTTGGTGGGATAGATTTGACCATGTTATCTCCTCGAGATGACAGCCCCTTTGACAATGACAGGGGTATTAGGCGAAGGCGGGACTCCACCCTGTCCAAGCAGGACCAGATGCTAATTGGGAAAATCAAGAGTTACTATGAAAATGCTGGAACTCAGGATGCCACCTTCAGCCTCCGGCGTAGAGAGAGCCTCACGTACATCCCATCTGGACTGGTCATGAGCTCCGTCAGCCGGTTCAACAGCATTCCAAAGGATAAAACTGTCCCGACAAATACCTCCACCTCAACCTCCTCTGCCACTGTGGACCCTACTTCTGATTTACCCCAAAATACTAAAGATCATATGGTCTCTAGTGACTCTCTAGACTCCTTAAAGTCTGATCAAAGAAGCACTGATCCAGAAGATTCAGAAAATAGCCAGAGGTCCAGGTCTCGAAGTGTGCAGGATAATCTCTCTGATGATGAAGAGTTTAGATCTTCATCTGAAATGATCAAGATATGGCAGGCGATGGAGCAAGAAATCACAAAATCCCAGAGTGAAGATGGAGGGTGCGATCGATCCAAAGAAGCTCCGGTAACCTCCAGAAGCATCGGCCTTTCTATCCCAACCAAGAGCTCTTCCCAAGAAAGCAGAGCTTCTGATCTCAGCACCATCAAAGAAGAATCGACAAGCCCTCTACCCCTCAAGCCCAAAGCCCCGGGGGTTAACCGGACAGGAAGCGTGAGGGACACTCTGAAGATGTTTGGGGAAGAGGCTGTCATCCTCAGGGCTCCAGTGCCTCGAGTCACCCAGCTGAAGGTGGAGGCAGAAAAAGAGAGGCCCAGTGAGGATTCAGGCCAGATGGATGAAGTGGACAAGGCGACGAGCAAAGTCCTCCATCTGGCTCGTCAGTACAGTCAGCGAATCAGAACCACCAAACCGATGGCCCGTCAGGGCATCCTGATCGGAAAGAAGAGCTTAGCCAGTGTGGTGGAGGAGAAACAAGGTTCAGGTACTTAACATCGCTTTACACACTGCTAACGTTTCCAACCAGCAAACCTCCATCCAGTGACTGACTATGTGACTGTAGGACCATTCAAAAATAATGTTTTCAAACATGTCATAAGACAGCTAAAAAAAAAAAAAGTCCTTGAAGCAACCTTCACAGTTCAGAGCCTGTGTTTAATCCTGTTCTAACCTCTTGCCATCCACCAGGTCACTGGTGACCTTTGTGATAGGGTTAGAGTTAGGGTTACATCTATCGAGCTTATATGGAATTTTCATTTAGAAAATCATATAGAAGACCTGGAAGAGGCTTGATTTTAAACAATATCATCTCCTAGTTTCTATGTTTTAGCTCCTCATTAAAATACCATGTGAGGGGTAGATGTGAGCCTAACCCTGAGCACACCCCCCAGTCCTGCACAGGCACCTGCTGGATGTTATTGTTGTATTTGTTCTGCATGTTTGGAGAAATGGGCAGATATTCAGTCCTGTTTAGCCTGAGCCTGTCCCACCTTCAGCAAACACTAAATCTTCAAATAATTATTTTCCTGTTGAGCAACCATCCAGTCCAACCTGCCTGCACATGCTCAGTCTGCTCTCACTAAAAGAAATTTAACAAACAACGGTACCAGATGTACTTATGGCATTTTGCTGCCACCTTCAGGTAAGCAGCAGAGCTTACTTCAGTGTGGGCCTGTTTATAATCTGCCCCTAAGGACTCAAATAAAGTCAAATGTGTTTTGGATTATTCTGGTTTATTGCAGCTTTTGTCTCACTGCTCATCATTCTATCAGTTATTAGAACATTGTGAAGAAATATGTGATATAATTTAAGATTGTTACAGTATAAGATGAAATAAGTGGAAATATACCTTAAGTATATCTTTTCTTTTGGCAGGTAAATCCAACCTGACTCTGCCGCTGGTTTCTCATAAGCAGGCGACTTCTTTGCCGCTGAGTCCTGTAGACCTGATAAGATCTCCAACCCTGGGCCTGACCTCCAGCTCAGCAGGCAGCTCCAGGGGGGTCTCACCGGGCCGCCTTCACTCTCGCAGCCCCCTCAGTCCACCTCCTCCCATTGAGGGCTTCAACTGGCCCGATGTCCGTGAACTACGGTCCAAGTACTCTGACCACGGCTGCTCCCAGAGGAGTGGAGTCAGTCGGAGTCGCTCCATCCCGGAGCAGTTTGACGGCAGTCTGAGGAGGCACTCCAGCTGCTCCTCCAGCCGCTCCCCCGATGATGAAGCTTCCAGCGGGGTTCCTTCACACAAATCTCACAGAAACCGGGATGCCAGCCGGGAGGAACGCAGCAAACGGCTCCTCAGAGCCAATTCTCTGGATCCTCGGCTGAGTGATTCCCAAATGACTGAGCTGCAAAAGCTCCAGGACCAGGTGGCAAATGCCAGCTATGGTTACTACATTGCAGCCGAGGCTCCCCTGACAAATGACCCAGAACACAAGATCATTGTCATGGAGAAGCTTCCAGAATCAGGAGAAACAGCCAAAGAACCTAAAGAAAAAGAGGACGAGGGTTACGTTCAGATCCGTTCACCAACCAGCAGGGAGAAGATCTCCATCATGGCCGTCATCGACCGGTGCCGGGCCTACCAGGAGTCCGATGAATACAAACAGAGGGAGGAACCAAAGGACAAAACTCAACAGAACAAGACATCAGCAGCATCTGCTGAGCAGGATGAGTCCCAGAAAACGAGATCAAACTCTGGACCAAAGGTGGAAGGCGGTCAGCAGAGCATCGTGAAGAATCTGAGGGAAAGGTTTCAGAGCATGAGCTGAAGACAGAGCAGCCCTGAACTTTCCTCCATCGGGACTCTGAATTAATAACCAAAAAGGGGCAAAATAACAGGCTGTTAAAGGTTTTAATTATGAGATTATTTAATTTATTTTGACAGGGAAACCTGTTATAGCATGTGGCAATGACACAACATGTTTAAAGGGGAGATGAAATATTAAAACAACCCAAATTATCAGGTGTATATATAAAGTCAGCAGTTAGAAGATGAATTGTTTGATTTTGTGCAAAAATCCAAGAATACCTTTTCCCCGTCTGCTGTCTCAGAAAAAAAAATCTAAATATCTGTAAATATCTTCATGCAAATCTTGATTGAAAGCACCTTCCTGTGCAGGTGTAGTACATCACTTCCTCTTCAGGTGTTCTCAGTGAAATCAGGACTACACTAAGGGATCGTTTCTGTTAGAGCTTCAGACTGCAGCCACTCTGTACAGATCCTCTGTGTGGACTGCCAGAGGACTAACCACTAAACCCGACATCCTCACCCTCACTTTGTTCACTCCCAGTGTCAAAAACACCCTGAAGGTTTAGTGTGTGCTATATTTAGAACATCTCACCCCTGTACCTGCTGTCATACCAGCCTTTGCAGTGAGGGACTGAAGCCCTCATGGCGCCTGCAGACTCCTTTGATGTAGAGGTCAGACTGATGCAGTGGTTCGGGTTTGCTCCAGTACTCGTTCAGTAGGTGTTTGATTTTAAATTTCAGGATATCTGTTTTTTTGTTTTTTTTAATGTGGAAATCTGCACCATCAGCACCGGACTCACCACGCTGCAGTTCACCTCTTTGACACATTTCTGTCTCGATGTTCCACAACAGCAACGGAGCAGAAGTAGCAGCATCAGATTTATTTATGGTGATTTTATCACACATCACAGTTCTAAAACACCCCACCCACCACCCCACCCACCTGACCCACCCACCACCCCACCCACCTGACCCACCCACGACACCACCCCACCCACCACCCCACCCACCTGACCCACCCACCACACCACACCACCCACCTGACCCACCCACCACACCACCCCACCCACCACCCCACCCACCTGACCCACCCACCACACCACCCCACCCACCACCCCACCCACCTGACCCACCCACCACACCACCCCACCCACCTGACCCACCCACCACACCACCCCACCCACCACCCCACCCACCTGACCCACCCACCACACCACCTGACCCACCACCTGAGCAGCAGGGCACCAGCACCTCCTGCGTTCTCTCAGCTTAGATTGCTGTTTGTGTTGACGGAGTCTGCTGGATTTGAAGGCAGCTACGTGGCAGCTTTAATCCCTTTCTGAGAAGGGCTGAGTAGTAACACACTATTGATAGTACCTCGAACAACACAACCACAAAGAGACCAAACATCCTCTTAAAGGAGCCGTCTGACATTTATCAAATTCTCTGTTGCTGGATGCATATACTGACTGTAGGAGGAGCTGCTCGCTCTCAGAGGAGGAAAACCACCCAAGTTTGTGTCATTCACACTTTGAACGTTGTTAAATGAGTATTTGTAGGAAGGACTTCATGTGTTGGTGCTGTTGTGTTTAGGGTTTCCAGTGATCAGATCTCACAGGAGCAGAAGTTTAATGAACCCAACATGAAACTCAACTCATGTTTCAGCCTGAATGTGCATCAGACTTATTGATCAGCAGCTTCTGGTCACATTGATTGATTGGTTGATTGATGTTAGGCTTTTCCTTTACTGTGACTTCCTTCTGATTTTATGAAAATCCAGTAATTACATATTTATAGACATAAACATCGTTCACGACAGTCAGATCTGTGAACGGAGCACCGAACCGTCTGATTAAGAGAAAGATCAATAAATACATGATTCAGAAAATCACATTATCTACTGAATTGAACAATACTGAAAATAGGTTTGTGGTTTCCACTGTTAAAAATGAATATCTTTTATTTTTCTCCCCTTAAATAGAAAAGAAATGAAATATTTTACAGTCACTGTAAAATATTCAGAGTAATTCTCGTTTTTTGTGCCTTTTTATTTTCTCATATGCTTTGGTCTCTGTAGACACTGGGAGTTCTCACTGTTTCTAGCACTTTGCTCAGAGGCACAGTGGCAGATCCGACCATCTGTAACTGCTGGTCCACCTGCACGTCCTGCTCCTCAGTCAGTCCACTGTTAACACTCATGATGTACCTGCTATTTATTTAGATACAAACACATCAACTGTCTTTCTGTAACTGTGTGTGTAACTGTGCGTATGTGTGTGAGTCTGAGTGTGTGTGTGTGAGTGTGAGTCAGTGTGTGTGTACAAATATGTTTGTATGGCGTCTGTTCTACATTAAAGCACATATATAAGAATAAATGTGTGTGCATTGAGTGTATCCAGTGTTGTGTGTTTGTATTGTGTATACAGTTCTCACCACTGAAACATTTCAAATGGTCAAACTCTCCATCCTGTTGGTCAGAAAAGACTCTGAGCTTCTTCTGCATGAAATGAACCCTGCACCCACCAGCTACAATAGAATAGAATAGAACAGAATAGAATACCTTTATTTGTCATTAAACAGAATGTACAATGGCCACTGCTGTTCAGTGCTATGCTGTAGAAAGTCACACTTTCTAAATATATATATATATTTTTTTAAATTCTAAAAATATACTAAAAATAAAATAGAATGTTTAAAAAAATATACATTATAAAAAGTAAAATAAATAGGTAATTGTATACATATAATAATGAAGATATGAGTATTGCACTTGGTGAATAATTATTAGATATTACATATTATAGAAGTGATAGATACTGTTCACTATGAATAATACAATACAGTGGGTACAGAAAGTACTCTTTGTTTCATTTTCTGTCAAGATGGGGTGCTGAGTGAACATTAATGAGAAATAAAATGAACTTTTTTGATTTTAGCAAATGGCTGCAATGAAACAAAGAGTGAAAAATTTAAAGGGGTCTGAATACTTTCTGTACCCACTGTATAGCACAGAGATGTGGGTGTTGCACAGTTACAGTGGGTGAGTGTGTGAGTTCAGGGTGGTGATTGCTCTGGCGAAGAAACTGATTTTGAGTCTGTTCTGGCTTTGATGCTCCTGTAGCTCCTGCCAGAGGGCAGGATGGCCACATCCATGGGTGTAAGGGTGCTAGGCCAGGGTCTTTCTGCACTCGTTGACATGAGTGGCATGATTTTGCTTGGTGCTCGATCTGGGAGTCGATGCTGGGCCACCAAACGTAGCTACGAGCTAAGCTCTTCATCCTTACTACACCTGGGTGTGCTGAGTGTAGCTCTGTCAGCACCCGGGGGCGCAGTTTTGGTGACACAATCACTCTCAACCCCCACAAAAGACATCCGTGCTGCACAGTGAGATCATGGCGGCGCTGGAGATAGGGAGACAGCTCACCTGCGTCCTTTGCAGCTGGAAAACGACCAGTTGTGACCATTTCCATGACACGGGACAGGGTGGAATCCGACATGGTGTGACGCTTGATCTCGGCGTTGCTGACTGGCAATGTGTCCAACTGTGACGTGTAGAACACCTCCACTGCATCTTGTTTCTCACTGGGGGCATGAGGGAGCGGTAACCTTGACAGTCCATCAGCGTTGGCATGTAGGGCCCCCTTTCGGTACTCAATGGTGTAATTGTGAGCGGAAAGCATGAGCGCCCAGCGTTGCATGCGAGCTGCAGCCATGGATGGTGTGCTTTTCACTGGACTGAAGATGGTTGTAAGCGGGCGATGGTCAGTGAGTAGCGTGAATGTATTACCATACAGGTACTGGTGGAACTTGCGTACTCCAAAGACTATCGCTAACGCCTCCCTCTCAATCTGAGCGTAGTTTTGTTCTGCTTTGCTGAGAGTTCTGGATGCATAGGCGATGGGTTTTTCATCGCCATCCGGCATGACATGCGAGAGAACAGCTCCGACCCCATAGGGTGAAGCATCGCAAGCGAGACGGAGCGGCAACTCAGGGTTGTAGTGTGTGAGCACCTCTTGTGATACCAGGAGTGCTTTGGCTTTCTGGAACGCTGATGCACAGGCTGACGTCCACTGCCATTTCTTTTCTTTGTTCAGCAGTTCATTCAACGGCTTTAGCACAGTGGCCAGATCAGGGATAAAGCGTCCATAATAGTTAAGCATTCCTAGGAAAGATCGAAGTTTACTTACATCGCCTGGTGCTGGTGCTTCCACGATGGCACGTACCTTCTCCGGTGACTTGTGGAGCCCAGCAGCAGCGATGATGTGGCCCAGGTATTCCACGGATTCCTGGAAGAAGAGACATTTCTCTTGCTTGAGGTGCAGGCCGTATTCCTCTAGCCTGCTGAGTACTGCATCCAGAGTTTTCAGGTGTGTCTGCTTGTCAGGACCACTGACCAGTATGTCGTCCAGGTAGCAGTGAGTGTGTGGCAGTCCGAGGAGCACCTGGTCCATTGCCTTCTGGAACAAGGCGGGCGAAGACGCTACACCAAACGGCAAGCGGTTGAAGCAGAACAGTCCTTTCTGTGTTGAGATGGTCAGCAACTTCTTGGAGCTCTCTTCTACTTCCATCTGTAGATATGCATTGGATAGATCCAGCTTACTGAAGCGTTGACCTCCAGCGAGAGAAGCAAACAAGTCCTCAATACGTGGAATTGGGTACTTGTCGATGCAGAGAGCTGGGTTGATGGTGACTTTGAAGTCCCCGCAGAGTCTCACGGCGCCGTCCTTCTTGTTCACGGGCACCACTGGCGTAGCCCAGTCACCATGCGCCACAGGTGAGATGACGCCAAGCTCAGTGAGGCGTGTCAGCTCAGCTTCCACTCGCGGTCGAAGAGCATATGGCACATTGCGTGGTGGGCAGAATTTGGGTACACTGTTTGGTCTTAGAGTGAGCCTGGCTTTCACTGCTCTCATGGTGCCTAACTTATCGGAGAAAACAGCGGAGTGTCTCTTTAACACTGTCTCTAAGCTGTCTGTCTGTCTATACTCAATTGCATGTACAGTCTTTAAGTCTCTCCAATTTAGTTGAATGGCTCTCAGCCACTCCCTGCCAAATAATGGTGCAGCATCCGCCTTCACCACATACAGTGGCAAGACAGCGTGTTGCTTGTTCAATGCCACTTGCACTTTAACAACTCCTTCTGGTGCCAAAGGCTCTCCTGTGTATGTCTTTAGTATGATATCAGTGGGTTGCAGAGGAAACTTATACAGCTTTCGTTTGTACAGTTCCCAAGGAATCAATGACACTGCAGCCCCTGTATCCAATTCCATCTCCATTTTCTTTCCGTTAACTGTTGGCACTACTGATATGCGTGAATATTTCCCTTTCTGAGACACTGCATACAGTCCCAAGTCACTGTCACTATCCGATTTCGTTCCTTCACTTTCACTTTCATTCGCCTCGACGTGATGGATCTTTTTCTTTCTATCTTTCACGCTGCATTTGTGTGCATGGCTTTTCTGTTCAGGCTTAATATCTTTGTGTTTATGTTCTCTTTCATGACTGCTTTTTGATTTACTCCTGCACATTCGTTTCGTGTGACCCTTCCTCCCGCACTGGTGACATTCGCGGTCTTTGTACCAGCAGTCATCATCACTATGATTTCCCTTCCCACAGCGGCGGCATTTTTCACCTTGCGAAAACACTGCGTTTACTTTCAGGGAATTACTTAACTGCTGTACGTCGCGTGCTGCTGTCTCTGCTGACACTGCATGTTCAACAGCTTTCTTGAACGTGAGGTTTTCCTCAGTCAGAAGGCGTTTCTGCACAGCTTCGCATTTCAATCCGCAAACAAATCTGTCCCTCAGAGCGTCCTCTAGGTAAGCCCCGAACTCACAGTGTTCCGATAGCTTCTTGAGCACTGCTACATACTGTGCTACCGTTTCTCCTTCCCCCTGATTTCGCTTGTGGAACCTGAACCTCTCGGCTATAACAAGCGGTTTCGGTGTGAAGTGATCTTTAAGCACAGTCACAGCCTGTTTGTAAGTCATTGTGCCAGGTGCCACGGGAGCTACTAAGCTACGAAGCAGTCCATACGTTTTAGGTCCCATCACACTGAACAGTACTGAAACCTTCTTAGCCTCATGAATGTCATTAGCCACCACGTAATGCTCAAAACGTTCAATATACGTTGCCCATTGCTCACCAGACTCATCGAAAATGTCCATATGTCCATATATTCCAGCCATCATACGTCTTTCTGGGATTACTTGCACTGTAGATGAACTCGAAGCACTCGATGTCCTTGTATCCGCAGATGTAACACTAGCTGCACTCGGGTCCTCCGATGATGGTTGGCTCATAGTTGATCAGCACATTAGCTATCCAAAAACGCGGGTGTTCATTTCGGTCCAAAAACTTGCACAAAGCTGACTTAACTTTCACAGCCAGTCGATGAAAAGTATTCCGAAATACACGACTCGTCGCCAATTTATGTTATGTTGCTCCCTTATAGTGTCACTAAGTAAACATTATTACTCGACACACAGAGCATGGAGGACAACTTCTTGCTGGTTCACTCGTTTGTTTATTATCCTTCTGTTGCTATGGTTACATTCAGAACCCCTGTATGCCCTAGTGGCGGTCTGCCCCTCTGGTGGTAAGTATTGGTAGGACATCTCTAGGTTCATACATCACACAGTACGTCAGCAGGCTCTCAATGGATGAGCGGTAGAAGGTCAGCAGCAGGTTTGAGTCCAAGTTGTTCTTCCTGAGGATCCTCAGGAAGTGAAGTCGCTGCTGAGCCTTCTTGATAACAGCTGTGATGTTATCTGACCAAGAGAGATCAGCAGAGATGAGGACACCGAGAAACCTGAAGGTGTGGACCCTCTCCACACGCTCGCCGTTGATGTAGAGGGGAGCTGGGTCAGTCCTGTGCTTCCTGAAGTCGATGATGATCTCTTTGGTTTTCATGGTGTTCAGTGCCAGGTTGTTCTCTGAACACCAGGCTGTCATTCAGGACCTCCTCTCTGTAAGCTGCCTCATCTCCCTTCGAGATGAGTCCGACCACTGTGGTGTCGTCAGCAACTTTGACGATGAGGTTGTTATTGTGGGCCGGACTGCAGTCATGGGTGTAGAGGCAGTACAGGAGGGGGCTCAGCACACAGCCCTGTTGGGAGCCAGTGCTCAGTGTGCGGGTGGAGGAGAGATGGGGGCCAAGTCTCACAGTCTGGGGCCGGTTGGTTAAGAAGTCCTTGATCCAGTAACATGTGAGAGGGGGGAGGCCCAGGGTGTGCAGTTTGGTGGTGAGAATGTCCGGGATGATTGTGTTGAACGCTGAGCTGTAATCCACAAAGAGCATGTGAGCTACACCCATGGTGTCCTCTGTGGATCTGTTTGCATGATATACAAACTGGTGGGGGTGTCACATCTGTCACATCACAGCCTCTGAAGTTTGTGATGTTCTGAATGCCCTGCCACACCTCTCGTGTGTTATTGCTGGACAGGTGGGACTCTTTTTAATTCCTCTTTTCAGGTGAGCTCGAGCAGCACTGTACAGAGCTCTGTCACCTATCCCAGCTGTCATAGGGTGAGAGGCAGGGTACGCTGTACAGGTCACCAGCTGTAGGGCCAACTCAGAGAGACAGACAACCATTCACATTCACACCTATGGGCAATTTAGAGTCACCAATTAACCTAACCCCAGTAACTGCATGACTTTGGACTGTGGGAGGAAACCCACGCAGACATGGGGAGAACAGAAAGGCCCGAGCCAAGGTGGAATCGAACAGAGCTGTGAGGTGCAGTGCTAACCACCACGCCACCGTGCTGCCCATATTTGTTTCTATGTTACACAAATATAAAGCGTGAACCTGCTTGGGTTAATATTTAGTTGGTAATCTTGTGATTATATGAGAGCTATAAACACAGCAGCATGAAAACTTTGGAATGTTAACGTCATAAAACTGAATGATGTGAATAACCTGACGTGCAGATGTGAGGACTGAGTGTCTGTGAGGCCTCAAAGGTCACAGCTCTGCTATCATATTCCTGTAAATTAGTCTCAGATTGAAGATTAATCCAAACGTCTCTGAGTGACGCTCCAGACGCCTGAAAACCTCCGGCTGTCGGTTCCATGTTGGTTCTTTATCTGCTTGGTTCTCTGCTGTCGACTCATCTCACCTTTACTTTGTAACAGCATGAAGATGATTTTCTCCATCAGAAGGTAACGTAACAGCAGCTTCCACCACGGTGCTGTCAGTAACCGTTAAACCTCTGAAAATGTACTTTAATGTATCAGATAAATATGTAATGACATTTTTAAAGCTTGCTCTTTGCAGTTTGTGGGATGTTGGACAGAAAGAGAAGCTGAAAGTGGAAGTTTGGTTTAGTTAGTGAGGATGTGAGGTAGGAAACGGCTGATAGAGCTGCTGCTTCTGTCCATCAGCACAGCTCGCTTCAGAGATGACTTAAAATGACATTAAAAACAGTTTGGTGGCATTCTCATAAAGGGAAATGACTCTGTTACAGTTACAGGAGAACTGTGAGCTGATCAGGGTGGGTACGGGAGCACAGGTCAGGATCTACAGTTAGAATGCTGCACATCTCTGTATGAGTGTCAGTGTGTTTTTAAAGGGTTACATGTGTCTGCATTACATTAGAAAACTTGTTCCATTCAATCATTGCTGTAAAGTAAACACAGCAATGATTTGCAGCCACTTTCTGTCATTTATGACTTAAAGTGTTGTTTGATTTCTGGGCTGCAGAAAGTGTCTGCTGTCTCTTCTGAGTGGTTTGTGCATCTGTCTAAATGTGTGTATCATCTGAATGTGATTTCTAACTCAATATGTTGCTGTGGGTTGAAAGCAGCTGCTCAGAACTGCTGTTAGGATGAGAGGAAAGAAATTCACGATGAGGCAGTTTTAATCACCTGCACAGAGCTGTGTGTACCTGTCTGCTGCAGGTGAGCTACAGAACGTTAATCACAGAGATTCACCTGCTGCCTCATTAAAGAAGGGACGGAGAACCTTTGCAGCTACATGCATATGCAGAGTAGGGTTTAATATTTTTCCCGAAAATGACATGAATCAAATCCCAGGAAAAGACGAGCCATTTCCCAGAATTATGGAATGGAATGGAATTATACCCCTTTAATCATCTCCACACAGCATTGATAAAGGCTCAGCCACGGGCGCTGTTGTGCACACTGTTCCACCAGTGGAACGCTGTAATAATCATTGAAAAGTGAACTACCGTACTACACTATAACATGACATAACACAGGGCTTGAGTAATGCACTACGACTTGGTCATTGCCATTCTGGCAACAACAAATTTATAACACCGTGTCTGAGGGTTAAAGTAGGTTCGTTGTGAATTGTCTTTTGAAAAACTGGCCTTATAGCCTAAAAAATATACATTTTACTCAACTCCATTTTAAAAGTGAAATATGTTAAAGCATCTATTTCATGATACTTTCTTCACACATTAGGCCCGTATCCTAATTCATGATTGTTAGTAAGTGACTGCAAACGAGGAAAAGAAACACTCGAAGTTAAACAGATATTTCTTTATTGTTCAGAGCAGCCATATTTTATAGGCTATATGATGCGACTTTTTTCCTGGCTTCCCGTCTTAATGTTTCCCGGGAAACGGGAAATGGTTCTGATCGCATTTCCGGGTCCCGGGATGAAACCCTAATGCAGAGTACCTTCAGTGTTCAATGATGGACAAACATTTACTGAAACATGTTCCTTTTTTCCATCAGCAGGAACTCTGGAACAAAAACTGACTTCCTGTTATCTGGGTTTAAGGACCATCGATAAATACACGGCTAAAACAGAAATGCAGAGATTACTTAAACCACACACCGGCTCCAGATGAAGTACTCAAGCTCACTCTGGTTCACTGAGAACAACATGATGTAACAACAGTCAAAGAAAACCAAAATCGATACTTTGAGGCTGATTTAAAATCAGTTCATGTAGTTCGAAAAAATGAAAAGAGCGACAAAAAGTGGACAACCAACAATTTTTCATTTTTGGTCCACAACACCCCGTGTAAAAAGCGGAAAAATCAAAATGAGGTAAATGTAAATGTATTGTTAGCTGATGAGTTAATAACTATGCTGCTGTGTATCAGACACACTATGAATACCTGTTCAGGTACTTTAGCTCCGTTAGACCTGCTGCTCCTAATCTGACAGAGTCAAAGAAAAAGAAGATAAAAGTGGTTATTTGCACACATGCGGCTCAGTACAATACCTGTAATATGTAATACACTAAACTCATTAACCAAGTATATAGTTTTACTCAAGTGAACACACACATAACATTTTATGTATTTAGTTAATAATGACTAATATTAGTACTGATAACAGGACTGAAGATGAGAGTCCCAGAAGGTCCAGGATGAGACTCGTTATATTTCAAACACATCAAGTTCAAACCTTTTTCTCTGCAGAATGTGTTTAATAGTAAAGACTGCATTAAACTCTCACATGCTCAGTGGAGAACAGACTGCTGTTTATTATATTTATTATATTTGGCCAAATTAAAACAGTTTCTTTAAAAGTTAAATGAGGGGCTGCAAAATTGGTAGTAAAATAAAACAGGTTCATGAAAGATATTTGTTACTGTTGGAAGAAATGTGAAAAATGTAAGCCTTTTCTTAATTGTTGAAGGTGCAGAGTAAATACAAAGAAAGTTAAATAAATACATAGTAAAAGCATTACAATGTATTTCTAATACAGTTAACCCAAAATCTCCTGAATCCTTTTAGAAAAGAAAATGATTTAATAAATTCAGTCATTTTCCCATTTTAGGCTGATGAATGAAATTCTTGTATTTTTGCCAGTTATATTATGGAGCCATGTGACTACCAGGGGACCCCAAGAGTGTGTGACATAATAAAACTGGCATTTAAAGGGTTAAAATCCTGAAAATGATTGATTGTTTGGTATTTTTGAGTAGGTCTGAAGTTGATTAAGTGATTTAGGAAAAAAGCAAAAAAAAAAAAATATTGATGTATGATGATTTCATAGCAGGTTTTAGGTGCGTGTACATTGTTGCCACAAAGGTGTCCAGAGGGTGCAAAATGCACCACGAGAGTATGAATGACATGTAAGAGTAAAAGACATTAGATTTCAAAAATGTCATGAAACAGATTTCCTGGAAAAAAATCATGCCACTAGATACACAGTCAAAATGATTACAAATGAAAAAAAAAAAGTTGGAAACAATGTACAGAAATGGCCAAGGAGGGCATAAGGGTTAACCCCCCCCCCCAACGTTGGACCCAAAGTTACGCCCTTGGATTACAGAGACACCAGAGAGTGAGGCAGCACTCACAGGAGTCTATGAGCCAGAGAGTGAACACTGTGGTAGATGTTTAACTGCCAGCTTCAAACTTTATTTTGGAGAAAAATCAAACTTTTTGACCATTCTTACCATATTTGTCTGGTAATTGTGCTCATACACTTTGAGGATTGCAGTGATTCATGACTCAAAGTTCATTTAGATAATCAGTGTCTGAATAAACTGGCTGCAGGTGTATGTGCAGCAGCAGCTGGTGTGTTAGCAGCTGCAACCTTGAAAGATCTTTTCCAATAACTACAGAACTATGTGGATATATTCCTCTGATCACAGCTGAGCTCTTCACTGTTTTTCTGCACCAAGCATCAGCCAAACAGACTGAACCACAGTTCTTTCAGACCAACCAGGAAGTAACAGTACAAACAATAAAACAACTATAAAAGATGAGGACGCCTGCAATAAAGAATACTGTAAGGGTTATGATTTACTCTCAGTATTCCATCTTACTGGCAGCACCAACATTAATGTGGGGGTTTCCAGTGTGTTTATTCAGGCTTTGAATATCAGAACATTTTTATATTCAGGCACTTCCTTCATCAGAAGGAGAACAGATAAAACAATCACCTGGATTTAAAAAGACTTTCCAGTAATTTTGAGATTTCAATCAACAATTGAGACTCATGAAAACTAGTGTGAAATCTAGATAAAGTACTAGTGTAATCAGTCTGATAGAATAAACTGATCTGGAACTCTGATTAATAACTGAATTAGTTTAGAACTCTGACATGAACTTTCATCCACTCTGTGTCCTTTGGCTGATGTCTTGTTGCATCAGCTGATGGTCCCTGACAGTCTTCTGCAACAATTCTCCACATACTTGTTCCTTAAATCACTGAAGGCATTCAGAGCCCGAGGCAGCAAAGCAGCACCAAACCATGATGGTACCACTGCTGTGCTTCAAAGTTGTGATGAGACTGTTGTTGGTGTACAGTCTCTTTGTTTGTCTCACGTGTCCACAGAACCCTGTTCCACTGGGACAGGTTAGATTCAGCTACAGGTTTCTGCAGGTGTTCTGTTGGTACCTTCTCCAGAACCCTTTCTTTGATCTTAACCCTGTACACTAGCACTCATTAGGCTCTTTAGAATTGCTTTTGCAGCCTTTTACAACATCTCTCTATAAAGCTGCATTTTCTAAGGTCTCAATAATAAAGTTGTTATTATTGAAGTATGGTCCAATGATATGACCCAGTGTTCTTCTATGGGAGGAGCAGGCTTCACATCTTTATTTAAAACTCGTACTTCAGGTAAAATGTTGTCACAGAGGTTCAGTGATGTTTCCCAGCCTTCACTGTGACTGATGGCTCTGTGTTCAGTACAGACATGCAGCTGTTTGTGTGTTATTATGTTCATTTAAATTATGAATAGATTAAGACTGAAACTCATCTTATTTAGTCACAGAGGAGTCACATACTCAGCAGCTGTAGTTATGTTGTTATGTCATTGTGGCCCATCAAGATTACAGTGAAACAGATATTGTAATCTGTGAGATCTCTGACACCTTTACTGTCCTGACTCTCTGCAGCTTCCTCCTGCTGTGGAGCTGAACTCTGCTCAGCAGATTGGAGCTTTTAATAGTTTACTGGCATCTTGTTTCCAGACTTTGACCGTGAAGTTCTGAGAGCGTGACACAGGCCTCAGTCCCAGGATGATGATGAGGGACTGATGAAGAATCAGCTGAGTCTGCAGCCAAAGGTAGAACCACTCTGTGACTGGATGTAAATCACACGAAAGGTGAGGATTATCTTTATTCTTCCACATGTATCTGAATATGTGACCAAATGTAGCACAGTGGTGTGGTGGCTCGTACTGTTGCCTCACAGCAAGAAGGTCCTGAGTTTGAATCCACCTTGGCCGGGGCCTTTCTGTGTGGAATTTGCTCATCTGTGTGGGTTTTCTCTGGGTACTCCAGACTCCAATTACCCTAACCCCACATGTCCAAAGATGTGTAATTTGTCACCGTCTAATGGTAGAAACCAGAATGACACTGTGACAGACAGCAATCAATGTTATGCTGACTGAGTGTGTTGCTGTGTGTGTGTGTGTGTGTGTGTGTGTGTGTGTGTGTGTGTGTGTGTGTGTGGTGTGTGTGTTTGTGTGTGTGTGTGGTGTGTGTGTGTGTGTGTGTGTGTGTGGTGTGTGTGTTTGTGTGTGTGTGAAGGTGTGCGCTCTGCTATGGATCAGTGTGAGGACAGAGAGAAGGGAGCCCCTCCCTCTAAGACCGCTCTGTGTGGGGAACATGAGAGCCAGACCAGAGGTCAGAGGTGAGATGACCATCTCTAACTGTCCATGACTCTTCTCCATGTCAGTCAGATCACTGCTCACTCATGATTCACATTCAAACCTCAGTGTGTTGTGTTAACAAACAAAGCAGAAGCACAAACTGAGGGATTTACTCTTTATGTGTTCTCTCTTCTTTCTTCCATCCAGAACCCACAATAACAACACAGACTCTGATGGACCTGAGCGCAGACTTAGCCATGTATCCATAAAAAGTCACGATTCTATGGATAAATACATTGATTTAAAGGGACAAACTTCTTCAAATAGGTACGTCTCCCTTTCTCATATCTAATATTGCTGTATGCACGCATCCTTTCCTCATGTCTTTGAGGGAATTCAATTCACTTGGTGACAGAGGAAAGGAAAAACTCCCTTTTAACAGGAAGAAACCTGCTTTCAAATAATACTGCCCATATATAATGTAAATGAAATTGGTCCTAGCACAGAACCCTGTGGAACTCCATAATTAACCTTACTGTCTGAAGAAGACTCCCCATTTACATGAACAAATTGGAGTCTATGAGATAAATATGATTCAAACCACTGCAGTGCAGTACCTTTAATACCTATAGTATGCTCTAATCTCTGTAATAAAATGTTATGATCAACAGTATCAAAGCTGCACTGAGGTCCAACAGGACAAGCACAGAGATGAGTCCACTGTCAGAGGCTGTAAGAAGATCATTGGTAACCTTCACTAATGCTGTTTCTGTACTGTGATGAATTCTGTGTAGCGCTTCCTATGTACCCCTTGAACTGAGATACAGCGCCCTGGGTCCGTTCCCTTTAATAACACACAACTAGGGAAATTTTCACTCTCTTGGATCTGACAACTGAACGTAAAATTATCTAGCAAATTGTTGTGTGTTTTTACCTTTAAGTTCTTGCGCTCACACTCAAATAAACCTCTTATTAATGCCACAAATGAACGAAGGAAATAGTGCCCAAAGTAGAGTATTTATTTACAAACGTCAGCGGCACATTAACAGGAAACCCACCCACTTAAACAAACTGAGGGTGAAACTCCATACAACTGCAAATATTTGTGAAACTTCAAACACATTTACCTGTGTGGGCCCACATGAAGTGAAAAACAAAAGAAAACATTAAAGAAAAAAGCCGGCAATACCCTAAAATAACCCGTTGCAGGCCTGATCGCCAGATAATGGCGGATGATCAGAGTTAGTGAGTTCACAGTCTTGGCTAGTGTACGCGATGTGAGCGTGCGGACAGGGTTACTCACTCTCGGCAGTCCATACTCCCTTGTTGCTGCTAGCAGTCCCACAGGCCACGTAGGAGCCTCGTGGTAAAAAAAAAACATTACCTCCACAAAAGCCCAGTCCTGTACACAGCGGCAAAAACTTAATCCAACTCTGCGTCGGCAAAAAGTAAATCCCAACTCTGCGTCGGCGACACAGTCCAGCTCTTTGTCGAACAAACCAACAGCCCCAGCCTCTTACTGACAGGAGAGGCTACTGTATGTGATGTCCTCAACGGGAAACAGTCTCTCAGCAAACTGTTAGCTAATCGCTATCAGTAGATATTTGACATGACACTTAATGTCCGCCGGAGAGCACGAGCTGCTTCTCGCTTCCCCCTCACATTCGCTTGCCGATCAGCCAATCAGAGTTCACAAGGTATAACTTTAGACCAAACACTTCACAAACATTAACTTAATCCATCACAAAGTAAATACTTGCAGACCAGTGGCGGATGCTGGTCTTTCAAGGAGGGGAAGCTCAATTTCGGCCTACATCATAAAATGTGTCGGTTTATTTATTCTACCCTCCGTTCCTTTTCAAGAAAATGATCTGTGACCCTGTCTACCAACAAGGCCTCTTTTCCAGGGACTTGACTAGTGTCCTCTCAATGGCCAGCAGAGGTAGGCTGCTTAAACGGCCTTGGCCCATGGTGTTGTGGGTGTAAGACTTGAGGAGAAGCTCCTCTCTACACCTGCAGATGTAGCTCCAATCGTTGCCACTAATGACAATAGTTTGTACACCTGAGGCATTGCACTGTCCAACTCCGGTCCACAACATTCAAACTGTCTGCCATTATGTGCAGCTTGCTACCCTAGCTAGCTTGCTAGCTGGGACTGGCGCGAGGCTAGTGTTCAGTGTGTCCGCCTGTGAGTGCTTTGTGACGGTGGAGGGGCTCAGCAGCACCCGCTGGACAGAAACTGCGATAGAAGTCAGAAAGAGTGACAGAAGTCAGTCTCCAAACACAAGCAGCTACAAAAAACCACCAGAAATAGAAGCTCGATTTGTCGCTAGTCGTTTTTAACAAAGAAAATGCCGCTAAGAGGGTTAGGAAAGTCTCCGGTTCAACTCAGAACAGAATGAAAATTTAAAAATGCTCCCACGGATGTTTACACCAAAAGATCGCTGATTCGCTCATTTCGCTGTCAATCAAAAAGGGATTCAGCCTCAGACAGATCATCCAATCATCATGCAGAAGCTGAGCGTCCGGGCCAGCCGAGGCCAGCCCACTGCCCCATAGACCCCCAGAGATGCTGAGCGTCCGATGGGCGGGACAAAGCCCAGCATTTATCCAATGACTCGTCTCGTTTCGCTGCACTCTTTGCTTTGCTACTGAACTCTGCGGACGCTCAGCGTCCACACTGTTTAAAGCACTGTGAAGCTGCGGGAATAAGAAAGAGGAAAGCCGCGTTGTTACCAGTGATAAGAAGCTGATTCTGAACAAAAGTTGAGCGCATTGTAGCGAATATTTAGTCAATGACATGTACGCACAACAGTATATGTTTGATCACTTATTTTTTGACATTTTAGGGGAAGCTGAGCTTCCCTTGCAGTCTTAGAGCAATCGCCTCTGTTGCAGACAGTATGCATAATACAACTTATTTTTATACATTGACACCCACTATGAAAAATGGAAAAATCTTAACACAATTTATTAGGATCTCAATCAAAATTTCACATTTTCACCAAAACTTTAACACTGGGGGGGTTTACCCCGGGGTTACATCTGAAACCTGACTGAAGTCACCAGTGAAATCATACAAACAAATCAAATCAAAACAAACATCTGAACAAATAGGGAACTAATAGAAAGAAGAAGGACTGGTCTGATATGGAACATTCTGATAAAGACAGTAAGAATTCAAACTAGCTGAAGATCAGAGTTTGACTTTTTATTAATATCAGAGAGGAGAGAAGTACAGTGACCTATTATTAATAAATTAAAAGCATGAAAACCTTTTTCCTGGTCTGAGAGTGTTGAGTCACTTGGTATAATTAAAAAAGGGGCCTAGGACACTTTCAAACTGAGTGTGCTTGTATGACTGAACAAGATTATTCATAACCTGTACAGTATCTTGTGCACAGCTACTTTCAATACTACTGATAAAATTTTAGTCATTAGACATTTTAGACTCTCTCTGATTGATCTTTCTGAGTTAACTTCAATAGTTACTTCCTCCTACCATCAATGTGTTTATTAGACCTCATTTCTTCTAGACTGTTTAAAGAAGTCCTTCCATTTAATATGATCAATCTGTCTTTATTAGTTGGCTGTGTACCACAGGCTTTTAAGACGGCTATAATTAAACCACTACTTTAAAAGCCATCACTGACTCACTACCAGCATGGCTTCTTCTCCTGTCTCTCCTGCACTTTCCTGCTCTGGGTGTCACATGTTTAGTTACTCCTCGGCCTCCTTTAGCAGTAACGGTACTTGTAATAAATGTAGTCTGTTTGTAGCTCTGGAGGCCAGGCTTTCTGAATTGGAGACTCGGCTCCACACCCTGGAAAATCCTGCATCTAGCCAGGCCCCTGTAGCGGGTGCGGACCATGGTAGCTTAGCCGCCGTTAGCTCCCCCCCAGCAGATCCCGAGCAGCAGGGAAAACAGGCCAGCTGGGTGACGGTGAGGAGGAAGCGTAGTCCTAAGCAGAAGCCCCGGGTACACCACCAACCTGTTCACGTCTCTAACCGTTTTTCTCCACTCGGCGACACACCCGCCGAGGAACAAACTCTGGTTATTGGCGACTCTGTTTTGAGAAACGTGAAGCTAGAGACACCGGCGACCATAGTCAAATGTCTTCCAGGGGCCAGAGCAGGCGACATTCATGGAAATTTGAAACTGCTGGCTAAGGCTAATCGTAGATTTGGTAAGATCGTTATTCACGTCGGCAGTAATGACACCCGGTTACGCCAATCGGAGGTCACTAAAATTAATATTGACTCGGTGTGTAACTTTGCAAAAACGATGTCGGACTCTGTAGTTTTCTCTGGGCCCCTCCCCAATCAGACCAGGAGCGACATGTTTAGCTGCATGTTCTCCTTGAATCGCTGGCTGTCTGAGTGGTGTCCAAAAAACGACATGGGCTTCATAGATAATTGGCAAAGTTTCTGGGGAAAACCTGGTCTTGTTAGGAGAGACGGCATCCATCCCACTTTGGATGGAGCAGCTCTCATTTCTAGAAATCTGGCCAAATTTATTAACCCTCCTAAAAACTGACTACCCAGGGTTGAGACCAGGAAGCAGAGTTGCAGTCTTACACGCCTCTCTGCAGCTTCTCTCCTCCTGCCATCCCCCCAAAACCCCATCCCCATAGAGTCGGTGCCTGCTCCCAGACCACCAAAAACCAAAGCTAAAATCAGCAAAAAGCTATTTAAGCATAAAAATTCAAAAACAATAAATAATACAGCTTCATCAACTGCACCAAAAAATAAAACAATTAAATGTGGATTGTTAAACATTAGGTCTCTCTCTTCCAAGTCCCTATTAGTAAATGATTTAATAATTGATCAACGTATTGATTTATTCTGCCTTACAGAAACCTGGTTACAGCAGGATGAATATGTTAGTTTAAATGAATCAACACCCCCGAGTCACAGTAACTGTCAGAATGCTCGAAGCACAGGTCGAGGAGGAGGAGTAGCAGCAATCTTCAATTCCAGCTTATTAATTAATCAAAGACCCAGACAAAGTTTTCATTCTTTTGAAAGCCTGACTCTTAGTCTTGTCCATCCTAATTGGGAAAATCAAAAACCTGTTTTATTTGTTATTATCTATCGTCCACCTGGTCCCTACTCAGAGTTTCTGTCTGATTTCTCAGACTTTTTATCTGATTTAGTGCTCAGTTCAGATAAAATCATTATAGTGGGTGATTTTAACATCCATGTAGATGCTGAGAATGACAGCCTCAACACTGCATTTAATCTATTGTTAGATTCAATTGGCTTCTCTCAAAATGTAAAGGAGCCCACCCACCACTTTAATCATACTCTGGATCTTGTCCTGAGATATGGCATAGAAACTGAAGACTTAACAGTATTCCCTGAAAGCCCCCTCCTGTCTGATCATTTCTTAGTAACATTTACATTTACTTTAATGGATTACACAGCAGTGGGGAATAAGTTTTATTACAGTAGAAGTCTTTGTGAAAGTGCTGTAACTAAGTTTAAGGATCTAATTCCTTCATTGTTATGCTCTTCAGTGCCATGTGCCAACACAGTGCAGAGCAGCTACCTAAACTCTGCTCCCAGTGAGGTCGATTATCTCGTCAATAGTTTTACATCCTCACTGCGTATAACTTTGGATACTGTGGCTCCTCTGAAAAGGAAAGCTTCAAATCAGAAGTGCCTGACTCCGTGGTATAATTCACAAACGCACAGCTTAAAGCAGATAACCCGAAAGCTGGAGAGGGAATGGTGTCTCACTAAATTAGAAGATGCTCATTTAGCCTGGAAAAAGATTGTTGCTCTATAAAAAAGCCCTCCGTAAAGCTAGGACATCTTACTATTCATCATTAATTGAAGAAAATAAGAACAACCCCAGGTTTGTTTTCAGCACTGTAGCCAGGCTGACAAAGAGTCAGAGCTCTGTAGAGCCGAGTATTCCTTTCACGTTAACTAGTAGTGACTTCATGGATTTCTTTACAAATAAAACTTTAGACATTAGAGAAAAAATTGTTCATAACCATATCAAAGATTATTCTTCATGTTCGGCTGCTTTCAGCACTGCTGGTATTTGTTTAGACTCTTTGGCTCCAGTTGATCTTTCTGAGTTAACTTCAATAGTTACTTCCTCCAAACCAGCAAAATGTTTATTAGATCCCATTCCTACTAGACTGTTCAAAGAAGTCTTTCCAATTATTGATGCTTCAATCTTAAAAATGATCAATCAGTCTTTATTAGTTGGCTATGTACCACAGACCTTCAAGGTGGCTGTAATTAAACCGCTACTTAAAAAGCCATCACTGACCCAGCTGCCTTAGCTAATTATAGGCCAATCTCCAACCTTCCTTTTCTCTCAAAGATTCTAGAAAGAGTAGTTGTAAAACAGCTAACTGATCATCTGCAGAGGAACGGTTTATTTGAAGAGTTTCAGTCAGGTTTCAGAATTCATCACAGTACAGAAACAGCATTAGTGAAGGTTACCAATGATCTTCTTACAGACTCTGACAGTGGACTCATCTCTGTGCTTGTCCTGTTGGACCTCAGTGCAGCTTTGATACTGTTGACCATAACATTTATTACAGAGATTAGAGCATACTATAGGTATTAAAGGTACTGCACTGCAGTGGTTTGAATCATATTTATCTCATAGACTCCAATTTGTTCATGTAAATGGGGAGTCTTCTTCACACACTAAGGTTAATTATGGAGTTCCACAGGGTTCTGTGCTAGGACCAATTCTATTTACATTATACATGCTTCCCTTAGGCAGTATTATTAGAAAGCACTGCATCAATTTTCATTGTTATGCAGATGATACTCAGCTTTACCTATCAATGAAGCCAGATGACACACATCAATTAGTTAAACTGCAGGAATGTCTTAAAGATATTAAGGCCTGGATGACCTCTAATTTCCTGCTTCTAAATTCAGATAAAACTGAAATTCTTGTTCTCGGCCCCACAAATCTTAGAAACATGGTGTCTAACCAGATACTTACTCTGGATGGCATTACTTTGGCCTCCAGTAACACTGTGAGAAATCTTGGAGTCATTTTTGACCAGGATATGTCCTTCAATGCACATATTAAACAAATATGTAGGACCGCTTTTTTGCATTTGCGCAATATTTCTCAAATTAGAAACATCCTTTTTCAGAGTGATGCTGAAAAGCTAATTCATGCATTTATTACTTCTAGGCTGGATTATTGTAATTCATTATTATCAGGCTGTCCTAAAAGCTCCCTGAAAAGCCTTCAGCTGATCCAAAATGCTGCAGCTAGAGTACTGACAGGGACTAGAAAGAGAGAGCAGATTTCTCCCATATTGGCTTCTCTTCATTGGCTCCCTGTTAAATCTAGAATAGAATTTAAAATCCTTCCCCTCACATACAAGGTCTTGAATAATCAGGTCCCATCTTATCTCAAAGACCTCATAGTACCATATCACCCCAACAGAGCACTTCACTCTCAGACTGCTGGCTTACTTGTGGTTCCTAGGATACTTAAGAGTAGAATGGGAGGCAGAGCCTTCAGCTTTCAGGCCCCTCTTCTGTGGAGCCAGCTCCAAGTTTGGATTCAGGAGGATAAATAAAATTGAATTGAACAATAAGATTTTTGATTCTGAGGTATTTAGTAAAATGGTGCTTAGGTAAATGCATTCTTTATGTGTTCTCTCTTCTTTCTTCCATCCAGAACCCACAATAACAACACAGACTCTGATGGACCTGAGCGCAGACTCAGCCATGTATCCATAAAAAGTCACAATTCTATGGATAAATACATTGATTTAAAGGGACAACCTTCTTCAAACAGGTACACGTCTCCTTTTCTCATATGTAACATTGCTGTATGGATGCTTCCTTTCCTCATGTCTTTGAGGGACTTCATCAATCTCTTATCAGCCTTATCTTCTTAGTGTTCCGATGGCAAAAACATTGTTAGATTTAAGCCTTAATTATAAGGCTGGGAACTGGATCATATAGGGACAGCATTTCTGCTGTGTAGCTCCAGAGTCAGTTATTCTCAAAAGTCAATTCAGTTCAGTTTTATTTATATGCAGCCAAATCACAACAGTCGCCTCAAGGTGCTTTATATTGTACCACTTGGTGACAGTGGGAAGGAAAAACTCCCTTTTACCAGGAAGAAACCTCCATCAGAACCAGGCTCAGGGAGGGGCAGTCATCTGCTGAGGGGGGGAGACAGGACAAAAGACACGCTGTGGAAGAGAGACAGAGATTGATAATAACTAACAATTAAATGCAGAGTGGGGTATATACACATAGCCGGTGAAAAGAGGTGTGTGAAGAGGAAACAGTGCATTATGGGAACCCCCCAGCAGCCTAGGCCTATTGCAGCATAACTAAGGGAAGGTTCAGGGTCACCTGATCCAACCCTAACTGAAAGCTTTATCATAAAGGAAAGTTTTAAGCCTAATCTTAACCAAATTGGAGTCTGCAAAATTATGAAGCATTTGTAGACCCCAATTTTATCCTAACAAATAGACAAAAAGCTGCTGCTTTAACTGAGTAACATGAAATTTTTTTTGTTAACTAGTCTCCAGTGCCTACATCATCTCAAGTCTAACCTAAAGAAGAAGTTCCAACATGTGTTTGAGGGGACTGATAAAGCAGGAAACCCAACCCTCCTGAATGAGATCTACACAGAGCTCTACATCACAGAGGGAGGGGCTGCAGAGGTCAATGATGAACATGAGGTCAGACAGATTGAAACAGCATCCAGGAAACCAGACAGACCAGAAACAACAATCAGACAAGAAGACATCTTTAAAGGCTCACCTGGAAGAGCTGAACCAATCAGAACAGTGCTGACAAAGGGAGTGGCTGGCATTGGGAAAACAGTCCTAACACAGAAGTTCATTCTGGACTGGGCTGAAGGCAAAGCCAACCAAGACATCCAGTTCATGTTTCCATTGACTTTCAGAGAGCTGAATGTGCTGAAAGAGAAAAAGTTCAGCTTGGTGGAACTTGTTCATCACTTCTTCACTGAAACCAAAGAAGCAGGAATCTGCAGCTTTGAAGACTTCCAGGTTGTGTTCATCTTTGATGGTCTGGATGAGTGTCGACTTCCTCTGGACTTCCACAACACTGAGATCCTGACTGATGTTACAGAGCCCACCTCAGTGGATGTGCTGCTGATAAACCTCATCAGGGGGAACCTGCTTCCCTCTGCTCGCCTCTGGATAACCACACAACCTGCAGCAGCCAATCAGATCCCTCCTCAGTGTGTTGGCATGGTGACAGAGGTCAGAGGGTTCACTGACCCACAGATGGAGGAGTACTTCAGGAAGAGATTCAGAGATAAGAAGCAGGCCAGAAGAATCATCTCCCACATCAAGACATCACGAAGCCTCCACATGATGTGCCACATCCCAGTCTTCTGCTGGATCACTGCTACAGTTCTGGAGGATGTGCTGAAGACCAGAGAGGGAGGAGAGCTGCCCAAGACCCTGACTGAGATGTACATCCACTTCCTGGTAGTTCCGACCAAACCAAAGAAGGTCAGGTTTGCAGAACAAGAAGACATACCCATTTGCAGGAGAAAGGTGATTGAGTCTCTGGGAAAACTGGCTTTTGAACAGCTGCAGAAAGGAAACCTGATCTTCTATGAATCAGACCTGACAGAGTGTGGCATTGATATCAGAGCAGCCTCAGTGTACTCAGGAGTGTTCACACAGGTCTTTAAAGAGGAGAGAGGGCTGTACCAGGACAAGGTGTTCTGCTTCATCCATCTGAGTGTTCAGGAGTTTCTGGCTGCTCTTCATGTCCATCTGACCTTCACCAACTCTGGAGTCAATCTGCTGGAAGAACAGCAAACAACATCCTGGTGGTCTAAAATATTTAAAAAAAAACCTAGACTAAAATATCTCCATCAGACAGCTGTGGACAAGGCCCTACAGAGTCCAAATGGACACCTGGACTTGTTCCTCCGCTTCCTCCTGGGTCTTTCACTGCAGACCAATCAGACTTTCCTACAAGGCCTGCTGACACAGACAGGAAGTAGCTCACAAACCAATCAGGAAACAGTTCAGTACATCAAGAAGAAGATCAGAAAGAATTCTTCTGCAGAGAAAAGCATCACTCTGTTCCACTGTCTGAATGAACTGAATGATGGTTCTCTAGGGGAGGACAACCAGCAGTCCCTGAGATCAGGAAGTCTCTCCACAGATAAACTGTCTCCTGAAAAAGGTCCTGAAAAAGCCTAATAATTACGTTGTAATTATTAGGCTTTATAACGGTTACATTCACAGTTTGAAGACCAGTTGGCAAACCTTTTGTATCTCCATCTCCATTTATCTTGTATCATCATATCTCTATGTGTGTATTCTTGCTCTGTCATTTATGTCTCGATTATATATATAATAGCAATATAAAATCTATAATCTATTATTATTATTTTTGATGAAATTTTTTTTCTCACCATTACCCTCTTCAGACTGAATCTCTGTAACCTCTCAGTGAGAAGCTGTGAAGTTCTATCCTCAGTTCTCAGCTCCCGGTCCTCTAAATTGAGAGAACTGGACCTGAGTAACAACAACCTGAAGGATTCAGGAATAAAGTCTCTTTCTGTTGGATTGAAGACTCCACAGTGTCGGCTGAAAATTCTTAGGTCAGTAAAAGGTTTTAATTTAATATTTGATGATTTAAGTGTTTCTTTATATATATTTTAATTTCATGGAATATGCATAATGTTTCTACATTTTATAGTTAAAGCCCATTCATATGTTATTTCCCCCTGCACTACATTCTAAAACATTGCAGCATTAACATTGTCCTGATTTCAGACTGTCAGGTTGTATGATCAGAATGGAAGGTTGTGCTTCTCTGGCCACAGTGCTGAACTCCAACCCCACTCATCTCAGAGAACTGGACCTGAGTAAAAATGAACTGCAGGATTCAGGAATAAAATCTCTGTCTGTTGGACTGATGACTCCACACTGTAGACTTGAAATCCTTCGGTCAGTAAAAGGTTTCAAATTAATATTTGATCATTGAAATGTTTCTTCATACATTTTGATTTCATGGAATATGAATAATGCCGCTACATTTTATAGTTAAAACCATAGGCGTAGGAACCGGGGGGGACAGGGGGGGGGGGTGGGGGGGGGGGGGGGGGGGTTGTGTCTCCCCCAATATTGGGGACAGGCGCATTTGTCCCACCCAAAAATTACACCACGGAGGAGATAAATACTTGATTTTGAAATCACTGCGCTCCCCCCACCCCCCTCTGAACGGCTCTGAGCAGGGGTCTCAAACTCGCGGCTGACGGGCCGCATCCGGCCCCGCCCCTACTTCAGATCCGCGATTAGATGTCAAAAATATAAAAAAATTTGGCCCTTTAAGTTACGTTTTTTGACATTTCGCTTTCCCCTCCAATTAAGAGGAGCGAAATGTGAAAAAAGTAACTTAAAGGGCCAAATTGTCTTATATTTTTTACATCAAATCGCGGATCGGAAGTAGGGGGTGGGGCCGGATGTGGCCCGCGAGCTCCGAGTTTGAGAGCCGTGGCTCTGAGTGTTTGGGAGGCGGAGACAGCGGCAGGAGACAGAAACTCTTTGAATGAGGTGAAACGGTCTGTCAGAAATGTTGCCGTGAATATGGCTTGTTTATAACGTCTTGTTGTCAGTTTACTTTCATATATAGGATAAAGTTGACTTACTGGACAAGAAGTCAGTTTGCAAGCTTTTGTTGCTGAAAAAGAGAGGTGGAAAAACATTTTGGCTCTTTTGCCTAGGCCAATGGGTGTAAAGTGCAACAGCACACTGTGTTGTCAGTGAGGCACATAGCTTGTCTATTAAATGTGAGAGGTATCACTTTTATTTATTTTGTTGGTTATTATTATTTTTTGATATTTATTTATTAGTTTTTGTTTTTGTTGGCCAAACAAACAGAATTAAATTTTCGACCAATAAAACATATCAAACTTTGCACTTGTGTGTACTACTAAATTATTTTTGTGCTACTGAAATACTTAGCTTGCTAGTTACCAGTGTGGCCACCTGACAAAGTAAGCATACAGCCCTGGAATGACATGATCATTATGCTTGATAAAAGACTCAAGCCATTGTGTTTGGTGGTGTGCCCACGTCTTACGATTATAAAACATATACATATGTAAATTATACATGCAATAATATAGGTGTACACAACACTATTTTTCCAAGAAACATTTGAAAAAGAAGAAAGTAAAAGATCAAATGGCATTTTTTTATGGTTTGTGGATCTGTCAGGTTTCCGATATGTGTCCCCACCAACAGTAAACTCATTCCTACACCCTTGGTTAAAACACTTTTATTTATTCTTTCCCTCTGCATTGCATTCTAAAACATTGCAGCATTAACATTTTCGTAATTTCAGACTGTCAGGTGGTATGATAAAAGAAGAATGTTGTGTTTCTCTGACCATTGTACTAAGCCATCTCTGAAGCCATATCATTAGTCGAACCTCGGTTTCAAGAGGAATAATGCGGTTGTTGCCCTGGTGGTGAAACGCTGGACCGCTGGGTGTTGGACTCTGCCCTTTGTCACAGATTCTGTTCATAATTTTTATGGACAGAATTTCTAGGCGTAGCCATGTGGAAGAAGGCTTCTGCCTTGTTGGCCTCAGAATCTCATCTCTGCTGTTTGTGGATGATGTGGTCTTGTTGGCTTCATCAGGGGGTGGCCTCCAGCTCGCAGTGGAATGGTTCACAGCTGATCGTGAAGCAGCTGGCATGAGAATCAGCACCTCTAAGTCTGAGGCCATGGTCCTCAGCCGGAGAAGGGTGGAGAGCCCACTCCAGCTCAGGGACAAGTTGCTGGCCCAGGTGGAGGAGTCCAACTATCTTGGGGTCTTATTCATGAGTCATGGGAGAAGGGAGCGGGAGATTGACAAATGGATTTGGGCTGTGTCTGCAGTGATGCGGATGCTGCACTGGGCTATCATGTTGAAGAAGGAGCTGAGCACGAAAGGGAAGCTGTCAATTTACCCATCAATCTACGTCCCTGCCCTCACCTATGGTCACAAGCTTTGGGTAGTGACCGAAAGAATGAGATTGTGACTACAAATGGCAGAAATGCGCTTCCTCCGAATGGTGGCTGGCCTCTCCATTAGAGATCGGGTGAGGAGTGCAGCCATTCGAGAGGGGCTCAAAGTAGAGCCACTGCTCCTCCACATTGAAAGGAGACAGTTGAGGTGGCTCATGCATCTGACTAGGAAACCTCCTGGGTGTCTCTTCGTTGAGGTGTTCCAGACATGTCCAACCGGGAGGAGGTCCTGGGGTAGACCCAGGACACACTGGAAAGATGATATCTCTTGGTTAGCCTGGGAACACCGTGGGGTTCCTATGGATGAGTTGGTGGAGGTGGCTGTGGGGAGGGAGGTCTGCGCTTCTCTGCTTAGGCTGCTACCCCCCACCCTGGAAGAATAGAATATACATAATGTCTACATTTTATAGTTAAAGTATATTCATGCTTTCCCCCCGCACTGCATTCTAAAACATTGCAGCATTAACATTTCCCTAATTTCAGACTGTCAGATTGTATGATCAGAGAAGAAGGATGTGCTTCTCTGGCTGCTGTACTGAAATCCAACCCCACGCATCTGAGAGAGTTGGACCTGAGTGACAATGACCTGCAGGATTTAGGAGTGACGTCTCTGTCAGTTGGACTGAAGACTCCACACTGTAGACTGAAAATCCTTAGGTCAGTAAAAGATTGATCATTTAAATGCTTTATTTAATATTTCTTTTGATCTCATCAAATATGCATAATTCCCCTTCATTGTGTAGTTATAGTTATTACTACATTTTGTAGTCAAATAATCCCATTATTTTCTTCCCTGGACTGCATTCTAAAATATTGCAGACTTTACATTATGCTAATTTCAGACTCTCAGGTTGCATGATCACAGAGGATGGATGTGCTTCTCTGGCCACAGCACTGAGGTTCAACCATTGTCGTCTGACAGAACTGGACCTGAGCTACAACCATCCAGGAGACTCAGGTGTGAAGTTGCTAACTGCTCAAATGAAGGCTTCGCACATCCTGAGGTATGAAAAAAGGCAGCGTTCACATCACTGACTTGGATTGAATAAACTGTATAAGAGTTCTGATTACACTGAATATGTCTAACTTCTCTAAATTGTTTTGATTTGCTTTGGAGTTATTATTATTATTATTATTATTATTATTATTATTATTATTATTATTATTATTATTATTATTATTATTATAACCTTTATTTATCCAGATTTGTCCCACTGAGATCCAAGATCTCTTTTGCAAGAGACCTGGCCAAGAAGGACAGCATATAAAGTTTCAACAGAGAAATTACATAAATATACACAAAGAAAAAAAATACAAATAATTGAATTTTCAAAATTAGTTAAAAAGAGTCTGCAAGACTAATCAAACATTTGCACTCATATTAAAAAACTTTTACACTCCTGGAGCCTGGTTGTAATGGAATTTATCATGGATTTGAATACATTCAGTGATACCAGACTTTGGAGCTTAAGCTCTGATTGTAAAAAGTTCCATGTACTTGGAGCAGAAAATCTAAAAACTTTCTTCCCCATTTCTGTTCCGACCTTAGGAACAGTGAAATGATAAAAGTCCTGGGAGCAGAGACTGTAGGCCCTATTGTTGATGATTAAAAGGGATGATAAATAAGATGGAGTCATCTGAAGAATAGCCTTATAAATCAACTCGTACCAATGGCCGAGCCGGCGCACATATAAAGATGGCCAATTTACTTTACTGTATAAGACACAATGATGAGTTAGAGCTCCACAGTTTGTAATAAACCTCAGAGCACCATGATACACACTATCCAACATGTGAAGAAGAAACAGCCTTTATTGTCCCACAGAGGGGAAATTTGGGTGTAACAGCAGCCGCAGTTATTATAAATATAAATAAAAATATAATAATTTACACTATTAAGAAAAGAATATATATATATATAAAATCAACAAACAAGATTAACCTTAATACTACTAATAATAACACTATATACAATGTACATGATGTGCCTGTGTGTTGAACCTTAACAGGCCGGACTATTTACAGTATATTATATATTATCCTACAATGTGTAGGTTATTGTGGTTTTTGTTGGGAGCAGTGATGTGGAGGCATTGAGCAGCAGCATTCGGGTACAACACATCACTGTAATCAATAACCGGAAAAAAGGTTGGCTCCACTAGTTTCTGTTTCACCCTAAAAGAAAAGCAAGACTTGTTTCTAAAATAAAATCCAAATAAAAGCTTCAGTTTTTTTACAGTATACTGAATACCGTATTTTTCGGACTATAAGTCGCTCCGGAGTATAGGTCGCACCAGCCAAAAAATGCATAATAAAGAAAAAAAAAACATATATAAGTCGCACTGGACTATAAGTCGCATATTTGATAGAATCCGAGACTCAGAGCAGAAATTCCATCTTGAAAGGCAATTTAAAATAATAATGGATTAAAGAACAGGGCGAACACGGTTACGCCTACGTTATGCTAATGTAACACATTCAGCTACATGACGCACAACAAATGGAGTACGTGTCTGGTATGTTAATGTAACATTAACAGTTATTCAGATAACCATAGCATAAAGAACATGCTAACAAGTTAACCAAACCATCAATCCATTGAATTCTTCATCCTCGGTGTCACTTCTAAACAACTCCACACACTCCGTACGTAGACGAAGCGCCGCTTCCTCTTCTGTGTCCCTTTCATCAGACTCGTCGTCAGCTGCAGTTCCAATTATTCCAGCCTTTCTGAATCCCAACAGGATGGTTTCGGTTGTCACTGAAGCCCATGTTTTGTTGATCCATCCAATGACTTCCAGGAAAGTTGGGTGGCACATTCTCCCAGTTGCCGTTAAGCTGTGCTCTCCATCCATCATCCACTGCGCCCACAGGTTACGCAAGACTGCCTTACAGCTGCAGTTCATGGAGATGTCAAGTGGCTGAGTATTTTGGTTCATGTGTTATAAATTTCACATATAAGTCGCTCCGGAGTATAGGTCGCACCCCCAGCCAAACTATGAAAAAAAGTGCGACTTATACTCCGGAAAATACGGTATGTGCCATAAAAGGCAAGTGGTCATCAGTCAGGAACCCCAAATATTTAAATGTAGATACAAGTTCAATTTGTTGACCTTTACTGGTGACAATGACAGACTGACTTGATCTTGCTGATTTAGAGTTAGTGAAGAACATAAGTTTTGTTTTATCAGCACTTAGAAAAAGCTGCAGTTGACAAAGCTGTTCTTGCACTTTGTTAAATGCATTCTTCACATATGCATACACTTCCGCAGGCGTACAGTAGGTGCAAACAATATATGACTGTGTCATCAGCATAAATATGAATTGCTGCATTTGAGATATTCATTCCAATATATTTATACACAAGGTAAATAACAAGGGCCTAGTACTGAACCTTGGGGCACCCCCTTGTGGACAAACTGTTAGTACAACCAGCACTTTTCACAAATAATAAAAACAGAAGAAAGAATTTCTTCTGTTTGTACCCCGACTTCCGTCCCCTACTCAGCGTTGGTTGGCTCAATCCTTTTGCAATGGCTGAGGTGGATCCACGTGGATCTCTCTGCTATTTTGACTGCAGTTGGTGTGGTCAGTAGTACTTTGTAGGGTCCGTCCCACCGGGGTTGGTTCCAGCACTTCTTCTTAATCACTCTGACCAGGACCCAGTCTCCCACTGCCACCGGATGTTCCTGTGGAGAAGCAGAAAAACCTTCCGGCAGTTTATTTGTATGAACAACATTTTTGCTTTGGAACAACTTTCTCATCCGATCACTCAAGTCTGTCTCTTCCTCTGCTTGTTGTTATTCTGTGTACACAGGGAGTCTAAAAGGTCGGCCAAACAATGCCTCATAGGGGGTTATCCCTGTGTTGTTGGGGGTCACATGCATGTATGTTTTTACTGTCTATGCATTCTACCCAGGGCCTTCCCGTTTCTGCCATACATTTCCTTAGAACGAATGGCACAGTAAAAAACAGACTTTCAACGAGTCCTGCGCTTTGCGGATGATAAGAAGTGATTTTTTTAGCTGTACCCCTGGGTTTTGCGACTAAGCAATACTTATAGGTCTTACTCACTATCCCCCCCTGTTGATACATGTGTTAAACCATGTATCAATATGGCTGCTGTTTTGAATAGTGACCTAGGAAGTTGTTCCACTTCAATTTTAGGAGCTTGCTGCTGCATATCATGCAGCACTTCGGGCCACAATGGTTCCACAATTGTTGTGTAATTGTTGAGGTGCCACATTTACCACTTGCAGACAGCTTTGCTGCTTTGTCAGCGTAGT
Source organism: Archocentrus centrarchus (assembly GCF_007364275.1). Taxonomy (NCBI): domain Eukaryota; kingdom Metazoa; phylum Chordata; class Actinopteri; order Cichliformes; family Cichlidae; genus Archocentrus; species Archocentrus centrarchus. The sequence goes on along the minus strand of NC_044369.1, from coordinate 34,390,968 downwards.
TGTTTCCCAATACTATCAAGTCTGTGCCTGTTTTGTGTGCCGCGCATTTACAAATGTCCAGGGCTGATGGTAGTTTTATGGCTGTTAATAGGTTTTTTTAACAGTTCAGCATGTTTCACTGGCTTTCCTGTAGAGGTCAGCATTCCCCTTCTCGCCCACTGTGCTGCAAACGAACGTACGGCAGAAAAGGCATACTGGCTGTCAGTGTAAATCGTGACTTCTTTACCTGCATGATGCTTGCATGCTTCAGTTAATGCTCGTGAGACTGCATCTAGGCGTTTGGAGTAATAAGCAATTGGCCTCAATTTATCTCCAAAAGACTTTAACAGAGCTGAGGTCATAAACCCATCCTTGCAATCTACAGTCTGGACAAAATCTTTTTTGTAATTTGGAAGCGGCAGCACTAAGTCTGTTACCAGTGCTTCTTTTACTCTTGTGAAAGCTTCTCCAGCCTCTGTTGTCCATTGTATGACATCTGTCATTGCCATGGGGTTGTCGTATATTAGGAAGAGCAATGGTTGGGTCAGTTGGGCATAATTAGGGATCCATGCTCTGCAATAATTACACAGGCCTAAGAAGGCCATCGTTTGCTTCTTGGTTTGTGGCTTAGGTGTTTGTGCTAGTGCTGTTTGTGTGTGTTAGACGCCAGTAATGAGTGTGTGTGTGTTATCTCACTTCCCTTCTCTGCTGATCAAGCAACTTGCCCTCATCTGACTTGTCTGAAGTCCTCCTCTCCGATCAGTGTGACACAGGCTGGTTAGTCCGCGTTCCCTTCACCAGTTGTGGACATTCAGTTCACCAATGACCCGTCAGGCTGCAGTTGTAACATCTCTCATCTCGATGCACCTGGAAAAAAAAAATCATCCCTGTCTTCTTCCACATCCTCGTCCTCTCCCTTGGGAGCAGTGTTGAGGGCTCTTCTGAGGTGGAGCTGTTCTGCTTGTCTGCAGGTTGTGGTGCAGCAGCGACTCAATGAGGAGGTGGAGGTGGTGGATCTCGTGTTTACCGACGATCATTCTGGTCCGGACGATGTCTGATCGGAGGGCAGGAGTCCAGATCTGGGTCAGAGATTTTCAGCGCTTATAAATTTGCCTGCAAAAAGGGCATAGAAAGATGAGGTATCACAAGTAACAACAAATGGAGGTGGCCCCAAAACCGCCACTCCATTAATTAGGGCATCAGCTGTTCTGCCACTCAAAACTCCGCTAAGATCTCGCTCTACGCAGAGTTCTTTATTAATTTTCTACTCCTGAGTTCCCATCTCCATTTTTTCCTAGTGAGACGTCTCTCACAGGTTCTTCTACATGTAAGAAAACAGAGAAAAAGGACACGTTCAAGGAGGCCTAATCACCTTAGGTTAAACAACACAATTTGTCTTTAACCTCTTTTACATGCGACCGAGTCTGCGTGCCACCCATTCGCCGATGGGTGTTACCCTTTTAAGCAGACTCCCAATGTCTGTTTGGCTCTGACAGTGACAGATGCAATTTTTGATTTACCTTTTAAATCAAACTTTTTCCCATTTTAAATTATTTGGAATCTGTCTCACTCGATATGTGTTACGGCCGTGCCTCTAAGGCAGGGTCCTTGAATCCAGGCGGCTGTCCAGCAAAGGGTAAAAATTCGAGTTCCTCCGTAATTTGCAAATGCAGGAGGACTGAAGCATTTTTTTCTTCAGCTTGGCCAGAAACTCGTCACTTCTTTGTGGAAGAACTCACTGGATCCTAATAACAATCACCAGAATTGTTATGGAAATTTATATATATCAAATGAGAGAGACAAGATTCCTTTCCATGGTTTATTACTCATGTAAGGAGAAGTCACCCCGTACCCCCAGAGGGGCATGAGTGAAGTCTGCATTCTACACAGAAACACAATGTCCTTTATACCCTTTTACACCTCCCTGTTGAGGCATGCCAAGGCCCAGGACTCAATAATGCTACAGTTTTTTTAAAAAAAAAAAAGATAGATATCATCCTTAGATGTCACCCCATCCTTCCTGCTGTTAAATTTAATTACTGCACTAACTCCCCCTCCTCCTCAACCTGTGAACCACCAACTGCCCCCTGTAGCTGCGGGGGAGGTGGTTGAGCTGGAAAAGGTGGTTGAGCTGGGGGAGGTGGTTGGTCTGGAAGAGGTGGTTGAGCTGGAAAAGGTGGTTGAGCTGGGGGAGGTGGTTGGTCTGGAAGAGGTGGTTGAGGTAGGGGTTGCTTGGTTCTGCACTTTCAGGAATGCCACTGTGGGCTTTAAAAACTGCTTCCAGGCGACCTTGGTACTCGTACACATCTTCACCCTCTTTTTGTCTGCATTGGTTAATTTTGTCATAATTTGGGGGTGGCACTAGGGTTTGTTTTGTTCTCCAAATTACTCCTTCCATCCCTTGCCGTAAGATTTCTGAATTATGCCTTAAAATGTTGCCGCCCTCATCTCTTCCTGTGAAGGTGTCCCTTACCCACTCGTGTTTAAAATGGTTGCGGAACACACGGAACATTTCATCTCCATTCAGGTTAAACGAGGTTTGTAATCCCCTCACATCTGTCGCCCATTGTTCTATGTCAATTTTGTGTGGGGTTAAGCCTTTAACGGCCTCTTGCATTTCAGTTTCAGTCCAAGGTTGGTAAACCAAAATAGTGGGAGGTTGAGGGGTGCTTGCTGTCCCTGTGTTTGGGTTCGTGACTTGGAGCATGGGGATGGTTTGTGCCACTGGTTCTAGTGGAGGTGGGGGCCCTCCACAATTGAAACAATCCCTTTCGTGCCCGTACTCTGATAAAACGGGATAACCTGCTGGCTTAGGTGTGGCATGCACATCTATGTGCGCCAGTGTTTTAAGTTCCCCATTTCTGGTGCGGCTCGCAATGGGAGAAAAAGCTGTGGGAGAAACAGCTGTTAAGCCTTCCCTTGCTTGGGTCTCATGTTGTTTTGTCCCACTAGCTCCTCCCCCCTCTAAACATGGCGCAGCTCCGGGTGCCGCAGGGTCAGGCCCCCTACGGTCTTGCTGTGGTCTACATACAATGTGAGTTTCCTCATCTGCCTTTATTACAGCTGCATGCACGTGTGTTGGTGGTTTTGCCGCTGTGGCTTTTGCCTTCCGCTGTTCCTATCGGCGTTTAGCCTGTAACAGCCAAAACTTTGCACACTGCAGTTCCAACTGCGCCTTTTAGCAAAATGCTGTTTTTTGTTGCAGCTGTGTTACTAAGTTTTCACATTCTGTCACTACCAGCTTTCCCTTAAACCCATATTTTTTCTTCCATTTATTTATATATTGAGTTGACCCTTGTTTATGCCATTCCATAAATTTTACATCGCCCTCTAATACGGCGGCCTCGCATTTCGAGGAGGACTTATCCATTGTTTCTGACGTACAATCAGCTATTGCTTTGTCTCGTACAGACCACGTGTCTTTATTGAGACCTAAACCCAAATCCGCCCTTCACTGTGTACTTCAACAGACCATGAAGGTGAGAACCGTTAGATTTTCTTCATGCTGCTGCTTCCACTTCAATGGCGGCTTTCACTCTCTCAGTCACTCACTTTCACACACACATACGCGTATTTATGGCGCCTATTTTAAATCTTTGTTTACGGCGAGAACACCAAAATTCCGAATTAAGGCCAAATTACCAATTTACTTTCTCCTTTTTGCGAGAACACCTACGGTACCGTTTTATACTTTATTTTTCTATGCTTTTCCCTGAAAAGCTAACTTTCCCTGAACGTTACTTCGGCCGGTGCCCCTCTTGAACCCTGTTCTGAGGGCGCTTTTCCCTGAAAAGCGAACTTTCCCTGAAAGTTACTCCGGCCGGTTACCTCACGAACCCGGTTCGGAGGACGTAGACTACAGTTTTCCCTGAAAAGCCAACTTTCCCTTAAAGTTATCCTCGCAATCGGACCCAGTCCGACTCAGTAGTCTACGATTTGTCCTACCTGGTTTCTGTCGTCTTCACGTTGGTGGATCGGGTCTCGAGGAAAGCGTTTCCAGCGACCGCGGAGAAACCTATGAAGCCGGGCCTGGCAACGAATTACACGACCCAGGTCTTTGAGCAGCGCCTCTATTGCAGCTGGCTGTCCGGACAGGCTTGCCGGCGTCCCTCCGTAGTCTTTGGAAAAACCTCCTCACTGCCCGCCCGGCTCTCGAAGGACCAAAAAATGTTAGGTTCGGACCACCGTTAAATAAAGAAAGACACAGAAACCCGTAGTTGATCTTTTAACCTGCAGGGAGAGTCTCAGTCAGCTAACACTCATGTGTGGGTCTGAAAGAGAGTCTGACTTCTTTCTTCCTGCCGGCTCTTTTATTTTAGCGTCACGTGAGTGTGTGGGGGTGTGTGTATGTGTGTGTGACGTCAGGAAACAGGCGTTACCTGCTTTCCTCACCTGGAGGGTCCGGGTGTGCGTGAGTATGTTTTGTGCTTACAATCTGATGGTCATGTGCATGTTTATGATGAACACATTGTGATACACAGAAAAACAGTTAAACGTTTATCTATTCTAACAGCTTGGATTAGAGCTGGGCAATGAAATGATAAAGAATTATTGTGAAATGACCTTTTCCTCAGTAATGTTAGCTGAAGATCCAGTTGTTAGTGGTAGCTAAGGTTTCAAGGCAGCTTCTATTTAAAAAGGAGCATTTGATTAGACAGATCCTCTGTCTACCTTCCCACATGGTCACTCATTCACAGGTACTCACACCAGGGTCCAAAAGGCCTGTCCAGAAAGGAGTAAGAGGTTAGAGATGATTCTTTTGCTGGAGAGAAGCTAACCTCCCTGGACCCGAGAAAAATAAGTGTCATCAATTTTTTTTCCTTTATTATTTCCTACTGCCTTGGGGTCAAAGAACTCCCAATTTAGACTGTAAAATTTATTTTTAAATACATTTTTTCACCATGTCTACTGTAGTGGACAATGGGACGATGTTCATAGAAAACAAACAGCTGAAGTGAACAATTTAACTAATTATGGTCATTACACAATATAAAATAAAAACAAAAACACTCCATAGGGCAAAAGAATGTGTGATATTTTATTCTGGACCCCTACAATACACTCAGATACTTCTTCAAGACACTGAGGCTTACACAGCCATGACCCACAGCTTATCCACAGAAAACAGCTGGGCTGGTATGAAGTCACTGATAGCTTAATGGGTATGTGTCTCTGAGTGACCTTAAAGCAAGAGAGATAGTCTCAAAGAACCAAGGTTACAACATAACCATAGATTCTTTATCTCTCCACTCTCTTACATATTCCATATGTACAGGGTAACTCTTTAAGACACCCTGAGAGTAGTTGGTGCAGCCCAATATCCTAACCACCACAGCTTAAGTAAACGAGCTACTCATGATGCAGCTTCAACTCTGGGATCAAACCATCAAACTCTCCCTGCTGCTGATTCCTCATGAGAGTTGGATGAACGCTGAATCTCCATTTCTTCCTTTTCCTGTTTAGAAACATCATGACCTCATCACATCATCGTTTGGTGTCGACTTTGTCTTTTTCACGGTGCTTTTTATGAGGATGATTTATTCACAAAAAATGGAATGTGTCTGGTGTGTATATAGGTTACACAAGTTTGCATCCAAACGATTCAGAGTTTCATTTTGTGTTTTTGCAGTTTGTCTGGTGTGTAAAGGTCATAAGGCTGAAAATATGGGGACATTGTTGAAAAGAAGGGACAGAGGAATTTAGTACTGTAGAGATATTTTGGCTATTTGAAGTCTGATAAAGAAGCAGAGCAACATAAACTGCAAAAAAGCACCTTTTCACAAAAGGCAGGTAATGCTACAAATTATTTTTACTATCTGAATCAGTGCCATTCTTGCACAGTTCACCGTTGACTTTTTACCTACACAATGCAATGCAAGATTTTACAGTCCCAAATGCTTTCATTACCATTCATTATGACAGAAACCAAGGCCTCTCTGATATACTGTCTACAAAGTTTTCACTAAAAGGTATGAATCCTGTTGAGCCCAGCCTGCCTGATATTTTTAATAGCTCTGTATCAGATGGATATGATTATTTTACTTTATAAAAGTATAAAAGGTATTTTAAGTACCTATATAAATCCACTGGGGAAAGAAGTATAGATCAGATTGATCTCTTCCCCAAAAACTATAGACCAATTTATAAATTATGTTTTCTATCAGCACTGCACTGCATTTTAACAATCAATCACAAATTTTTACTGGGCAGACAGATGCTGGGTTAGAATATCTGTTGCAGTTTTAGAATAATCATATTTGTCAAATAAGAAGCTTTGTGTTTCTCTAAATAACTTTTTGTCTTTAAGGCTGCTCCTTTTAGGGGTAACCACAGTAGATCATCTGCCTTCATCTCACCCTATCCTTAGCACCCTCCTCTGTCACACAATCTTTATTCTAGTTGTGTTAGTTGTGTTTGGACAGTGTGATAGATGTTGTCATATACCAATTAGAGGATTGTTGGTTTGATGTCTGGCTCCTCCAGTTAGTGTGTTGAAGTTTGCCCAGGTGAGATATTGAGCTCCAAATTGCACCCGATGCATCCACCATAGAGAAAGTGCGTGCATGACAGAGTGCTTAAAGACATAGCATCAATGTGAATGTGGTTTGTCCATCTGGGTGTTAGATGTGCTGTTTGGATGGATGAAAAAGCAACCTGTTTCTTCTAAGGGGTTAATGTCCTGTTCACCTTATAACCTTATCAACAACTGCTAAAACCAAGCAATATTCAAACAACTAGCTTCCTGTCTGGCTTTTCTTCATCATGAAGGGCATATCAGCTCCTTTTCGCTTTCTTTACCTATGCTTATCCTTGTGAAAGGGCATAATTAAAAGAACACCGAAATCTAGCATCTCTCAGCATGGTGGCTTAACAGTTAGCAGTGTTGTGGTCTTTACTCAAGAAAAGTAATGTTGTACAGATTGCTTGTTACTTTTCTTGAAAGTAATGCATTGTGTTACTTAATTAGTTGCTGGAGAAAGCAGTTCATTCCACCACTCGTTACATTACTTTCTTGTTACTCCATAAAATGACCTGAAACGCATTATTGCATAATTACAGTTAAGAATAGAAACCTTAGGCTGCAGTCCCACATACCAGCACAAATCCCTGTCCTAATGAGGACACACATATGATCTCTTAGTGTTTGTTGTGACAGCTCCGACCTTGTTTCTGTTGGTGGGCTTGTTTTTTGGCTTCCTCATTTTCAGGGCCTAATTAACAGTTGCTTCCATCTAATAACATAAATGCCTTCACCTGTGTGGGAGCCTATCAAAATCAATAAAATCAATAACAGACCTGCTTGGCAAAAAAAAAGTGAACAATAAAAAAGGAGGCAAAGCAGCAGCACTTCTGCAATGTAGTCCAGAGCAGCATTGTGGTACCTCGATAAAGTGATCAACCATCTACTCAGGCACAAAGTCCCTACAACAGACAATCAAAGTGATGTTAACGTTAAAATACGAGTGACTGGAATAAAACCCACAGCATGACACGCTAAAGTTACATATAGTGAGTTGAGGATGAAGATGGACCCATTATTTTTTTATTTAATGTCACCTGCTCTTTCTCCAGTTCATCATTAAATAGTTTCAATAGTTTTCTTTTAATCACAAGTTTGCAGATCTCAGCTGTGAGGGAAAAACAAGCATCCATGTTCTTGGTGATTTCTGGAGTGGAGGTGCAGTTGCGTCTAATGGACTCATAAGATTGGCACACTGTGTCATGCTTCACCTTTATGTTTTGTTGAAAATTGTCAAGGTTATGCAGTGAATAGTTCCTTCAGTTTTGTCCTGGAATCTCAGGAGTGATGTGGCTTTATGAAAGCTTTGTCGTGTTTATCTCCTGACCCTTATCTGTTAAAATTCTTTCATGAGAGCTGGGCCTAAGTGGTTGATCAGTAAGATCATCTCTCATGATTCAGGTGACATTTTTAACTTATTTGCCTTATGTGTCTGAATATAGAGTTCTGAGGTATAGGTTACAAATTCAACAAGTGATGCATCAACACATTTGCAAATTAACATTAAAATTGAAAGATTTAATTTCATCAGTTCACCAGCTTCCCTACTCATACCAAAGGTCACACTCTGGAACTAATTTATTGCTCTGGCCTCACCCCGTCCAACTGCTCTGCAGATGAACTTCCTTTTACAGATCATTTCTTGCTCTCATTCAGTGTTTCACTCCGTCTCTCCCTAAATAAAGAACCATAGCACATCTCATTCAGGAACGTCAGCGACATCAGCTTGCATATCCTCTCTGCTAATATTGCTAGTGCTCTGATTCCTGAAGATGTTTTAGCTGCTCAATATAATGCTTGTTTAACTGGCATCCTAAATTCTCTCGCCCCAGTGAAAACACGATCTGTTACCTTCTCTCATTCTGCACCCTGGTTTACCCTTGAACTCCGGTCATTGAAAACCAAAGGCCGTCAATTAGAGTGTCTCCATACAGTGGTATGAAGAAGTTTGGACACCCCTGATAATTTCCACGATTTTCCTTTATAAATCATTGGCTGTTGGGATCAGCAGTTTCAGTTAAATATGTCATATAGCAGATGAACACGGTGATATGTGAGAAGTGAAATGAAGTTTATGGATTTACATAAAGTCTGCAATAATTATTTAAAGAAAATTAGGCAGGTGTATAAGTTTGGGCCCCCTTGTCATTTTATTGATTTGAATACATTCAGCACTAATTATTGGAACACTAAATTTGTTTTGTAAGCTCATTGACCTTTGACCTACATACACAGGTGAATCCAATTATGAGAAAGGGTTAAAACAACTCTCAGATGAGCTGAAGACAAAGATTGTTCAACATCCTGGTTTAGAGGAAGGATCCAAAAAGCTCTCTCAAAGATTTCAGCTTCAGTTTCCACTGTGAGGAACATAGTGAGGAACTGGAAGACCACAGGCTCAGTTCTAGTTAAGGCCCGAAGTGGCAGGACAAGAAAAATCTCAGATAGGCAGAGGCGAAGGATGGTGAGAACAGTCAGAGTCAACCCACAGAGCAGCTCCAAAGACCTACAACATCATCTTGCTGCAGATGGTGTCACTGTGCATCGTTCAACTATTCAGCGCACTTTGCACAAGGAGAGGCTGTATGAGAGAGTAATGCAGAAGAAGCCTTTTTCTGCACACACGCCACAAACAGAGTCTAAAGCACATTTGGACAAGCCAGCTTCATTTTGGAATAAGATGCTGTAGACTGATGAAACTAAACTGAGTTATTTGGACATAACAAGGGGTGGTATGCATGGTGGAAAAAGAACACAGTATTCCAAGACAAACACTTGGTACCCACAGTAACATTTGGTGGTGGTCCCATCATGCTGTGGGGCTGTGGGGCCAGTGCAGGTACTGGGAATCTTGTTAAAGTTGAGGGTCACATGGATTCCAGTCAATATCAGCAGATTCTTGAGAACAATGTTCAAGAATCAGTGACAAAGTTGAAGTTGTGCCAGGGCTGGATACTTCAACAAGACACCGACCCCAAACACTGCTCAGCATCTACTGAGGCGTTCATGCAGAGGAACAAGTCCAACGTTCTGGAACGGCCATCTCAGTCCCAGACCTGAATATTATTGAAGATCTGTGGTGGGATTTAAAGCGGACTGTCCATGCTCAGAAACCATCAAACCTGACTGAACTGGAGATGTTTGGGAAAGAAGAATGGTCCAAAATACCTTCAGTCAAGGGCGTAGGAAATAGTTTCCTACTGGAGGGGACACATCGGAAACCTGAGAGATCAGCAAAGCATAAAAAATGCTATTTGATCTTTTACTTTCCCCTTTTTCAAATGTTTTTTGGAAAAATAGTGTTGTGTACGCCTATATTATTGCATGTATAAGGAGGAGATCAGAGGACAGGTGGCAGCATTTCATAATCGTGGACAGTCAGATGTTGGGTGGTGCAGCAGCTCCTGATTCTGAATGAATACAGTATGATATCATTTTCTTTCAGGCCCCTCTTCTGTGGAACCAGCTCCCAGCTTGGATTCAGGAGACAGACACCCTCTCTATTTTTAAGATTAGGCTTAAAACTTTCCTTTATGATCAAGCTTATAGTTAGGGCTGGATCAGGTGACCCTGAACCCTCCCTTAGTTATGCTGCTATAGGCCTAGGCTGCTGGGGGGTTCCCATGGTGCACTGAGTGTTTCTTCTTTACTCACCTCTTTTCACTCTGTTTATACTCCACTCTGCATTTAATCATTAGTTATTATTAATCTCAGTCTCTCTCCCCTCAGCAGATGACCCCCCCTCCCTGAGCCTGGTTCTGCTGGAGGTTTCTTCCTGTTAAAGGGAGTTTTTCCTTCCCACTGTCACCAAGTGCTGCTCATAGGGGGTCATTATGACTGTTGGGTTTTCTCTGTATTATTGTAGGGTCTTTATCTACAATCTAAAACACCTTGTGGCCTCAGTTTGTTGTGATTTGGCATGAATTGAAATTTGTTTAAGTTGTGTTTTCTACCTACCTTGTTGTTGTTTGTTTTTGCACATGTCCAGCCATTGATTTTGAAGGATATCACAGTACCTTTTTACATGAAAACACCAAGACAGCTAAACATTATAGAGAGCAGTCAAAGTCACCACAGTGTGACTCTACTTTAGATAATGACTGAGCAGGATGGACATCTTCTGAGAAAATGAAATAAATAAAGGAAATTGCCAGGTCACTGATGCAGACAGACTTTCTGTCACACTGAAAAACTCATTTTTTTCTCTTCCTTGCAGGGTGGACCATTGTGGAGAGCACAGGTTACAACCCGGAGTAAGAAAGTGTAAGTGCAGATTCAGTTTCAGAAACATTAAAAAGGAACAAATAATCAGTCCAATTTTTTAAATCCACAGAGGTCATGCCCAGCAGATATAAAGTGTTGTTTTGTACAGTTATATGTTTCTGTTTCTCTCCTTCAGTTGCCATTGAACTTGAACTGGACACAAACACAGCACACAAAAATCTGAAACTGTCCAACAATAGGAAGAAGGTGACGGCTGTGGATGAAGAACAGGAACACCCATATCACCCTGATAGATTTAAAGATTCTCCTCAGCTGCTGTGTAAAGATCCTCTTCCTGATCGTTGTTACTGGGAGGTCGAGTGGACTGAATCCGTCGTGTTAGCAGTGACTTTCAGAAAAATCGAGAGGAGAGGAAACGATTATGACTGCCAATTTGGTTTGAATGATCATTCTTGGAGTTTCTTCTGCTCATCTGATGGCCGTTGTTATGTCAGTCACAGTAAAGAACGCACAGTAATCTCCTCCTCCTCCTCCTCCTCCTCCTCCTCCTCCTCCTCCTCCTCCTCTGGCTCTAACAGAGTAGCAGTGTATGTGGACTGTCCTGCTGGCACTCTGTCCTTCTACAGAGTCTCCTCTGACACTCTGATCCACCTCCACACCTTCAAGACCACATTCACTGAACCTCTGTATGCTGGGTTTAGACTCTGGACTTCTGGTTCTAGTGTAACTCTGTGTTAATGGAGTTTCCTGCTGAAGCATCTCTAGCAGAGCATTTCCACCGGCTTCCTGCTGGATTGTTACCATTGTGTTGTACCTGTGTGTTCCAGCAACCTGCATCAATGAAACCCTGTCCACATTGTCACTGACGTATTACAGATTACGTATTACAGAGTTTCAGTAACTGAAGATACTTAGTTTGAGCAGTCATTCACCACCCAGTTATTTAACTCAACTTGTTAAGCAAGCACTACTCCATTACCAGTTCTACTAAATTGTATGTTCTAATTGACCAAACTTATCTTTTATAGTTTGTAAAAATTGAAATATGTCTTTTAACCAATCAAGCTGGCTAAGTTAAAAATATACAAACATTTTTATTAAACATATCTTTTTCCATCCACCCTCTTCCCATATCCTTTTCCGGGGGTGGGGTGATATCCCAGCTGACATAAGGTAAGAGGCAGGGTACACCCTGTACAGCCAGCCCATTGCAGGGTTAGCACAGAGCGAGACTGTCCTGGGCCGATGGCCCAATGTTTTATGTTCTTGTTGTATATCCATCCATCCATCCATTTTCTTCCGCTTATCCGGGGCCGGGTCGTGGGGGCAGAAGCCTAAGCAGAGAAGCCCAAGCTTCCCTCTCCCCAGCCACCTCCTCCAGCCCATCCGGAGGGACCCCAAGGCGTTCCCAGGCCAGCCGAGATACACAATCTCTCCAGCGTGTCCTGGGTCTACCACGGGGCCTCCTCCCGGTGGGACATGCCCGGAACACCTCACCCAGGAGGCGGCCAGGAGGCATCCTAATCAGATGCCCGAGCCACCTCAACTGGCTCCTTTCGATGTGGAGGAGCAGCGGCTCTACTCTGAGCCCCTCCCAGATGGCCGCACTCCTCACCTTATCTCTAAGGGAGAGGCCAGCCACCCTTCGAAGGAAACTCATTTCTGCCGCTTGTATTCGCGATCTTATTCTTTCGGTCACTACCCAAAGCTCGTGACCATAGGTGAGGGTAGGAACGTAGATCGACCGGTAAATCGAGAGCCTCGCTTTTACGCTAAGCTCCCTCTTCACCACGACGGACCGGTGCAGCGTCCGCATCACTGCAGAAGCAGCCCCGATCCGCCTGTCGATCTCCCGTTCCCTTCTCCCATCACTCGTGAACAAGACCCCGAGATACTTAAACTCCTCCACTTGAGGCAAGAACTCGTTCCTGAGCCGGAGATGGCACTCCACCCTTTTCCGGCTGAGGACCATGGCCTCAGACTTAGAGGTGCTGATTCTCATGCCAGCCGCTTCACACTCGGCTGCGAACCGTTCCACTGCGAGCTGGAGGCCCCCCCGTGATGAAGCCAACAGAACCGCATCATCTGCAAAAAGCAGAGATGTGACTCTGAGGCCACCAAGGAAGAAGCCTTCCGCCACCTGGCTACGCCTAGAAATTCTGTCCATAAAAATTATGAACAGAATCGGTGACAAAGGGCAGCCCTGACGGAGTCCAACACCCACAGGAAACAAATCCGACTTATTACCGGCTATACGGACCAAGCTCTCACTGTGGTTGTACAAGGACTGAATGGCCCGCAACAATGGGCCAGACACCCCATACTCCCGCAGAACCTCCCAAAGAACACCCCGAGGAACACGGTCGAATGCCTTCTCCAAGTCCACAAAGCACATGTAGACTGGTTGGGCAAACTCCCACGCACACTCGAATATCCTTGAGAGGATAAAGAGCTGGTCCAGCGTTCCACGACCAGGACGAAAACCGCATTGTTCCTCCTGAATCCGAGGTTCGACTAACGGACGCACCCTCCTTTCCAGCACCCTGGCATAGACCTTACCGGGGAGGCTGAGGAGTGTGATCCCCCGAAAGTTGGAGCACACCCTCCGGTCTCCCTTCTTAAAGATGGGGACCACCACCCCGGTCTGCCAATCCAATGGCACTGCCCCAGATCTCCACGCGATGTTGCAGAGGCGTGTCAACCAAGACAGCCCTACAACATCCAGAGCCTTCAGGAACTCAGGGCGAATCTCGTCCACCCCAGGGGCTCTGCCACCAAGGAGTTGTTTAACTACCTCAGTGACCTCACCCCCAGTGATGGTCAAGTCATCCCCCTCATCCCCAGACTCTGCTTCCACTACAGAAGGCGTGTCAGTGGGATTCAGAAGGTCCTCGAAGTATTCCTTCCACCGTCCGACTATAGCCTCAGTTGAAGTCAGCAGCACCCCCCCCGCACTATAAACAGTGTGAGTGAAGCACTGCTTTCCCCTCCTGAGTCGCCTGACGGTTTGCCAGAATCGCTTCGATGCCGTCCGAAAGTCTTTTTCCATAGCCTCACCGAACTCCTCCCACACCCGAGTTTTTGCTTTGGCCACTACCCGAGCTGCATTCCGCTTGGCCTGTCGATACCTGTCAGCTGCCTCCGGAGTCCCACAGGCTAACCAAGCCCGATAGGACTCTTTCTTCAGCTTGATGGCTCCCTTCACCTCCGGTGACCACCATCTGGTTCGGGGGTTACCACCACGACAGGCACCAACCACCTTGCAGCCACAGCTCTGAGCAGCCGCCTCAACAATGGAGGTGCGGAACATGGTCCATTCGGACTCAATGTCCTCAGCCTCCCTCGGAATGCTGTCGAAGTTCTGCCGGAGGTGGGAGTTGAAGATCTCCCGGACTGGGGCTTCTGCCAGGCGTTCCCAGCGCACCCTCACAATACGTTTAGGTGTGCCAGGTCTGTCCAGCATCTTCCCCCGCCACCTGATCCAACTCACCACCAGGTGGTGATCAGTTGACAGCTCAGCTCCTCTCTTCACCCGAGTGTCCAGAACATACGGCCGCAGATCTGATGATACGATTACAAAATCGATCATCGACCTGCGACCTAGGGTGTCCTGGTGCCATGTGCACTTATGGACATCCTTGTGTTCGAACACGGTGTTTGTTATGGACAAACTGTGGTTTGCACAGAAGTCCAATAACAAAACACCATTCGGGTTCAGATCGGGCAGGCCGTTCCTCCCAATCACGCCCCTCCAGGTCTCACTGTCATTGCCCACGTGAGCGTTGAAGTCTCCCAGCAAGACTATGGAGTCACCAGATGGAGCACTCTCCAGCACCCCACCCAGCAACTCCAAAAAGGGTGGGTACCCTGAACTGTCATTCGGCGCATAAGCGCAAACAACAGTCAGGACCCGTTCCCCAGCCCGAAGGCGCAGGGAAACTACCCTCTCGTCCACCGGTGAAAACTCCGACGTACAGGCAGCAAGCCGGGGGGATACAAGAATACCCACCCCAGCTCGCCGCCTCTCACCGAGGGCAACTCCAGACTGGAACAGAGTCCAGCCCTTCTCCAGGAGACTGGTTCCAGAGCCCAGGCCATGCGTTGAGGTGAGCCCAACTATGTCTAGCTGGTATCTCTCAACCTCACGCACTAGCTCAGGCTCCTTCCCCACCAGAGAGGTGACAGTCCATGTCCCAACAGCCAGTTTCGATAGCCGGGGATCGGTCCGCCAGGGCCTCCGCCCTCGGCCACCGCCCGACACACATTGCACCCGACCCCTACGACACCTCCTGCGGGTGGTGGGCCTGCAGGAGGGCGGGCCCATGTAACCTCTTCGGGCTGCGCCCGGCCAAGCACCACGGGCTAATGCCTGGCCACCAGACGCTCTCCCTCGAGCTCCCTCCCCAGGTCTGGCTCCAGGGTGGGGCCCCGGTAACCCTATCCCGGGCAGGGTAAACTGTTCCCTTGTTTTTTCCCTCATAAGGGTCTTCTGAACCGCTCTTTGTCTGGACCCTCACCCAGGACCAGTTTGCCATGGGAGACCCTGCCAGGGGGACAAGCCCCCAGACAACATAGCTCCTGGGATCACTGGGACACACAAACCCCTCCACCACGATAAGGTGGCGATTCACGGAGGAGTTCTTGTTGTATAGTTCTGTTTTATTATGGTTTCTGTGTTTGTCTTCCTGTGCTCATGTGTTGTCCCCAGGGCCCTATTCCAGGGAGCAGGTTCAACAAACTCTGAGTGTAAAAACAAACTCTGAGTTGATCAACTCTGAGTTTCCCGTTCCAGAACAGCTGAGCAGAGTTATTTTAATCAACTCTGAGTATGTTCACCCTGATTTAGCGCGTGCGTGAGTAAGGAAAGAAAGCCATCATCAATGGAGCGCCGACACCATGATTCACCATGATTCACCATGGCAATGGGTAAATAAAGGGCGGAGCCTCCATTTTAATCTGATGATGGAGGATCGCACGTGTCAGTGTGAAGCGTGAGGAGTCACTTTAATCAGCCTGACCCACTCTGACATCATCATAGACAGAATAAAAGTTTGTTATAAAGTCTGTCCATGCTGTCACCATCTGTGAGCCCAAACCCCCCAAACTGTCTGCTGCTTCCTCTGGGATTAAAGAAAGTTGGAGAAAATCACATATAGAGGTTAAAAGATTATACTGCTAAAGATTAGAGCTCAGCTTTAGATAACTTTAGATCTTCATTTCAACAGACAGACAGGAGATCAGAGGACAGGTGGCAGCATTTCATAATCGTGGACAGTCAGATGTTGGGTGGTGCAGCAGCTCCTGATTCTGAATGAATACAGTATGATATCATTTTCTTTCAGGCCCCTCTTCTGTGGAACCAGCTTCCAGCTTGGATTCAGGAGACAGACACCCTCTCTATTTTTAAGATTAGGCTTAAAACTTTCCTTTATGATCAAGCTTATAGTTAGGGCTGGATCAGGTGACCCTGAACACCCCCACCTCCCCTAGTTACACTACTATAGGCCAAGAATAAGCAAAAACCAGCATAGTACTAGAGAGTAGGGTACCGAGGCGGCCACACGAGGCGCATCTTGAAAGAATTATGAAGATCATATTACAAAATTGATTTTATATTGCACCTGTTCATTGCACTAAATAAACAGCAAACCTATCTGAAATGAGGTATACTGTACAGTGATAGTGAACACAGTAGACCACTTCTATTTGTGGGAGCAGTACTGGTTAAAAAGTCTATGTTCAGACTCATGTTCTCTGCCTTTGTGTTCATTATATGTGGAATAAACGTGTTTTAAACGTGCACGCACTGAATGGACAGGACACCATTTCTTTCTGTCTTGAATGGCCCTTTAAATGAATGAACATGTGGCTCTCAGCCAATGGCTGCTTAAAATCACACACAGCGCAATGAAATTCCCAATTCATAGTGAAATCCTAACTACCTCTGCCTGCCACTCTGATCAGAATGTGCTTGTGACAAATGTCCTTTCAGTGAATTAAAAGTACTAAATGTACACAGGCAGCTGACACTCAGATACGTGAAGGTAAGACTGAAATACTGGCCATGGTATATGTCTCAGTAACTAGTAGTTACTTTGTAACTACCTACAAACAATTTTTAAGTCAGTGGAAAAAATACACAATTTACCTTTGTACATGATGTCAGCTGTGTGGTGATGGTGGTCAGCCTCATCAGAACATTTAATCAGAATTAATAGGCCCTATTCAGCCCTATTAATTATTCCTTGTTTATATATGAATGAATGCATATGGAATGTTGAGCTCATGAGGAACTCTTATATTGTTACAATTGTTACAGCAGGAGAAACAGACTAGAAGCCATTTTGTTTGCAGCATTCACTTTAGCAGCAGTCAACAGTTTGAGATCGATTAAGACACGTTTGGAAACATCTGAATCTGTAGCAGAGTCAATCAATCGAGATCACAACATGTCTCTGCACCCAAGAGAGCACGGTAACACCGACTCCCTTGACTGTGGTGATCAGCCAGAAGTCCCATTTGACTGTGGTGAGCTGTTAGAAATTCCACTTGAGTGGGGAGATCTACCAGAAATCTCAATTGACCCTGCCACAGATATCAATTACTGGGGTTATCAGCCAGATGTCCCACTTGATACTGATGCTGAATCCCTCAGAAATGCATCAGACCACAGTGTGCAGGAGGAGAAATGTCCTCTGGAAGAGACAAAAAGAGAGATGGAGGCCCAAAATGAGCCACCAGGAGACATCTGCTATGAACTTCCAGTGAAAACACAAGACCAAGAAGTTCAGAATATGCATAACCAGGTCAACGTGCAGATCTCAAGTGAATGTTATTGGCAAGAAATGTTTCGTCAAGCACAGCAACACATTGCACACTTAAACCAACACTGCAATGTTGTATTCAAGGATATGTTCAAAAAGCTCCAAGTTTCAGAGCGGAAAAATCAAGAGCTGCAAGTGTTGTTTAATGAAACGCTGCAAAGAAATACAGACATGCTTAAAGAAAAAGATGAACTAGAAGCCAAACACAGAAAGCTGCAGTGTAAACTTCAAGAAAGTGAGAAAAAAAATGAAGGCTTGAAAGTTTTGCTTGACGAAGCTTTGAAAAGAAACACACAAATACTGAATGAGAAGAGAGAAGAGCAAATGAAACACACAGAAGTCCAATGCAACTTCTATGAGTTGAAAAAGATGAACAAGGAGACGCAAGGCAAGCTCAAAGCCATGAAGGAAGAAAATGAAGGGTTACATGTAATGTTTAACTACGCCCTGAACAGAAATACAGAGCTGCTTAAAGAAAAGGAACAACTAGAAGAATTGCATAGAGAGCTGCAAGAGGAGAGAGGACAACAGGAGAAAATACATACAGACATGGAGTGTACGCTGCAAGAAGTGCACAGGAGAAATCAAGGATTACAAGAACAAGTACAGCAAAGTAATAAAAACATGCGCGAGGCACAGGATGTACATCAAGCCAAGTACAAAGAGCTGGAAGAAAAGCATGCTGAGAAACAGGAAAAATGTGAAGAGCTCGAGAAAAGGTGTGAGAAACTGGAGAAGCAGAATGCTGAGAGCATCAGTGACCTCCAGAACGTCATACTGCAACACAAAAAGCTGCAAGAACGCATCCTGAGAAAGAAAAAGAGATTCAAGTTTTTCTGGAGAAACTTTGCTGGACAAAATTAGCCTTGCCTTCATCGACCTTTAACCCCTTTAGTTTCCCCTCTCCTCTCTGCCTAAGCACATCTTCATTATCCCTTTCTTCTCTCTCTCTCCTTTTTCTCCCCCCCCCAAACTGGTTTCAGCAGATAACTGCCCCTTTACTTTTTCTTTACTTTTCTCTTTCCAACCTGTTTGTTTGCCCTTGAAAACAAAGTGTAATTAGATATGGTGATAATAAAGGCCATCTAAAATTACTGCTGTGTGTATGTTGACTTATTTCTCTTTGATTACAGTCTCTGTTAGGCTAAATGTTTACCACACAAATATGAACATTGCAAAAAACCTGTGGCTACTTCTGGTCCAGAAAGTCAACTCACCAAAACATTAGTGGTTAGGTTAACTGATGATTTTAAGTACCCTGTAGGTGTGAAAGTGAGTGTGAATGGTTCACCTGGACACTCAAAACACTAAAAAGTCACGTTATTCACTGGGGTGGCTGTGGCTCAGGAGGGTGAGCAGGTCATCTACAAATTGAAAGGTTGGTGGTTTGATTCCTGGCTGCTCCAGTCTGCATGCCAAAGTATCCTTGGGCACGATACTGAACCCCAAGTTGCTGCCACTGAGGACTGTATGACCTGTGACAGTACTTTACTAAAAACAAAATGAGTTGAATTTAAGGTAGGCTTTTCTTATTTTTGTCCGTTTACAGTAAATTAGTACAGAAATTGATCAACATATTGATTTATTCTGCCTTACAGAGACCTGGAACAGCAGGATGAATGTTAGCTTAAATCAATGTTTCTCAGAGTGTGGGGCGCAGGGTCATGGCAGGTGGGGTGCCAACAACCTGGGAGAAAACACACATTTAAAACAATGGTCATTCTTTTTCAGAGTCTTCATTTCATATTTAATGGTTTCTTGTCAGTGCCTGTTTTTTATTCGTGAAGGAAGACACCTAAAACACTTCAATGATAAAATGATAACATTTCATATATTAAAGAATGAGAAGATATCACATGTACATGTGGGCAGTCTTGTTCAGGGAGACACAGGCCTTCCCAGCCAGCTGCCTCCCCAGAAGAGCGCAGCTCTAAGCTAAACATAGCATCTTTATACTGCTGCTGTCCTCTGTGACTCTTCCTCTGGCCTCTTGGTGAGAAACTCCAGGAATTTGTCATCCAGAAGCCGTGCAGCCGCTGCTTCTCTAACACGGTAAGTGGCTGACCCCTGGAGCACTGCTCCATCGTCTGAGAGCAGTGTCTGACCAGCCAACAGCAGCATGTGACCCTTTTATTTACATTTTATTTGATTAATAAAGGACAATGGTTTGAAAACTGCCCACACAGTCTGTGCTTTATTCAATACATTAGTTGTTGCAAAAGTAACTTATACCACATTATTTTGGACTCGAACGCACAAGAAGGCAAACTTGAAGTGGTCCTGATTCCTGATAGAAATGTTTGGGTAGCCCTAAATCATATACAGTGTTAAAAAAATGATTTTAGTTCCCCCTCCTGGTATGTTTGCAGACATGCAGAGTGAGACAAAATCAACATAAACTTGTTTCCTGTGTACAAACAAGCTGTTAACAGAGTGGTAGTACACTCCCCTCCAAAAGTACTGCAACATATCTGTGAAACACAGTGGAGGTGATGTCATGGCTTTTGTGGCTTCTTTTGGGATGGGCTCATTAATCTTCATTGATGATGTCACGCATGATGGCAGCAGTACAATGAACTCAGAAGTCTACAGAAACATTTTGTCTGTCAGTGTAAAGAGAGATGCAAGCAGACTGATTGGGTGATCCTTCATCATTCAGCATAACAGCCCAAAACACACAAAACTACAAAGGAGGTCATCGGGGACAGGAAGTGGAGGTTTTAAGTCTGGAGACTTAAAACCTACAGAGCATTTTACCTGAGAAAGAGGAGACTGAAGGGAGGAACCCCCCCACCCCACACACACACACACACACACAAGAAAAAACAAACAACTGAAAGAGGCTGCAGTGAAAGCTGGAAAAGCATCACAAAAGAAGAATGCACATTGTTTAGTGATGTCAGTGGGTCACAGGCTTGATGCACTTATTCCAAGCAAAGGATTTTCAGCTAACTATGAAGTCTTATTCACTGTAATCTATTTTATCTATTTCAAAACATTTGCTCACAAGACAAATGGCTGGCTTCAGACAGAAGGGACTATGAAGTGTGTATCAGATCCAGATGTAAATACCTGGAAATAAAAGCTGAGATGTTGCTCTTTTGTCTCATGTTCATCTTTTAAGGTCAAACCCGAATGTTTCCAGTCTACACAAAAAAAAAAGGGAATGGCCTCACTGTTCCAATAGTGTTGGAGGGGAATGTAGCTGATGAGACTGACCCTCCAAATGCATCAGACCGTTGCAGCACCAGCATATGCCACAACTCCCGGAGCGGCAAACCATTGGCCACTTTTGAATCTCGGCGTCTCTCCAGTTCGAAGCAATTCAGCCACTCACCTCTGACCTCTGGCATCAACATGGCATTTTTGCCCAGAGAATTTCCACTCACTGGATACTTTAATTAACAGAGATTAATAATAATGATTAAATACAGAGTGGGGTATAAACAGAGTAACAAGAGGTGAATGAAAAGGTCATCACCAGGGTCACCTGATCCAGCCCTAACTATAAGCTTGATCATAAAGGAAAGGAAAGGTGTCTGTCTCCTGAATCCAAGCTGGGAGCTGGTTCCACAGAAGAGGGGCCTGAAAGCTGAAGGCTCTGCCTCCCATTTTCTGTGGGCCTGTACATTACAGGAGCTATAAAAGTATTTAACGTTTATTTATCCAAAGCAACGTTGGGCTTAACCATCAGGTTGTGGGTGTAGATCAAACATAGGAGAGATGGATGGATCCTGGGCTATTACAGAAGATTGTGGTATCAAGAGGGCATCATTCAATGTGCACAATGGTTGAAGCGTGTGTGCTAACACATATCTTTAATGGTTAAAGGCTCTTCTAACAGTCCTCAGTGTTTTAGGAAAACATTGTTATTCAACTCCACCTGTCAGGGCTCTTGTTGAGCTTACATTGATCAGAGGGACGTTATTAAATAGTGATTCATGACGTATGAAGTTATTGTTTCCTTTATGAATAAAAACATTTTACAGCTTACATGCAGGTGTAGCATGCTTTGTTTATATACAGGGCTTGGACAATGAACCTGAAACACCTGTTATTTTAGTGTGGGAGGTTTTATGGCTAAATTGGACCAGCCTGGTGGCCAATCTTCATTAATTGCACATTGTACCAGTAAGAGCAGAGTGTGAAGGTCCAATTAGCAGGGTAAGAGCACAGTTTTGCTCAAAATATTGCAATGCACACAACATTATGGGTGACATACCAGAGTTCAAAAGAGGACAAATTGTTGGTGCACGTCTTGCTGGCGCATCTGTGACCAAGACAGCAAGTCTCTGTGATGTATCAAGAGCCACGGTATCCAGGGCAATGTCAGCATACCACCAAGAAGGACGAACCACATCCAACAGGATTAACTGTGGACGTAAGAGGAAGCTGTCTGAAAGGGATGTTCGGGTGCTAACCCGGATTGTATCCAAAAAACATAAAACCACGGCTGCCCAAATCACGGCAGAATTAAATGTGCACCTCAACTCTCCTGTTTCCACCAAAACTGTCGGTCGGGAGCTCCACAGGGTCAATACACACGACTGGGCTGCTATAGCCAAACCTTTGGTCACTCGTGCCAATGCCAAACGTTGGTTTCAATGGTGCAAGGAGCGCCAATCTTGGGCTGTGGACAATGTGAAACATGTATTGTTCTCTGATGAGTCCACCTTTACTGTTTTCCCCACATCCGGGAGAGTTACGGCGTGGAGAAGCCCCAAAGAAGCGTACCACCCACACTGTTGCATGCCCAGAGTGAAGCATGGGGGTGGATCAGTGATGGTTTGGGCTGCCATATCATGGCATTCCCTTGGCCCAATACTTGTGCTAGATGGACTACCGACTACCAAACCATTCTGGAGGACCGTGTGCATCCAATGGTTCAAACATTGTATCCTGAAGGCGGTGCCGTGTATCAGGATGACAATGCACCAATACACACAGCAAGACTGGTGAAAGATTGGTTTGATGAACATGAAAGTAAAGTGGAACATCTCCCATGGCCTGCACAGTTACCAGATCTAAATATTATTGAGTCACTTTGGGTGTTTTGGAGGAGCGAGTCAGGAAACGTTTTCCTCCACCAGCATCACGTCGTGACCTTAAAATCCCTCTGACCACTGTGCAGGACTTGTATATGTCATTCCCAAGACGAAATGACGCTGTATTGGCTGCAAAAGGAGGCCCTACACCATACTAATAAATTATTGTGCTCTAAAACCAGGTGTTTCAGGTTCATTGTCCAACCCCTGTATCTTAAAGGGAATTTTGACTAGTCAAAATTACAGTTCTAGATATCTCTAATTTAGTTTTGCCTAGTCATTATTTGCTTTCAAGATATCTAGAATTTAATTTGCACTAGTCAAAACTATTTATCGCCTATCTAAAAATACATTTAAGATATCTTGAATTACGGTGTCATTCTCAAATTAACTTTATGACTAGTCATAATTCAATTGTAGATATCTGAAATATGTGTTTCGAATAGTCAGTAAATATCTTGAGTTGAAGCCTCCATTCAACTCAGTGGTAAATCTGACGTCATTTCTACTAGTCAGAATGTAATTAGAGCTATCTCAAATAGGTTTTTTGTGTAGTCAAAATATAATTATACATATCTTAATTTACTAATACATCTAGTAGTGTTGTAGTATTTAAGACCGGTCTTGGTCTCAAGACTGGACCACTTTTTATGGTCTCAGTCTTCTCATGGACTCGACTGCATTTGTATTTGGTCTTGTCTTGGTCTCGGGCATTGAGGACTCAGATGAATTGTCAATACGAACAATTATTTCTTATTCAATTACTTAATTAATTGATGGAGTAATCAATAGAATGCTCAATTACTACAATAATCGGTAGTTGCAGCACTACTTGCATTCAGAAAGCCATAGTCAAACATTAGTTTTCAGCTCCAGTGGAGCTATGAAAGGACTTCAAGAAAAAAAATACAGTTCCCAGTAAGATGATGTCACTTCCTGTTTTTGCATTAAAAAGGTGATAGTTTATGCTCACAACATGGTGGCTGATAGTCAAATGTGGGAAATGCTTTTAGCAGCTGATTGTTAAAACATCTGGATTATGTTTTTGTTGTGTATACTTTTTGTGTGATTTCTGCAAACCCATTAGTGGAAGGAAACAGCACTCTGGGACACATTAAATGCATGATACGTAAGTGTAACTCTTCTGGATTATATGAAAAAATTATTACTCTATCAATCTTATAAGGCCTGATTTAGAGTACTGCTTCAGGCCTATGTACATAACTGAAAATCCTCTCTGAACCAAACCTGACAGTGTTCATTTTGACAGCAAATTTTGATTTAGTTTTAGTCATAGTCTCTTGATGAAAATGTAATTTAGTTTTAGTCATAATTTAGTCATCTGAATAGTTTTAGTTTTAGTCTAGTTTTAGTCGACGAAATTATCCTGAGAATATAGTCGACTAAATCTACAGTCGATTTAGTGACTAAAATATAAAGGGTGTAAAATGTAAATGCTTTTTCTTCAGTTCCCTTGAATTAGTCATTATACACACTTACACAAAATTAAACATTTATTAAAAGTTATGGAATATTATTAATATTAACATTAGAGTTTCACCTGCTTCCCACACACCTGATCATTAACACCACCTTACTGAGATAATCTGAGTGTTTTACAGCAGGACGCTCTGAAAGGTACAGGGCAGTGTTCAGGACTAAGATTATAAAGGCTAATCCACCGCGGTGTGGAGATTTTCTCTAAACACAAACTGGGAAAAACACTTTACCCTGCATGACATTAAAATGCTGACCTTTGCATGGAGGTCTGGGTGACTGGTTTGCAGATGTCGTTTAAGATTTGTGGTGTTTTTACCCAAGATAGTCGCCCCACATGGTTTACACATCGTTTAGTTTGTCACAGCATCAAAGGACAAATGTGTCCATACATCGGCTCTTCTCTTTCTCCCTGCTGACATTGTTTACATCACTTAGTTCTATCGGAAGGAACGACCAATCACAGGCTAGTTTGGTCTTCCCGGGTTTAGAGCAAATTTGTGCAACTGTGCGTTTGATTGGATGTTTTCCTAACTTGTCCCGCCCTGTCACAAAATTAAATCAGTTCTGATTGGATGTCGTCCCCACCAAGCATTTTCGTCTAGTTTTTATTCGTTGACATAAGTGTCAATGCTGTCATAATTTTTATCATTTTATGTCATTTTTATTTAGTTATCGTCTTGTTTTGTCATGAAAAAAAGGTCATGATGATGAAAATATTTCGTCAACGAAATTAACACTGTAACCTGACATGAACCTTGAGTAATGTAATTACACGTCCATAAAGACTGTGATTACTGCCTAGGCTTCAGACGTGCTTTCCAGTTATGTACGTATTAACAAGCGGGAGCGGCATTTAGCGGTTAGCATTAGCTTACCAATTAGCATTAACATTAGCGCTGGGCTGAAAATTTTTCTGGCTGGAACCCTGTAGTTAGCATGGCCACCAGTGACGACAAATAAGTAAGTTGTTTCTCCTCCATTAGTACATTGAGCAGTGTGTACACGAGGGGTGATTGACAGTGCTAAGACCCTCCTCCTGGCTCTGATTGGTTGTTTTTGACTGGGAGAGGTTTAGGAACTTGATTTTTTTTTCTGATTTTTTGGTGTGTGTGTATTTAAGGTCTTAGTTATAGCAAATTACAATTCCTTCCAATTCCTTATTTAAAATGGATCATCCTTTCAGAACAATACTGAAATATTTTACATTTCTAAAAGCTGAGACATTTCTAACTTTCCATTCATCACAGATTTGGAAAGCTGCCTTGCATTTTTACTGTGACTGACCTCTGACCTTTATCAGGACCCCAGTGAAATAGCTCTGCTGTGGCTGTCAGAGAGCCTTCATCTATCAGTGAAGCTGAGATTAGATCACATTAATGTTCCTGGTATGAGTGTTTCTAAAGAATTAAGTGTTTAAATCAAACTCATTGAACATTTTTATCCAGTAATGGCAGAAATAATCCTTTTTTTTTTTTGCCTGTATGATCTACCGAACACTTAAACAGACAGCAGCAGTATGTGCCTCATGAGGAGTGAGTCTCCTCAGGGTCTCTAGCTGTTATCGTTTTCAGTCATTAATCCATTATCACTGATATTAATTATTAATTATTGTAGGGTCTTTACCTCACAATACAAAGCACCTTGAGGCAACTGCTTGTTGTGGTTTGGTGCTATATAAATAAAACTGAATTGAATTGCTATCCATTAGTCTCAAGCTTGATTTCACAAGCTTGGTGTTGGCTCTCACTGCGGTATTGTATCACTTCCTGTTCCTGTTTCGGAGCACAGTGTTTTGCTGTCTGTTAGCTGTTATATCTGTATAACTAGATTTATCTGGATAATAACATATTTTAGTGTAATCTTCACCTACTTTAAATAGCATACTCTTTGCTGAATCACCTGTATTCACATTACTCACTTTATTTGTTTTTAGAAATTCGCTAGCTTAGCTTAGCTAGTAGCTTAGCCCTTAGCCGACTCACTACCAGCATGGCTTCTTCTCCTGTCTCTCCTGCACTTTCCTGCTCTGGGTGTCACATGTTTAGTTACTCCTCGGCCTCCTTTAGCAGTAACGGTACTTGTAATAAATGTAGTCTGTTTGTAGCTCTGGAGGCCAGGCTTTCTGAACTGGAGACTCGGCTCCGCACCCTGGAAAATCCTACATCTAGCCAGGCCCCTGTAGCGGGTGCGGACCATGGTAGCTTAGCCGCCGTTAGCTCCCCCCCAGCAGATCCCGAGCAGCAGGGAAAACAGGCCAGCTGGGTGACGGTGAGGAGGAAGCGTAGTCCTAAGCAGAAGCCCCGGGTACACCACCAACCTGTTCACGTCTCTAACCGTTTTTCTCCACTCGGCGACACACCCGCCGAGGAACAAACTCTGGTTATTGGTGACTCTGTTTTGAGAAACGTGAAGCTAGAGACACCGGCGACCATAGTCAAATGTCTTCCAGGGGCCAGAGCAGGCGACATTCATGGAAATTTGAAACTGCTGGCTAAGGCTAATCGTAGATTTGGTACGATCGTTATTCACGTCGGCAGTAATGACACCCGGTTACGCCAATCGGAGGTCACTAAAATTAATATTGACTCGGTGTGTAACTTTGCAAAAACGATGTCGGACTCTGTAGTTTTCTCTGGGCCCCTCCCCAATCAGACCAGGAGCGACATGTTTAGCCGCATGTTCTCCTTGAATCGCTGGCTGTCTGAGTGGTGTCCAAAAAATGACGTGGGCTTCATAGATAATTGGCAAAGTTTCTGGGGAAAACCTGGTCTTGTTAGGAGAGACGGCATCCATCCCACTTTGGATGGAGCAGCTCTCATTTCTAGAAATCTGGCCAAATTTATTAACCCTCCTAAAAACTGACTACCCAGGGTTGAGACCAGGAAGCAGAGCTGCAGTCTTACACGCCTCTCTGCAGCTTCTCTCCTCCTGCCATCCCCCCAAAACCCCATCCCCATAGAGTCGGTGCCTGCTCCCAGACCACCAAAAACCAAAGCTAAAATCAGCAAAAAGCTATTTAAGCATAAAAATTCAAAAACAATAAATAATACAGCTTCATCAACTGCACCAAAAAATAAAACAATTAAATGTGGATTGTTAAACATTAGGTCTCTCTCTTCCAAGTCCCTATTAGTAAATGATTTAATAATTGATCAACGTATTGATTTATTCTGCCTTACAGAAACCTGGTTACAGCAGGATGAATATGTTAGTTTAAATGAATCAACACCCCCGAGTCACAGTAACTGTCAGAATGCTCGAAGCACAGGTCGAGGAGGAGGAGTAGCTGCAATCTTCAATTCCAGCTTATTAATTAATCAGAGACCCAGACAAAGTTTTCATTCTTTTGAAAGCCTGACTCTTAGTCTTGTCCATCCTAATTGGGAAAATCAAAAACCTGTTTTATTTGTTATTATCTATCGTCCACCTGGTCCTTACTCAGAGTTTCTGTCTGATTTCTCAGACTTTTTATCTGATTTAGTGCTCAGTTCAGATAAAATAATTATAGTGGGTGATTTCAACATCCATGTAGATGCTGAGAATGACAGCCTCAACACTGCATTTAATCTATTGTTAGATTCAATTGGCTTCTCTCAAAATGTAAAGGAGCCCACCCACCACTTTAATCATACTCTGGATCTTGTCCTAACATATGGCATAGAAACTGAAGACTTAACAGTATTCCCTGAAAGCCCCCTCCTGTCTGATCATTTCTTAGTAACATTTACATTTACTTTAATGGATTACACAGCAGTGGGGAATAAGTTTAATTACAGTAGAAGTCTTTCTGAAAGTGCTGTAACTAAGTTTAAGGATCTAATTCCTTCATTGTTATGCTCTTCAGTGCCATGTGCCAACACAGTGCAGAGCAGCTACCTAAACTCTGCTCCCAGTGAGGTTGATTATCTCGTCAATAGTTTTACATCCTCACTGCGTATAACTTTGGATACTGTGGCTCCTCTGAAAAGGAAAGCTTCAAATCAGAAGTGCCTGACTCCGTGGTATAATTCACAAACGCACAGCTTAAAGCAGATAACCCGAAAGCTGGAGAGGGAATGGCGTCTCACTAAATTAGAAGATGCTCATTTAGCCTGGAAAAAGAGTTTGTTGCTCTATAAAAAAGCCCTCCGTAAAGCTAGGACATCTTACTATTCATCATTAATTGAAGAAAATAAGAACAACCCCAGGTTTCTTTTCAGCACTGTAGCCAGGCTGACAAAGAGTCAGAGCTCTGTAGAGCCGAGTATTCCTTTCACGTTAACTAGTAGTGACTTCATGGATTTCTTTACAAATAAAATTTTAGACATTCGAGAAAAAATTATTCATAACCATCTCAAAGATTATTCTTCATGTTCGGCTGTTTGCAGCACTGCTGGTATTTGTTTAGACTCTTTTGCTCCAGTTGATCTTTCAGAGTTAACTTCAATAGTTACTTCCTCCAAACCAGCAACATGTTTGTTAGATCCCATTCCTACTAGACTGTTCAAAGAAGTCTTTCCAATTATTGATGCTTCAATCTTAAAAATGATCAATCAGTCTTTATTAGTTGGCTATGTACCACAGACCTTCAAGGTGGCTGTAATTAAACCTCTGCTTAAAAAGCCATCACTTGACCCAGCTGTCTTAGCTAATTATAGGCCAATCTCCAACCTTCCTTTTCTCTCAAAGATTCTTGAAAGAGTAGTTGTAAAACAGCTAACTGATCATCTGCAGAGGAACGGTTTATTTGAAGAGTTTCAGTCAGGTTTCAGAATTCATCACAGTACAGAAACAGCATTAGTGAAGGTTACAAATGATCTTCTTAGAGCCTCTGACAGTGGACTCATCTCTGTTCTTGTCCTGTTGGACCTCAGTGCAGCTTTTGATACTGTTGACCATAACATTTTATTACAGAGATTAGAGCTTGCTATAGGTATTAAAGGTACTGCACTGCAGTGGTTTGAATCATATTTATCTCATAGACTCCAATTTGTTCATGTAAATGGGGAGTCTTCTTCAGACAGTAAGGTTAATTATGGAGTTCCACAGGGTTCTGTGCTAGGACCAATTTTATTTACATTATACATGCTTCCCTTAGGCAGTATTATTAGAAAGCACTGCATCAATTTTCATTGTTATGCAGATGATACTCAGCTTTACCTATCAATGAAGCCAGATGACACACATCAATTAGTTAAACTGCAGGAATGTCTTAAAGATATTAAGGCCTGGATGACCTCTAATTTCCTGCTTCTAAATTCAGATAAAACTGAAATTCTTGTTCTCGGCCCACAAATCTTAGAAACATGGTGTCTAACCAGATACTTACTCTGGATGGCATTACTTTGGCCTCCAGTAACACTGTGAGAAATCTTGGAGTCATTTTTGACCAGGATATGTCCTTCAATGCACATATTAAACAAATATGTAGGACCGCTTTTTTGCATTTGCGCAATATTTCTAAAATTAGAAACATCCTTTCTCAGAGTGATGCTGAAAAGCTCATTCATGCATTTATTACTTCTAGGCTGGATTATTGTAATTCATTATTATCAGGCTGTCCTAAAAGCTTTCTGAAAAGCCTTCAGCTGATCCAAAATGCTGCAGCTAGAGTACTGACAGGGACTAGAAAGAGAGAGCAGATTTCTCCCATATTGGCTTCTCTTCACTGGCTCCCTGTTAAATCTAGAATAGAATTTAAAGTTCTTCTCCTCACATACAAGGTCTTGAATAATCAGGCACCATCTTATCTCAAAGACCTCATAGTACCATATCACCCCAACAGAGCACTTCGCTCTCAGACTGCTGGCTTACTTGTGGTTCCTAGGATACTTAAGAGTAGAATGGGAGGCAGAGCCTTCAGCTTTCAGGCCCCTCTTCTGTGGAACCAGCTTCCAGCTTGGATTCAGGAGACAGACACCCTCTCTGTTTTTAAGATTAGGCTTAAAACTTTCCTTTATGATAAAGCTTATAATTAGGGCTGGATCAGGTGACCCTGAACCATCCCTTAGTTATGCTGCTATAGGCCTAGTCTGCTGGGGGGTTCACATAATGCACTGTTTCTCATTCACCTTATTTACTTTGTTTAAACTCCACTCTGCATTTAATCATTAATTGATATTAATCTCTGGCTCTCTTCCACAGCATGTCTTCCTCTTCCCTCAGCCCAACCGGTCGCGGCAGATGACCCCCCCTCCCTGAGCCTGGTTCTGCTGGAGGTTTCTTCCTGTTAAAGGGAGTTTTTCCTTTCCACTGTTGCCAAGTGCTTGCTCATAGGGGGTCGTTTTGACTGTTGGGTTTTCTCTGCATTATTGTAGGGTCTTTACCCACAATACAAAGCGCCTTGAGGCGACAGTTTGTTGTGATTTGGCGCTATATAAATAAAATTGAATTGAATTGAATTGAATTTCTAGTTTCTGGAGCGTTTCCGTGCACTGAGGGGCACAGTGTATCTGCATTGCTCTGCTTTCACAAGCTGTTTGTGTGAGACTCGGCAGCTTTTACTGGCTCTTTGTGGATTGTGGGAACTTTGAAACAAGAAGAATTGCAGAAACCTACATTGGCATCTGTTGCATCAGCATGGTGAGACTTTTCAGTTGTTGCAGTCTGTGTACATTTCTGGGAAGCTGCACCATAGATGTAACAAAGTGCTATGAATTGATCTGAAGATCAAACCCGCTCGGTTTTCCTGGAAGTTCTGTGCTTTTAATCATTTTAATCACCACTCCAAACAAGTCTCATGTGCTTCATTTCTTAGGGTCTCCCTCTTTGAAGTATCATAGAAGAGAATAGAAAGCTGTATGTATGATGAAAATGTAGCAGCTGCCACTGTTCAGTGCCTTTCTCTATAAAACTTAAACAAGAAAATTAAAAAAAAAATACTGTAAAACCAGTATGTATATGTATATCAAACAACACAAGGACTTACAGGTGAATAAATATGTGACAAATATACCTTTATTGCACAGAGGAGGGTTATGGTATCCTGAACATAGCTCAGTGAGGCAGTAGAAGAAGAAGTGAGCAGTGAAGCTACTGTTGTGTATTATTGTTGGGGTGGCTGTAGCTCAGTAGGTAGAGCAGGTCACCTACTGATCGGAAGGTCAGCGGTTCGATTCCTGGCTACTCCAGGCTACATGCCAATGTATCCTTGGGCAAGATACTTAACCCCAAGTTGCTCTCTGACCGTCCTGTCGGAGTATGAATGTGTGTGAATGTTAGCTAATTAAAAGCACTTAGCTTAGTAAAACATGGAAGTGCTTGTATGAATGGGAGTGCATGGGTGAATGTAAAACATGTTGTATAAGCGCTTTGAGTGCTCTGACTCTGAGTAGAAAAGCGCTATATAAGAACTAGTCCATTTACCATTTACCATTGTGTAGTGTTCAAGAGTCTGATGGCCCAGGGGTAAAAACTGTTCCTTTGTGGGACCTGAGTCTCTTCTCTGATGGCAGCAGGTTGAACAGGTGTTGACCAGGGTGGGAGGAGTCTGCCAAGAGTTTCTTTGCTCTGTTAATGCAGCCAGAGCTGCAACGTTCTCCAGGCAGACCTGCTGACCCTCTGCAGAGCCCTCCTGTCTGCAGCAGAGCAGGCAGTGAACCAGACAGACACACAGTACATCAGCACTGGCTCTATGGTGGCTCGGTAGAAGGACACCTGCAGCTTCTCCTCCAGGTGGTTCCTCCACAGTGGAGTCTCTGCTGGGCCTTTTTTACCAGCGCTGCTGTGTTGGTGGTCCAGGTGAGGTCCTCAGAAATGTGGGTCCCCAGGAACTGAAGGAGGCTGCTCTCTCTACACAGACTCCATTGATGTAAAGTGGAGCATGGTCCCCTCTCTGCCTCCTGAAGTCAGTGACCATCTCTTTGGTCTTAGTGGTGTTCAGCTCCAGGTTGTTTTTGATGCACCACCCTGCCAGCTCCCATATTTCCTCCCTGTAGGCTGATTCATCACCCCGTGTTCAGACCGACCACTGATGATGGTGTTCGAGGGGTGGATGGGGGCACAGTCATACATGAACTGGCGAACCGCTTAAGAACAAACCTGCGTTTCCACTGCACTTTGCGAACTGATCCTTTATGTATGAGTGTGGGCAGATGCTCATCTGGAAACGGAAGCCGAAGGGCAGGGAGGTGTTACTGTCTAGGTGCGACTCCACTTTCCTCCTGTACTCCTCCTTAGCAGCCTTAATGTCTCTCCTGAGGTCAGACCTGGCTGTGCTGTACAGAGCTCTGTCACCCAGGGCTGGACTGGTAATCGTCCGTAACGGGCATTTGCCCGGTGGGCCGACCGTCCTCAGGGCCGACGCTGTTGGATTTTTTCAGAGACCGGCCCACAATTCAGAGGGGGCGGCCCATTGGCCCATCTTCAATATAGACAGTGGATGGAACCAATCAGGATATAGGATGAAAGCGTGGTGCCCTGTAGCTCCCGCTAGTAGTTTCAGTGTTGAGCGTGTGTTAAAGAAGAGGGAACATGGAGAAACCGAAGCGGCAGAAAGAGGTGAAGAGAATTTACGTGCGATGAAAGTGAACCGTGTCACTGTAGATGCTACAAAATGTGTAAAGATCACAGACATGTTCGCTGCTGTAGCCTCCACATCCTCTGTAATAGCAATGCTCCACCAACAGCAGGTTGTAGGCAGAGCGGGCCAGAGGCATAGGCGACATATGTGGCTGACCACCAGGGGGCCCCCAAGCTCATCCACATTTGTCATGAAACTTTTTTGGTTTGTTTTAATTTTTAAAAGAAGAGACTATTCTAACTGTCCAGATTTGTACACTTGTAACAACACTAATTTAATGAGTAGGCTACACTCTAATATTTCTGTCTCAGAGTGATGCTGAAAAGCTCATTCATGCATTTATTACTTCTAGGTTGGACTATAGTAATTCATTATTATCAGGCTGTCCTAAAAGCTCTCTTAAAAACCTTCAGATGATCTAAAATGCTGCAGCTAGAGTACTGACAGGGACTAGAAAGAGAGAGCAGATTTCTCCAATATTGGCTTCTTTTCATTGGCTCGTAGTACCGGATCACCTGATTAGAGCACTTTGCTCTCAGACTGCTGGCTTACTTGTGGTTCCTCGGATACTTAAGAGTAGAATGGGAGGCAGAGCCTTCAGCTTTCAGGCCCCTCTTCTGTGGACCCAGCTCCCAGTTTGGATTCAGGAGACAGACACCCTCTCTATTTTTAAGATTAGGATGACTGTTGGGTTTATTCTGTAATTATTGTGGGGTCTTTACTTTGCTTAGGGCCCCTCTGCTGTAGGTGAAGACAGCAGCAGCAGAGAGGAGCAGCCAGAGATGCAGGCTTTGGAAACCGAGGGACAGAGTGAGGGGAAAGTGTAGTACGTACGAAGGTAGTAACGTTAGGATAATACAGGGACTTTGAGATGATGGAGGTAACATTAGCTCTATTACATGAGAATGATGAGCAATGGCAATTGATTAGTATCAATATTTATTAGTATTTGCATACTTCCCAAAATCTGGCAGCCACGGCACCTTAATATGATAAAATAGCAAACAGTCAAGGCCGAGAAGTGTTGGATCAGCAGCAAGTGTCTATTTTAGGCTACATCATAGCATTTTAGATAATTAGGTTGAAGGTTTGTTGAAAGGCTGCACAGTAGTTTGAATTTGTAGCCTCTATGCTGGTTAAACATGTTTTAAAAAGCACTCCAACAAGTAAAATAACAGATTTTTAAAAAAAAAAAGTTAACTAAGTAAAAGCTTTGCAATGTAAGCATTACTAAACTAAGTGTAAAAAAGTATAAAAGTATTATTAGGAAAAGGTATGGCCACATTGAATAAGAGTAAGACAGTGTCAAATGCTATTAAGACATAATTGTGGGCTGGTCTAAGCCAAAAATTCCAGGGCCGATTTTTTTTGTCCCAGTCCAGCCCTGATGTCACCTCTGAGGTCATCCATGGTTTTTGGTTAGGATAGACCCAAATCTGGTTATTCAGTGACAGTGTCTGTGCAGTATCTGATGTATGATAACAGGGTATCTGTGCGCTCCTCTAGCTTCATAGCATCATGATGTGTTTTTCATTTTCCTGAATACTACACCATTGATGTAGATTTAATTAACATCCTTACAGAAGGAAAGCAATAAAAACTAAACTGAATGGAAAGCTAAATTTAAAGTGTGTCCTCATGCGTAATCTGAGGGCTTTGTTCCAGCAAGGATCTCAAGCTGCTTCCTGCCTTATAACAAATCAATCTGTCAAGTGTTCTGATTCTGACACTGGTGCTTCATCTCGTGTTTCTATGCTGGTCTTTAGTTGGTCACTTTCCTCCACGTACAGGACTAAAAATTGAATTACTAGACTGGTTTTGATGTCACCAGGGCTTTCAAATTGTTTTGGAGTAGCAGGGGGGCATGCCAAAGTAGCAGGCACCTTATGACCTAGACCTTTGCTGTCCTCCATGGGCGTCTTTTCCCATCTGTTTCACTTTTATGAGTACAA
Organism: Archocentrus centrarchus; assembly: GCF_007364275.1. Classification (NCBI taxonomy): domain Eukaryota; kingdom Metazoa; phylum Chordata; class Actinopteri; order Cichliformes; family Cichlidae; genus Archocentrus; species Archocentrus centrarchus. The sequence goes on along the minus strand of NC_044369.1, from coordinate 34,356,424 downwards.
TCCAGTGTTGCCAGATCTCGTGATAGAAACAAGCAAACAGCTCTATTAAAACAAGCCCAAAATAAGCTCAACTGGCAACCCACAACATTGTGTAAAACCGAGGCTGCTTTTAAACAGTATAGCTCTATAACAGTATAGCTCATTTCTTTGTTTTGTCTCATTGTGTTTTGGAGCAGTGAAACCCATGGTTCTTAGCCTCATAGAAGAGAAGGGTGCACAGTTTTTTTGGTGTGTTTCTCTGTATTAGCATGTTGAATTAAATCAGCATGGTGAGCATATATTTCAATTCAATTCGAGATCAGACGAGATCGGGCGCGTTCAGGCCATAAGCAATTTCACACTTGCAAAATCTGCAGAATGCCTTTGATACGTCTCTCATCAGGACCACAGCTGCTTTCTGAGGAAACCATTTTAGCCCCCCCAGAACACACACACACACACACACACACCCTCTCAAGGTTTACTGTGTTCTAGGGCTGCAACTAATGACTATTTTGATAGTTGATTAGTCATAGACTATTGAAACGATTAGTCGACTAATCAGATTATCTATCCATCCATCCATTCGCTTCAGCTCATCCCAACTAATCATAATCCTAATCAGATTATGAATCACATAATTCTGAAATGACACTTATTTAGCTATCAGCTTTTACATTTAGCATAATGTTATCTAAAATGTGGTAGTAAACACACAGAAGATGGGTTCTTCATTCAGAAATTTTAGCCAGGTTTGCTATGTGATATGTGAGGTCCACTTTGCAAATGTTGCAGATATGTTTATTTTTTCCTTTATCGAGGGTGAAATTTTCCCAAGCCTTGGGTCGTTGAGCACGCCGTGTTATTTCACCAGTAGCCGCCATGACTAAACATGCCGCTGAATGGTATTGCGCATGTGTGAAGCTCACCAGAGATAGACAGGAATACATCTCACTCCATTTAAAAAAACAATCATCAGTAATAAACGACTATTAACAACAATTAAATTCGTCATCAACTATTTTTATTGTTGATTATTGCCGACAATGTTGACTAATCATTGCAGCCCTACTGTGTTCATGCCTGCAGATCTCACCTATTCATTGATTTATAATATACAAGATTTTTATTACAGGCTTTTATTTTCTATCAATCACAAACAAAAAAAAATGTTTGTGTGTGTCTAAGGGGCGACAGGAGAAGGGGAGGTGCCTCTGTTATTGATCATATCATATGCACAGCTGTTAAATACAGAAAATGCAACTAGATAAATAATTTTTGCCACATCTTTGGTGCCCCCCTCTTGTGAGGCGCCCCGATGCATTGCATATAGTGCATACCCACTTTTTGTGCCACTGTCTCCCCTCTGAGCTCGGATCCATTCTGTAAGTGTGCTCTCTTTCTCCCACTCTTTATTTTTTTTTTTTCTATATTTCCCGCACTTACTGGAGCTCGTTCTTACGCTGCCTCCTCACTCTGGGCTGTTATGTTTGTTATGTTTGTTTGGGTGTGCGCCCGGTCAACATGGGCGGGAACGATGAACAGGAAACGGGGGTTTGGAAGGGACAAACTACCTACCACTCGTCTTTTGCTTTATTATAGGGTGCCGAGAGATAATCAAGGAGTTTCACTAGGAAAGAAAGTCAAGCCCAAATAAGCAACTCCACGTTCAACAACAAGCCCAAAAAACCGCAACCCACAACTCACGAGATTTACAAGCGACTTTAGAAAAAAACAAGCCCAAAGTCGCTTATAATAAGCAGACTTTCCAACACTGGTACTATCCCCTAAATTTTACTACTTTTTAAAGACTTTCATTCAGTACTCCTATAAATATATCAAAGTTACTATAAATGAACAACTTCTACTATGAAAGGAAGATGTGTTCACAAACTATTACTTATATGCAATGCATCTCAACAATGTTATGGTTTAATTTTAAATAATTTTGAAAGTTAATCTTCAAAAGTACAGAAGCTATGCTAATGCATATTATTTTATTGTCAAACTTGCCCCTGAACGAACAGCATGGTCAGCTATGAAATTCATCATCAAATGATGCAGATGATCGCATTCCATGAGGCCGCGACCTTTCTCTCAGCTGATCATTAGAATTCTATTGTTCACATTGATCATGTATACCTAGATTACTTACTTACAACCTCGGACGTGGGCTTGAACCATTTCTTAAGCCCAATCATCTGGTCCCCATGCCTGGCGGCCACTTGTGACAGCTGCTGTTTTCTCTTATTTCTCTTACATGCATGAGAAGCCATGATGGCAGCAGACGATATGAATAGTCACATGACAGTCGTGAGCCAATCAAACAGCTCAGATTGAAAGAATGTAAATATTGCTACGTGCATCGACATGGCTCTGGAAATGGAGACGGCAGGCGGCGCAAAAAAAATTTTTTAGGAAAATGTAAAAAGTAGACGGCGCAGAGAGGTGGAGTAGGTGGAAAATGCGCCTGCTGCCGGCATAATTTGAAAGCCTTGAGTCACTCTGATTTTTTTTAGACTCTGAAGTTCTGAGGATTCTCAGATCAAATGCTCACTGATTCATCAATATTTTTGTTCCTGAAGTTGTCCGTAATCTATGAACAAACTGAGAAGGTGCCTCAGACCATGTGTTTGAACAAACAATGAAGGTCTGGCAGTCTCGGGAGATTTAAACACAAGTCTTTAAAATATTATTATTATTATCCAGTTTCAATGATTCATTAACATATGCACAGTGGTATTTATGCAACAGTGATATATGCTGTGCTGTAAATGTTGTTTTGCTGACTGTGTGCTCTGTGTGTGTGTGTGTGTTTGAAGGTGTGTGCTCTGCTATGGATCACTGTGAGGACAGAGGGGAGGGAGCCCCTCCCTCGAAAACCAATTTGTGTGGGGAAGGTGAGAGCCAGACCAGAGGTCAGAGGTGAGATAGCCATCTCTTGTGCATGTCCAATGTTGGGTCAGTACTCCAACAAAAGAATGTAATGTTGGAATTACTTGTTGCTCTTCTTGAAACAAATGAAGTACGTTACTTAAGTACTTACTCCTGAAAGTCATTTGTTACACTACTTATTACATTACTTTCATGATACTCCACATCTGAAATGCATTGTTACCTAATTATCAGTTAACTCTATAAACCAGAGGTCACCAATAGGCAGACCTTGGTCCTGATCCGGACCGAAATGATGTCTCATGCGGACCCGAACCTAATACTGAAACAGAAATGACCACTTAATTAAAATCTTGAGCACTTTCTGGTTTACCGGCGCAGCTTTTACAGTCGTTATGGTAGTGGTGAAGTGTCCAGGGAAACCCACTGACCAATTACATACGAGTTTGGCTATACCACGTGATACCACCAAGCTGGTTCCTGCTTTGTAGCAAACGGGGTTATTACAGTCAACGAAAACGAACGAAATAATGAAAACTGAAACTGGAAAAAACATTTTTGTTAACTGAAATAAATAAAACCTAATTAAAAGGAAAAACCAATAACTAACTAAAACTGTATTTTGAGTTTAAAACTAACTGAAATTATAGATAAAATGACCTTTGTTTTCTCTGGAGAAATGCGACTACTCACCAGGTCCACACAGCCCACATATATATATATATATATATATATATATATATAAAATCTCAAGATGACCTTAAATAGTTGAACTTCCGGACCTTGGCCTCATGACATTTTGTCTGACTGGACCTCTTTAAATTTATTTGAATACCCCTGCTATAAACCATAGGCTACAGACCCACACACTGATACAAACCTGAATCCTAATGAGGACAAAGACAATTGTTGTTTTAGTGTTTATGTTCGAGCACAATGGAAAGTTGGAAAACAGCCCAGAGAGACTTCAGAGCGACGTCACACTGATTCTGCTGCAGAAAATGGAACAGGTATCAACAGAGGCTGTAGGCCAACTGCTCATCTCTGCTCATCACTTCCTTTGTCACCTGTTGAAGTTGAGGTTCTGCTCCTGACTTGGGGCAGGGTTATAATAGATTTGGATTTTACATTATAGTTTTTATTACATTTAAACTTTTTTCTCTCTAATTGAGTTAGTTTTAGTTTTTATTTTTGTTTTTGTTTTATTTTTATTTTTATTTTTTTATTTTTGGTTTCATGCATAGTTATCCCCTCCCAAAGCAACACCTCCATCGTCAAGTTTGCTGACGACACCACCGTCATTGGGCTGATTACTGGGGGAGAGGAAGCAGCTTACAGGGAAGAGGTGGCCCAGCTGGTGTCCTGGTGCCAGGAAAATAATCTCTCCTTAAATACAGAGAAGACTATTGAGATGATTATTGACCCGAGGAAGAGAAGAGACCAGCATGCTCCATTATTCATCAACGGGACTCAGGTGGAGAGAGTGAAGACCTTCAAATTCCTTGGCACCCACATCAGTGAAGACCTCACCTGGACCTACAACACAACACAGACTGTCAAGAAAGCTCAGCAGAGACTCTTCTTCTTAAGGAAACTGAGGAAATTCGGATTATCCCCCAAGCTCCTCAGCAACTTTTACAGATGCACTGTGGTAAGCATCCTGACAAACTCCATCACAGTGTGGTATGGAAACTGCACCAGTCAGGACAGGAAGGCTCTCCAGCGTGTCATCAAAACAGCACAATTCATCTGTGGAGCTGCCTTCCCATCACTGCAGGACACTTATAATACCCGGGTAATAAAGAGGGCACACAACATCATCAAGGACCGTACCCACCCACAGCACACACTGTTCACACTCCTGCCGTCTGGCAGACGTTACAGGAGTGTAAAAGCAAGAACAACCAGACTAAAAAACAGTTTCTATCCACAGGCCATCAGGCTACTGAACCACTGACTGATTACCAAACTGTGATTACCTGCCTTTCTTTCATCTGTATATATCTGTATATATTGGACTTGCTTTATTATTTATTTATTTTTATTTTCTACTTTTACTTTCCTAATATACTACTTCTTAAATTTTATTTTAACTTAGTTGCTTATTTCAGTTGTTTGTAAAGCAGTCGCAAGTAAGAATTTCATTGCTCAGCATAACCACAGTGTTTTGCGGTGTACATGACAATAAACTTCTTGAATCTAGTTTTAGTTTAGTTTTCGTTAGGTTTGCTTTTTCATACTTTGTCAGGTACAAGAGTGACTATTGTGTAATAAAAACTTGACAAAAGATACCATTTAAAAAATTTTATTCAACAACCAACTGTTCAAAAAATAGCAGCGCTACATAAGAAAAACATAAAGAAAAAGAAATTCCAAAAATCAATAAACTTTACAATGAAGTTTGGTGTCCGTGCAGTAGATTAACAACACCTACATGTGGTGTGTAACATCAGAACACAGTGAATGTTTGACAACAACAAACTGAACTCTTTGAAGGAATCAAAGCTCAGATCCAGCTGCATCCTGATGTTATCAAAACATGAAGCTGGCTCTATTTAGGAGCTGCTCAGTGAGCTAGCTTGGTTAGATGCTTGCTAATTAGACTTGCAGGGTCTTTGCGGCCTCTGTACACAACCTATGGAAGTAGCTGTTGTCCTGTTATGCTTGTATAGCTGGATTATGTGTGTTAATTACCTTGTGGTCACATGCCACACTGCACGAAAAGAAGCATATTCGTCCCCGTATACTGACGCGGGCGCACCTAGATATCGTCAGCTTTCGTCAGCATACGGGGCAGCGCATATTCGTTCGCCTGAGACGGATATGGTCGTTTACGTACCACCAGAAGCAGCGGGGGGTAAAGGTACGGGGGGAGCCGGCAGGCGCGAGGTGTTAACGCCTCTACTTTACATATGAATAGCAGCGCTGCAAGCCAAAGCAGCGGCAACAGACCCACGTGGCTTCTCTGTCATTGGATAAAAAAAATGACATTAAAAGTCATCATTCACATGTGATTGGCTGGTAGATCTGTCCCCCATTGGCCTTTATAAAGACAGGCCTGGGTAAGCCCCTCCCTAATAAATAATAACCCAGTAATACAAATTATTTTTAATTATTATTTCTGTGATATACCTTGTATGTTATGTTGCATTCATGCCATGCTAATAACCTCAACTAAAAGGAATTCAATTAAGAGAAACAAATTGTGAGGCACAAGTTTGAATTGAATAGTCAGTCTTGCAGTTTGGCTCAGAGGTCACTGAGCTCCTGGCTGGGGAAGCTTGGGGGGTCTTAATCCAGCCCGACACGCCCTCTGAGACGCCATCCTCCTCATCCAACATGAGGTCAGTGGTGACACCGTCCCAGAAGGCAACCTCCTTCACTGCCAGGTCACTCGTCCTCGCCTCCAGCAGCTGTTGACACAGAGCACACATTAAGTCATTATGAAACTAAATGAAATATTGTGAAAAATCAGGAAACTACACTGAAAGTTTGAGTCTCTTGACTTTGAATGCACACATAGCAGATAAGACCCTGAATGCAAAAAAAAAAATTAATCAGCCCATCTTTGTCATCAGAAACAATGGTTATGTGACAAAGTACCAACTCCTGCATCCTGTGAATAAAAGACAAATGAACAAGTACTTTGAAAAAATTTAACACTGATAAAAGTACTTCAGTGATTTTGGTCATTAACCCTTGAGGCACCTTTAAACTGATTATACACTTTTTATCTTTTAGGTCCCAAAATGTTACAGCTGCTAAAACTATAAACATTCAGTGTTAATTATTTTCACCTTCACTGCATCATCTTTTTATAGACATTTTGGGTTGTTCAAAAGAAGCCAGATTTTATATAAAGTTAAAAAAAACAATAAGTAATATTTCCCAAAAATAAAACTGCATTTCCAAGCTAACTACACAAATACAGCAGACCAACAATCCAACACGTCTTACCTGCTTCCTTCTTGCACGTCACCGGGCAGGATTTTTAATGGCTGCTTTTCCTGAACGTGAGGCTGACTGTAGCAGAAGCTGCGGCGGACCGTCTGTAGGTTTAACCAGAAGCTGGAAAACATTTTTGTACATTGTAAATAAAGAGCATAAACACAGTGTATACATAAACATATCCAGGCAAAAAACACACAAACAACACCAATAGATACTTACACACAATTATATCACGGTCCACGCATTAGGAACACTCACACTCGCGTTGTGAGGCGAACACAGTCTGTGGAAAATAAAGGTGAAAATAAATAAGAGTAGAAACATTTGAAGTTCTTCTCTCCTCCACACATTGAATACTGCTGCTTTGTTTCTGATTCTTACCTCTGCAGAGGATCATACCGGCTTTTACTGGATTCAGAGTTGTGCAGGAACTGCTTCCTATAAGATGAAACCAAATAAAAATAAGAAACCACATCACAATACGTCTGTCAGCTTACTGTGACCATTCCTCCACTCTTAGTATTTATGTTTTAGAAACGACCAAGTCTTACCGCAGTTTTCGGATCGTGCTGCCGTCTTTTCTTTGTTAGAGTCCAGAGCATCGAGTCTCTACACATTAGACGCCATCTTGTCTTTAAGTTGCGCTACAAAAAACTTGGGGTGTTGAAAATATAGATGACCTCCATTGTTGTACCAGGAAAGCAGCGTAGACAAAGAACGCCATTCAGTTTGAACGGAAGAGAACGACCGCACTGGTTTCCTTTGGTCATGCAATAACTTCAGCGTCCAATCATAGGCGAAGAAGCTGCTACATGGTATTCAATTCAATTTTATTTGTATAGCGCCAAATGACAACATAAAAATCACCAAAATCAAGTTATAGCCTTTGTTTATCTCCCTCAGTCCACTAAAGTTCAGGGTTCACAAAAAACTCCATGACAAAGGCTCACAGACAGAAGCTCACAGACAGAAGCTCACAGACAGAAGCTCACAGCCTTATTGGACAAAGGGACAAAAGCTGAAAACGTCCAAAAGTATATTTCTAACTAGATAATACTAATTTATAAATTAGAATGACTTCTTCTGAGTTTAGTCTTGTTTGAATGTTTCGCTGTATAATTTATGTGTAGTCACATTGTAATGGAAAATGGGACATGTTTCGCAGCAGCGCGGGCGGAGATATCGAGGAGTTTACGGAAACTGTTGTGGGATTTATTGGGAAAGTTGTTGATGACACTGCACTTAGGAGGACCATCCGGACTTTTCCCAACCAGAAGCCGTGGGTGGATAAATCTGTCCGCGACGCCCTGAGGTCCCGCACCGTTGCCTACAACTCCGGCCTCGCCTCTGGGAACATGGAGGACTACAAGGTTGCATCATACAACGTCCGCAGAGCGGTGAAAGAGGCAAAACATCGCTACGGCCGCAGACTGGAACAGCAACTACAACAGTCTGACCCCAGGGGACTGTGGCAGGGACTACGCACCATCACGGACTACAAAGCACCACACACACACCCGGTGAGTGCCGACGCTTCTCTGGCTGATGAACTCAACATCTTCTTTGCGCGCTTTGAGTCGGGAAGCCGACAGCCCGCTGCGCTCCCGGCCGGAGGGGCGGAGACACTCACTGTGACGGAGCGCGACGTGAGGAGGGCGTTTAGACGTGTAAACACCAGGAAAGCGGCTGGACCAGACGGTATTAGTGGACGTGTCCTTAAGACCTGCGCTGACCAGCTGGCACCTGTGTTTACAGTGATATTCAACCTCTCACTGAAACTGTGTGTGATTCCCACCTGCTTTAAAAAGTCCATCATAGTCCCAAAGAAACCACACCCCAGCAGCCCCAATGACTTCAGGCCCATAGCACTCACCTCTGTGGTGATGAAGTGTTTTGAGAGACTCATCAAGACATTCATCTCCTCCTCACTGCCCACCACCCTCGACCCACTACAGTTTGCATACCGGCCAGACAGATCCACAGATGACGCCATATCCTTCCTCCTCCACAAGACCCTTTCACACATAGACACTGGTAAGGGGAACTATGTGAGAGTGCTGTTTGTAGATTACAGCTCAGCATTCAACACCATAGTTCCCTCCAGGCTGGTCTCTAAGCTGCTGGACCTGGGCCTGGGCCCATCCCTGTGCAGGTGGGTTCACAGCTTCCTGACCAGCAGACCACAGGTGGTACGAGTGGGTCACCTCACCTCATCCTCCCTCACCCTCAACACTGGATCCCCCCAAGGCTGTGTGCTCAGCCCTCTGCTGTACTCACTGTACACCCATGACTGCGAGGCCACGTCAGAGTCCAACGTCATCATCAAGTTTGCTGACGACACTGCTGTTGTGGGACTAATCTCTCACAATGAGGAGACAGCCTACAGGAGAGAGGTCTCCCGCCTGGAGAACTGGTGCCAGGAGAACCACCTCCTGCTCAACGTCAGCAAAACGAAGGAACTGATCGTGGACTTCAGCAGGAAGCAGCAGAGGGACTACCATCCACTTGTCATCAGTGGTGCTGAGGTGGAAAGAGTGGACACCTTCAAATACCTGGGAGTGACCATCTCACAGGACCTGTCCTGGACTCATCACATAAACATCACTGTGAAGAAGGCCAGACAGCGTCTCTACCTCCTCAGGCGGCTGAGAGACTTCAAGCTCCCACTCAAGGTGCTCAGGAACTTTTACACCTGCACCATTGAGAGCATCATGCGTGGGAGCATCACCACCTGGATGGGAAACTGCACCAAGCAGGACTTCATGGCCCTAAAAAGGGTGGTTCGTTCAGCTGAACGGACCATCAGAACCACCCTCCCCAACCTGCAGGACATTTACACCAAGCAGTGCAGGCTGAGGGCCATGAAGATCCTAAAACAGCCCAGCCACCCCGGACACTCTCTCTTCTCCCTGCTCCCATCAGGCCGGCGTTACCGCTGCCTGAGGGCTAAGACTGAAAGGTTG